>NC_141685.1:2118939798-2119334798 GCF_964263255.1 Lissotriton vulgaris | reverse complement strand
AACACGCAGGCGCTACTTGCACGCTACGATAGGGCGCACTATGACACCCTAGAAACACTTCTACAGCACTTGCCAGATCAGTATAAGGAGGGTGCAGAGATGCTGATTCAGGAGGGTAAACTCATTACCAATGCCTCCATCAAGTGTGCTCTAGATGTGGCTGATACCGCCTCGCGAGCCATCAATACTAGCGTTCTGCTACGCCGGCATGCGTGGCTCAGAATATCAGGCTTTAAACCAGACATTCAGACCACCATCCTCAACCAAACAGTAAATCCAGACCACCTGTTTGGACCTGAAGTAGATGCCACACTCGAAAAGAAGGACACTGACACCGCTAAATCTATGGGTGCCCTTCAGTCCCAGCAGTTTCGGGGTGGTTCCTTTCGCCGCTCCAATACCAGAGGCACCTCAAGGGGTCAAGCGTCACAATCCACGCAATTCTATAAAGCTAACACCCAACCTCATACACCAACAAAGGTAGGGGTGGATACCGTGGCAACAACGTCAAGGGCAGAGGACGTGGAAATAACAGCTCCAGGTCCTCCACCGCTAGCAAACAGTGACGCCTTGTCACTGCCCCCCTACCACACAACACCGGTCGGGGGGAGACTCCAGCAGTTCCTGCCCGTGTGGAGGTCCATCACCACGGACAGGTGGGTCAAATCTCTCATTCAGTACGGTTATTGTCTGGAACTCACTTCCATCCCACCAAACATACCTCCAAGGAACCGTCCTATGTCCGGCGAGCACTTGCACTTGTTGCAGCAAGAAGTTCAGGTCATGCTGCAAAAAGGGGCAATAGAACTCGTTCCACTGCAGGAAAGGGGAACAGGGGTTTACTCCCTGTACTTTTTAATCCCAAAAAAGGACGGATCTCTCAGGCCCATCCTGGACCTCAGACCTCTCAACATGTACATTCTGTCAGAGCATTTTCATATGCTTACTCTGCAACAGGTTCTCCCACTGCTCCAGCAAGGGGACTTCCTGGCAACTCTGGACCTCAAGGATGCATATTTTCACATCCCCCTGCATCCTTCACACAGGAAGTATCTGAGGTTCACCATTCAAGACCAGCACTACCTGTTCAAGGTCCTGCCCTTTGGGGTCACCACAGCGCCCAGGGTCTTCACAAAGTGCCTGGCGACAGTGGCGGCGCACCTAAGACGTCAGAACATCCACGTATACCCCTATCTGGACGACTGGCTCATTCAAGCAAAGTCGTACAGACAGTGCGCCGACCACGTGTCCCAAACCATTCACCTTCTGCACGATCTGGGATTCTCACTGAATTACCCAAAGTCCCATCTCCAGCCCGCTCACATACGGCAGTATCTGGGCGCGACCATAAATACTCTGGTGGCTACAGCCCAGCCAAATTCAGTGAGGATCAACAGCATTCTATCGCTGATTCAAAAATTCAGACCTCAACACTCGCTTCCAGCACGAGTGTTCATGCAGTTGATCGGCATGATGGCCTCCTGCATCTCCATTGTCCCGCACGCGAGACTACATATGCGCCCGCTTCAGGAGTGCTTAGCACGTCAGTGGACTCAGGCTCATGGGCAATTAAAAGACCTAGTGTTGGTGAGCGGTCGGGCATACAACTCTCTGCATTGGTGGAATCCACAAAACCTTTGCAAGGGCCGACCGTTCCAGGAGCCTGTGCCACAGATTATCCTGACGACGGACGCCTCTCTCCAGGGTTGGGGAGCGCATGTACTCCACTACACAGTGCAGGGACTATGGACACCACAGCAGAAGAAGATGCACATCAATGTGTTGGAACTGATGGCAATCTTCATGGCCTTAAAGGCGTTCAAAGTACATCTGTGCAACAAGGTCGTGTTGATCCGGACGGACAACATGACAGCCATGTACTACATTCAGAAACAGGGAGGGACACACTCACCACAGTTGTCTCATCTGGCTCAGAGCATGTGTAAGTGGGCCATTCAGAGGAACATCTTTCTCATGGCAGAACACCTCCCAGGCAAGGAGAACCAGATGGCGGACCTGCTCAGCAGGCACAGCCACCAGATGCACGAGTGGGAGATACACCCATCAGTACTCCAGCCGTACTTTCAGACATGGGGTCATCCAGAAATAGACCTGTTCGTCACAAGGGAGAACGCTAAATGCCAAAGCTTCGCCGCCAGGTTCCCACACCCGCAATCGCAGGGCAATGCGATATGGATGAACTGGTCAGGCAAATTTGCGTACGCTTTTCCCCCAGCACCCCTGATACCGCTGGTGGCACGCAAGCTCAGGCAGCACTCGATGACCCTCATCCTGGTTGCTCCAACATGGGCTCGCCAACCATGGTACACTACGTTTCTGGAACTGTCCGTGGTACCGCATCAAAGGCTTCGCCTCACACCCAGCCTTCTGACGCAGAGCCATGGCGACATTCAGCACCCAGATCCGCAACAGCTCAACCTGGCGATCTGGCTTCTGAAGTCCTAGAGTTTGGCTACCTCAATCTTCCCCCGGATTGCATGGACATCATTCGGGAGGCAAGAAAGCCCACTACTAGAGCCTGTATGCGGCCAAATGGAAGCGGTTTGTCATGTTCGAGGCATGTGGGCTGCTGAATTCATATCTGTGCATAGATCGCCGCCTAGTGTTGGGTCCGTATGATTGCACATTGTTGTCCTGGAAGAGTCTTCGAAGTATCACGAGATAGGTGGCTCCTCCCCTGGACTACAGTGCGCATGGGCATCGGCTCCATCCCCAGATTGTTTTTTTCCGCCATTGGGTTCGGATGTGTGTCGGTTCCCTCTGTCGGAACCGATAGTTGTTAACTCTCTTCACTCGAGACCAAAAGGTCTTTAGGCTTGGCGCCGGTATAGTTTTCGTTCGGGTTTACTGTTTTCTCCAGCTCCGAACTCTCGCTGCCCTTCCGCGTGCTGTCGGCGCGGACGGGCCTACACGACGCTCCAGACATGGAACGGACTCCGTTTAAACGGTGCCCGGTTTGCAACGCGAAATACTCGCACCTCGACGTGCACCCAGTGTGCAACACTTGTCTGTCGCCGGACCACGACGAGGCCAGGTGAATGGCCTGCTCAAAGTTCCGGTGCAAGAAGACCCTCAAGATTCGTCGGGCTGCGAGACTCCAGGCCAAACTGTCTGCGCCCCCTCCGGACAACATCTTCGAGGAAGAAGTCGGAGACGACGATGTCCAGCAGGTTTCGGACTCTAGCCCTGCGTCCGAGGGGGAGGCCTACGACGCAGGGGACGAGGAGTTTGACGAAGCCGACGACTAGGTAGGGGACGACGATACGGCCATTGCCACCGTGGGGGATAGCTCCGAGGAGGAGCACCCCCGGACTGACTCAGGGGTCGACCCCCATTCTGCGGCCCAGGTCGAGGGATCGCCTTCGGGCCTTACCCAAGACCATGTTATGAGTCCAGCAGCCCCGCCTACGAGCCCGGCCACGGACATTTTGGAGGTGCCACTCACATTTACAAAAACGAAAGTGAAGCCTTCGGGTTCAACAGCTCCGGCTTCGAAACCGAAAGTGAAAGCCGTACAGAAGGCTCTGGAGGCGTCAAAACCTAAAAAATCCAAAATGGCCGACATGGACAGTCCCGCCAACATGGCCGACCCGAAGGCATCAGGGTCGGTGCCGAAGGCAAAGTCGTCCGACGCGGCTGCGTCGGCGCCGAAGATTGTCGCGGTCGACGACCCGAAGAAGGCTTCGAAGAAGCGTCAAGGCGATCCCAAAGCTCTGGCTTCCCCGGCCCCGGCCGTCGGAGCCAAGGACGGTGCCGCGTCGACTCCGAAGACGGTGCCTCTCGCCGACACCACTCCCAAATCTGGGAAATCAAGCGAGGCGGTCACTCCCTCTCCAGCCCTTTCGAAGAAGGTCCAGGAGTCCCTGCAACGGATTCGAAAGGCCGCGGTGCTTACCGACCCTGAAGCTGGGGTGTCGAAGCCCGCGCAGAAGCCGTCCAAGGCACAAGCGCCTATCCGCATCACCCTACCGCCGAAGTCGACGCCGAAGGCCTTCGCTTCGAATCAGGGGGCTGGGGTGCCCTCAAAAGAGGTGTCGACGCCCAAAGCATTTCCGTTAGTGTCTAAACCTCGGCTCCAACCACTCGCGGAGGAAGAACGTCGTGAAGTCATCATCGACGCCAATACTGGGTAACCGTCCCTCCTCAAGAGAAAAATCACCACGGAGCCGGTGCTGGAACACTTTCGCATTCCTCTAAAAAACAAAAAGGACTCTGCGGGTACTTCAGCGCCTCTGACGCCGGCGTCCCCAAGTGACCTGCCGCGTTCCCCAACTCGCTCTACCGCGGGGGATGACAACGAGGAGGAGGTCGAGTACAACTATCCGGCGTACTCGGATCCGGAGGAGGAACATGAACCTTGGTCGGCCGGAGGCGACCCTGAGGACCCGCAGTCGGGTCAGGAACCGCATCTCTTTGCGGCAAAACCTTCGCCAACGGAGGACTCTGCTGCCTTCAACGCGCTGATCGAGAGAGCTGCGGCTAACCACGATGTCGAGCTGCACTCCGATCCTGTGGATGTGGACTTTTTATTTGACACTTTCTCTGTGGCCGAAAAGTCAATCAAAACTTTGCCAATGCTCAAGGGAGTGCTCAAGCACGCGCAGGAGGTCTTCAAGGAGCCCACTCGGGCACGTGTCATCAATCCACGCATTGATAAAAAATATAAGGCAGCGCCCTCGGATCCAACATATATCAAGGGACACTTGCCACTAGACTCTTTGGTTGTTTCCAACGCTCGCAAGAGGGCGAACTCACAGACAACTGGTGACGCTCCTCCCCCGGACAAAGAGTCGAAAATATTTGAGGCCTCAGGGAAACGGATTGCTGCACAGGCAGCTAACATTTGGCGCATCTCTAACACGCAGGCCCTACTTGCACGCTACGATAGGGCTCATTATGACACCCTAGAAGCACTACTGCAGCACTTGCCTGACCAGTACAAGGAGGCAGGGGAGATGTTAATTCAAGAGGGAAAGCTCATCACAAACGCTTCCATAAAATGTGCGCTAGATGTGGCTGATACGACATCCAGGGCAATCAACACTAGTGTGTTGCTCAGAAGGCATGCATGGCTTAGGATTTCAGGGTTTAAACCTGATATACAAACAACCATCCTGAACCAAACGGTTAATCCTGACCATTTGTTCGGCCCTGAGGTGGATGCGACGCTTGAGAAAATGAAAAAAGATACAGACACTGCTAAGTCTATGGGGGCCCTTCAGTCTCAGCAGTTTCGGGGTGGCTCCTTTCGCCGCTCCAATACCAGAGGCACCTCAAGGGGTCAGGCATCGCAATCCGCCCAGTACTACAAAGGCAATACCCAAACCTCGTACACCAACAAGGGTAGAGGTGGCTACAGAGGCAACAACATCAAAGGCAGGGGACGTGGAAACAACAGCTCCAGGTCCACCGCCGCCAACAAGCAGTGACGCCTTGTCACTGCCCCCCGACCACACAACACCGGTCGGGGGGAGACTCCAGCAGTTCCTGCCCGCGTGGAAATCCATCACCACGGACAGGTGGGTCAAGTCTCTTATCCAGTACGGTTACTGTCTGGAACTTACCTCCACTCCACCGAACATACCTCCAAGAAGCCGTCCTATGTCCGGCGAGCACTTGCTCTTGTTGCAGCAGGAAGTTCAGGTCATGCTGCAAAAAGGCGCAATAGAGCTCGTCCCACTGCAGGAAAGGGGTACAGGAGTTTACTCTCTGTACTTTCTAATCCCCAAAAAGGACGGATCCCTCAGGCCCATCCTGGACCTCAGGCCCCTCAACTGGTATATTCTCTCGGAGCACCTCCATATGCTCACGTTACAGCAGGTACTCCCTCTGCTTCAACAGGGGGACTTCCTGGCTACATTGGATCTAAAAGACGCTTACTTTCATATCCCCCTGCATCCTTCCCACAGGAAGTATCTCAGATTCACGATCCAAAACCAGCACTACCAGTTCAGGGTTCTGCCGTTCGGGGTCACCACAGCGCCAAGGGTCTTTACGAAGTGCCTGGCGACTGTGGCGGCGCATCTGCGACGCCACAACGTCCACGTCTATCCTTACCTGGACGACTGGCTCATTCAAGCAAAAACAGAACAGTGCGCCGACCACGTGTCCCGCACCATTCATCTCCTGCACGATCTGGGATTCTCTCTGAACTACCCAAAATCCCATCTCCAGCCCGCCCATGTACGACAGTATCTGGGCGCGACTATAAACACTCTGGCAGCCACTGCGCAGCCAAATTCAGTGAGAATCGCCAGTATCCAAACGCTAATCCAACGATTCAGACCTCAACACTCGCTTCCAGCGAAAGTGTTCATGCAGTTGATAGGCATGATGGCCTCCTGCATCTCCATTGTCCCGCACGTGAGGCTACATATGCGTCCGCTTCAGGAGTGCCTGGCACGTCAGTGGACTCAGGCTCATGGGCAACTGACAGACCTAGTGTTGGTGAGCGGTCGGGCATACAACTCTCTGCATTGGTGGAATCCACAAAACCTTTGCAAGGGCCGACCATTCCAAGAGCCTGTGCCGCAGATTATCCGGACAACGGACGCTTCTCTCCAGGGATGGGGAGCGCATGTACTCCACTACACGGTGCAGGGACTATGGACACTACAGCAAAGGAAGATGCACATCAATGTGTTGGAACTGATGGCAATCTTCATGGCCTTAAAGGCGTTCAAAGTACATCTGTGCAAAAAGGTCGTGTTGATCCGGACGGACAACATGACAGCCATGTACTACATTCAGAAGCAGGGAGGCACACACTCTCCGCAGCTGTCTCATCTGGCTCAGAGCATGTGGAAGTGGGCCATTCAGAGGAACATCTTCCTCATGGCGGAGCATCTCCCGGGCAAGGACAACCAGATGGCGGACCTGCTCAGCAGGCACAGCCATCAAATGCACGAGTGGGAGATACATCCATCCGTACTCCAACCGTACTTCCAAAGGTGGGGTCATCCAGAGATAGACCTGTTCGCCACAAAGGAGAACGCAAAATGCCAAAGCTTCGCCGCCAGGTTCCCACACCCGCAATCACAGGGCAATGCGATGTGGATGAACTGGTCAGGCAGATTTGCGTACGCTTTTCCCCCAGCACCTCTGATACCGCTGGTGGCACGCAAGCTCAGGCAGCACTCGATGACTCTCATCCTGGTTGCTCCAACGTGGGCTCGCCAACCGTGGTACACCACGTTTCTGGAACTCTCCGTGGTACCGCATCAAAGGCTTCATCTCACTCCCAGCCTTCTGACGCAGAGCCATGGCGACATTCAGCACCCAGACCCGCAACAGCTCAACCTGGCGATCTGGCTCCTGAAGTCCTAGAGTTTGGCTACCTCAATCTTCCTCCCGATTGCATGAACATCATTCGGGAGGCAAGAAAGCCCACTACTAGAGCTTGTTATGCGGCTAAATGGAAGAGGTTTGTCATTTACTGTGTTAACCACGATATTGACCCGCTAGATGCTTCCATTCAAAACATCATTGGTTACCTGTTCCACTTGTATCAATGCAATCTAGCGTACTCTTCCATCCGCATTCACCTGTCTGCTATGGCAGCATACCTCCAGAATAGGCAGCACCTGTCACTCTTTAAGGTCCCTGCTATCAGGGCCTTTCTGGAAGGACTCAAGAGAGTCATTCCACCAAGGACCCCACCAGCTCCAGAATGGAACCTCAATGTGGTTCTTACAAGACTGATGGGTCCTCCCTTTGAGCCACTGCACTCTTGTGAGCTTCAGTTTCTGACTTGGAAGGTTGCTTTCTTAGTAGCAATTACTTCGCTACGGAGGGTTAGCGAGTTGCAGGCGCTCACCATCCAGGAACCTTTCTTCCAAGTACATGCTAACAGGGTTGTGCTCCGCACTAACCCTAAATTCTTACCCAAGGTTGTGTCTCAATTCCATATGAACCAGACAATTGAGTTGCCGGTGTTTTTCCAAAACCCAGAGACACTGGCGGAGCGGATGCTCCACACCCTTGACGTTAAAAGAGCCTTGATGTACTATGTGGACAGGACAAAAGATTTCAGCAAAACCAAGCAGCTTTTCGTTGCTTTTGCCTCACACCACAAGGGAAACGCTATCTCCAAAGCTGGGATCGCTAGGTGGATTGTGAAATGCATTCAGATCTGTTACGCTAAAGCTAAACGCACTCTCACTATCCCACCGAGAGCCCACTCCACCAGGAAGTTGGGGGCCTCTATGGCTTTCCTAGGTAACATTCCCTTAGAAGATATTTGTAGAGCAGCCACATGGTCTACCACACATACTTTCACTAAACATTACTGCGTAGACGTGCACTCCAAACAGCAGGCAGCTGTTGGTCAGGCTGTTCTCAAGACGCTTTTTCAGACTGCTGCAGCTGGCACAGGCGGCCGCCGCTAATGGAGGGACTGCTATGTATTCTATGCACAGATATGAATTCAGCAGCCCACATGCCTCGAACTGCAAATGCTACTTACCAGTATGCATCTGTTCTTGGCATGTAGGGCTGCTGACATTCATATCGCCCACCCTCCTCCCCGGCGCCTGTAGCAGCTGCAGTCTTCATATATATGCTCATAGCATGGTCATCACTCACATTCTTCACTCCATCTCTGCCAATGGCTAAAAACAATCTGGGGATGGAGCTGATGCCCTTGCGCACTGTAGTACAGGGGAGGAGCCACCTATCTCGTGATACTTCGAAGACTCTTCCAGGACAACAATGTGCAATCATCCGGACCCAACAATAGGCGGCGATCTATGCACAGATATGAATGTCAGCAGCCCTACATGCCAAGAACAGATGCATACTGGTAAGTAGCATTTGCATTATTGTGCAAACCACAACATCAATCCACTAGATGCTTCCATTCAGAACATCATTTGTTACCTGTTTCATCTGTACCAGTGTAATTTGGCTTATACTTCCATCCGCATTCACCTGTGTGCGATGGCCGCATACCTACAAAATAGACAGCACCTTTCACTTTTCAAGGTGCCTGCTATCAAAGCTTTTCTGGAAGGTCCAAAAGGGTCATTCCACCACGGACCCCTCCAGCCCCAGAATGGAACCTCAATGTGGTTCTTACACGGCTGATGGGTCCTCCCTTTGAGCCACTACATTCCTGCGACATTCAATTCTTGACTTGGAAGGTGGCTTTCCTAGTAGCAATTACATCGCGGGTGAGTGAGCTGCAGGCCCTCACAATTCAGGAACCTTTCTTCCAGGTCCATGCTAACAGGGTAGTGCTCCGCACTAATCCTAAATTTCTACCCAAGGTTGTGTCTCAATTCCACATAAACCAGACAATTGAGTTGCCAGTGTTTTTCCAAAATCCTGAGTCACTGGCAGAGCGGATGCTCCACACCCTTGACGTCAAGAGGGCACTAATGTATTACATTGACAGAACCAAAGATTTTAGGAAAACTAAGCAGCTTTTCGTTGCTTTTGCGTCACACCACAAAGGTAACGCTATTTCAAAGGCTGGTATTGCTAGGTGGATCGTGAAGTGTATTCAGATCAGTTACGTAAAAGCTAAACGTACTCTTACAATTCCACCAAGAGCCCACTCCACCAGAAAGTTGGGGGCCTCTATGGCCTTCCTTGGAAACATTCCCTTAGAGGACATATGTAGAGCAGCCACATGGTCTACCACACATACATTTACAAAACATTACTGTGTAGACGTGCACTCTAAACAGCAGGCAGCTGTAGGGCAGGCTGTTCTCAAGACACTTTTCCAAACTGCTGCAGCTGGCACGGGCGGCCGCCGCTAATGGAGGGACTGCTATGTATTCTATGCACAGATATGAATTCAGCAGCCCACATGCCTCGAACTGCAAATGCTACTTACCAGTATGCATCTGTTCTTGGCATGTAGGGCTGCTGACATTCATATCGCCCGCCCTCCTCCCCGGCACCTGTAGCAGCTGCAGTGTTCATGTATATGCTCATAGCATGGTCATCACTCACATAGTTCACTCCATCTCGGCCACAATGGCTAAAAACAATCTGGGGATGGAGGCGATGCCCATGCGCACTGTAGTCCTGGGGAGGAGCCACCTATCTCGTGATACTTCGAAGACTCTTCCAGGACAACAATGTGCAATCATTCGGACCCAACACTAGGCGGCGATCTATGCACAGATATGAATGTCAGCAGCCCTACATGCCAAGAACAGAAGCATACTGGTAAGTTGCATTTGATATATATATATATATATATGTGTGTATTTGTCTATGGAGAAAGTATATTCTGTTCTATAAGGGTACTATACCTAATTCATGCACTGTTGCAAAACTTCATTGCTGAACGGACTGTTTCTTAAACAAAGAGCTGGTTGTGTTATTTTGCACTTTTTTTAATAACGGGTTCTTTCACATTAATCACACTTGCAAATACTGTATGAATTTCTGTCGGTGACAATAACTGATATCGAAGCCAATACGTTTTTTAAGCATTATTGAGCGTATAAGGAGAAATGTCTTCTATGTTCATGATTTTGTGTGACTACACCTTTAAATAGTGGGTTGAGATGAACGCTGGTCATGTGACCAAGAACAACTTGTTCGAAGCACATTATCCCTCGACTTTTGTGTTTGCCGAATAAAAGATCTTTCGGATGAAATACGGGCTTGTCTGGATTCATTTACCTGGATTCTGTTTCTGCATGTATATATGTGTGTGTATATATGTATCTATGTGTGTATGTACATCCTGAACAGCTAACAATAAAAAGAAGATTGTAAGCACTTATCCTGGGTCTGTGCTCCACGTTTTTTTCTGAGAAGAAAAGCGCAAGCGACTGCTCGTGGGAGTGGAGTAGTGCGATATATATATGTATGTGGGGCACATATATGATTGTGTTTCCAGGGTCCCGCACACGGGCGGCTATATTCTAGTGCTTATGACTTTGATGAGGATACCCCCGGAAGAGAACTAGGATTACAGGTAACTAATCCTTATTTGTACCTGCACCAGGCTTGTTTTATTCTTGAAATAAGAGTTTATTTTTATACAAAACAATTGGCCTAGAGTTCAGCTCTTGAGTGTGAGACCATTTGCTGAATGAGTGTACATTAAATGCTTGACACGGTCTGCTGATACTGCCTTACTGCTCGACCAAGCTACCACTTTAGATATTAAGGTTCTATCTAACTTTAGCCTCTGCCAAACCTCTTGAGACGCTTGGACTCTATACACACTGTACCTCACTTTGGTGCAGTATATGTTGAGCCAGTTTCTTACATTTTTCACAATCTTTAAAAATGTATTAATGTATTAGTCATTTTATCAATCCTAAGTAACCTTTCTATTGGTTTCTTAGGTATGAGGCTGCAGTGGAACTATGTGAAACACTGTTGCAATCTTGCCCTATTAACTGTGAGTTGCTGGAAGCACTGGTGGCGTTGCATTTGCACATGAAGCAAAAGGAAAAAGCCTGGAATGTTTGGTCCACTGCATTCAAGAAGAATCCACAAAATGCACATCTTTTCTACAGCATGTGTAAATTTCTTGTCTCGCAGGTAAGTGGGATAACTTGGTGAGAATTTTGAGTTGTAGAATTGAAATCTTCCCCTCTGTGGTTTACTGCTGGCTGTGCTGTCTTGGTTTTCTACTTTGTAGGACTGATAACTTGTAGATGGACAACACTGATTGTTATCTCTCCATTTTATAAATGAGAGAACTGCAACATTGTATCCAACTCCTTACTCTCCCCACCCCCTCTCAAATGGGCGATTTGAAATGATGTAGTGTTTATTAATAATTGGGGTTTTATTGCAAAATTACACCAGTTACTGTTGCTGATGAAGGGCGAGTGTATTTAGATTCTTATTTATGTCTGAGCTGCAAAGCGAGTGGCACTCTGCAATGAAATTATGAACATTGTATTTTTCAGAGTAACCGTCCACCTAGTCATTTACACTAATTCTGTCAGTATTTAAACTGCAAGCTGCTATGCCTTATTGTCCAACAAAAGTACACTATAGGGCACACTGATTTTCTAGCTCATGTGATACTAGAATGGAATGTGGAGTTGGATGGCAACAATGCAGATTTGGGGAGTTGGTGACTTTTTGTTTTCTTACAGTGAGCCACAAGAAAATCAAACAGCTTGTTTGATTCAGTTATGTCATAGCTGTTTGGACTTTTCAGCTTTGTCTAGCAAGATGATTTTTAGTTCTGCCTACCTGATGGTGCAATGGTATCATTGGAAAAGACATTATGGGCTTACAAAGAACATATAAGGACTTGTAGCCAACCAATGCTTAACAGTTGGTTTGCTTTCCTGTCACTAATGTGCCTTTTTATTTGAGTTCCAGCTTATTAATCTTGCGTTTCTTTCCCATTTTTTTGGGGCTGGCTTATATGCTTCATTTTAGTGAGCTACTTTTTTTTTTGCACTCTGTCTTGCTTTCCACTCCAAAATAAAAGAAATTCAGCACTTCCAAGATGAGTCACTTGGCAAAGCAAGAAGAAACATTTGGAAAATCGACTCAGCACTCTCACAATAAGGCAATTGAATCTTATAAAGGCAGTTTCAAAATAAAGCATGGGGTTTTATTAAAACACACCTTAACATAGACTTTCCAGAAGTCAAATGAAACTGATAAAACATGCCTGTGTGTGCGCACAAAAGCAAGTAATATAACACTCACACCTAATCCAGAGAAGTGTGGCTCACTGGTTAGAGCAGGCAGACCCTGAAGCAGAGGTCAGACCCAGGACCAGGGTTCAATTCCCGACACGGCAGGGTCTTGAGCTCAAATGTCCATGGACTCGATAATTCTCGCTTCGGTGCCTGACCTAATCATGGGTTCACACTCTGCAACTCTGGGCATTAAGCTTGCTTAATCTCCACAACGGCCCCCCGCGGCGGGATGCCTGGCTTTCACCTTGGGGATGCCCTGTAGGGGCTATCTCACAGGGAAAAGCCAGGACGGGTTCCCAAGGCAAGCGCGGAGATACCCTTTCGGGGGTCGATTCTGGCGCTATATAAGAAACATAATAATTACTGTCAAATGCATGAGACAAAACGCTGCAGCTAACAGTAAAACAATTAATGGACGTCCAATGCAGGACACAAGCACTGTAATTTGCCAGGAATAAGCACTGTCAAATGCAAGTAATAAACTCATGAAATATATAAAATGAATAATCAAGTATATAAAATTACATCACCTACTGATCTAGACACATCAATCGGGTCAGCATGACTGAGAAACCCTTTTCAGTCATCCAGAAGTCTCAATTGGGAAACACCAAAAATATCCCTGTGACGGTGCAGCCACCCCACAAGCGAGCGTCTGTCTGATTGCCAAAAATTCCTTGTCTTTATTACCTTTACTTACACAGAGAGACTCTTAGAAATTCCCCCTCCCTTCCTCTATTGCAAAACCATTGATGACCGTAACGGTCTATGTCAAGTCGGAAGTTGGTCAAACCTGTGTTTTGACGCTGGGACAGAGCAGTACATTCATCTCTCACTCTTTCAAACACACATCCTACACGTTCTGTTCCAAGCAAGACTGTTTTGCTCTGTGCTGTGATGAAATAAAAACGTTCCTCTCTGAAGCTGCAAGAAGGCACAAAATGAAATTGTGCAAGAGCACAAAATTATGTATATTCAAAATGGGGTCAATGGCCAATACACAACCTCACAATATATATTTGCATGTAGCACTAAACACTTCGTGAAAATACATGTTTGTGTTTCTGTTCTCCTGGATCCCATATTGCTGTTGCCCTTGTTTATTTTATTTCTTTATTTAGTGTGTTTTGTATAGCGCACAGCTACCCCAACAGGGTGTCCCGGCGCTTGTGTGTGTATACTGGGTCTCACTCAGGGGGAATTTAACAGAAGAGAAATGTTTTCAGTGCCATGCGAAAGGGCAACTCCTCCTGAATCAACCTAATGGAGTTAGGGAGTTTATTCCATTGAGAGGAGGCACATACCTGGAAAATCTTTCCCCCAGAACGTGCTTTTTTAAATCTGGGGGTACACAGCAAATTTTTTGAGCAGGATCGGAGGTGTCTTGCATTGCTGTAAGGGCGGAGACAGGAAGAGAGATATGCGGAGCCCTTTCCCTTGATTGCATGATGTGCCAAGGTGAGTGCTTTGAATTCTGCCCTTTTTTGAACCGGCAACCAATGAAGCCTTCGTCGGTGTGGAGAGATATGCTCTCGAAGGGAGATGCCACAGACCAGCCGGACTGCAGCATTCTGGACTGTCTGTAACCGGTGGCAAAGGCCAGAAGCAAGTCCAATATACAGACTGTTGGCATAATCTAAATGGGAAGTTATTAATGCCTGGACAATGGTTTTCCTGGTGTTACTAGAAAGGAAATTAATACATTTTTTGATCTTCCTAATTTTTGAGAGGCATGCAGCAGTCACAGTCTGGACTTGGTTTTGGAAGGAGAGGCTAGAATCCCATCTAACCCCCAGTTTTTTTTACTGATTTCTTGGTTGAAGGGGGCATGCTCAAGTCAAGAGGCCACCAAAGGTTTGAGTCCAATGGAGAGGATTGGTGAAAGAAGGGGACCTCGGTTTTCCCAGCGTTTAGTCGAAGGAAGTTATTGTCCATCCAGCGGGCGATGTTGCGGAGACAATCTTTTAATGGGTCAAAAGTGATCTGAGTTAGAGTGTCGTAAGAAAATAAGAGCTGAATATCATCCGCATACGAGGTTGCCTTAATTCCTGACTGAGCAATGAGCTCAGCCAGGGGGGAAAAATAAACATTAAACAAAAGAGGACTCAGTGAGGAGCCCTGTGGGACTCTCCATTTTAACGGATGGCTATCGGAGGTGTAGGGTGAGGTAAACACCGCCTGTGTCCGATTGGATAAGAACGAGGATAGCCAGTCCAAGGCTTTGCCTTGGATGCCTTTAGCTCTGAGGCGGTTAAGTAGGACAGGGGGAGAAACGGTGTCGAAAGCTGCCGACAAATCAAGCAGCACCAACACCGCTCTCGAACCCCCGTCCAACTTCCATCGCACGGAATCAGCCATCTCTATCAAGGATGACTCGGTGCTATGACCTGGTCTAAACCCGTGTTGTGAATCGTGGAATAAACCATGGGTTTCAAAGAAGCCCGCTAGTTGCTGATGCACTAGTTTTTCGAGAACCTTAGCTGGAGCAGGCAGTAAGGAGATGGGCCTGTAGTTAGCTGGTTCATCTGGGCCTGCATTGATTTTTTTGATTTGTTTGCTGTGAGCTGTTGTGTGCTTTTCTAGTGCTCAGATGCTTTTCTTTTGTGTGCTCTTATGCCTCCACCCGTGTTGCTTTTCCCCTCCCTAAATAGCCACACCCTGTGCTCAGTGTTGCTGCCTCTCTTGTAATGCATGCGGTTTCTTGTGATTCCCCTCCCACCCCAAGATGTATTACTTCCTCATTGCTCTCCTTTGCAATCTCACTGGTGTGCTTCTCCACACACCCCCATGCTGCTCTCCCTTGTGTGCTGCTTTAATTTATAACAAATAGTAAACAGACACTTTATTGATCACACAAAAAGTAAAATACTTTTGGGCAGTGTTTCCCAGACCGTGAGTCATGACCCACTGGTGGGTCATGAACCGATTTCTCCAATATTGGATCTTTCATAGATTCACATGCTTAAATCATCCCAGTAGTCATAGTGAGTCCCACGGTATACCTATAAAAGCAGTAGATAATACTACAATAGGCTACAATGCAATGAACAGTCACTGCAATAGCATATCCGTTTTCTTTAGTGAAAAAGAACCAAACTTAAGTAGCAGCCAATCCGATGTCGGCACCCTCTAGAACAATACCAAGACAGGCTAGGTTCCTCAGATTTTCTACTGCATGTCGTGTGAAAGGGAGTCTCCCTGAGCTCTGACCGGTTTTTCTCTTCAAACTTCCAGATTTCTATTATAAACGTCCTACTGCCTTTACCCTCTATATATTGTAAAAGACTGTAAAATTTGTAGGACTTTTTCAACCAAAACCCTTAAGGACAGAAATGGTAGGCTGTTTATTTGGATTCAGAGACAGAAACATAAATCTAATGTAGTCTCTGAGGATGAGGCGAGCTCTACCTCACAGGCTTCTCAGGAAACATCCAAAAGGAGAGAAAGTTTTCTTGTATCTCCTGAAGTTCCCAAGAAATAGGGTTCTAAAAAGTCTAGTCCGGAAGATGCATGCAGCTCACTAAAAGGAAAGCATTCATTTTCTACTGAAGAGAAAAGCCATAAGAAGAAAAAACTATCTTCAGAAACTTCCGTAAAAAGAACAGTCTCAAGAAAGCTTCTATTCCTGACTGCATTCAAATCTGGGTCACACTCTGCCCTAAAACCTTCTGGACAGGTTTCACATACTTCGCTGTCGTAAAAATCTACATCGATGACTGATAGGACTGTTATCGCTTCCAGTGACGACGATTGCTTCGACACCGCTGCCGACGACCTAGTCGATGGTGACTCGGACGATGACAACCTTATCGTCAGCGTTTTCTCAGCAATGGTGGTTCTGTCGCGACCTCCTCTACGACTTTGTTGATTATGCGGACAACTGCTTCTTCATCCGCTCCAGTCATGCCATGGTCCACAACATACACTGCTACCGTTGACATGGTCGTAAGGGTCTGTCGACGTTGGAACTCACTCCTATGTATCCTTAGACTACATTCTCATCTGACAAAGTATGCATTTTTTGCAGAATCCTGCAGTAGTCTCACCTTTGTCACCTTCAACAATTCTAGAGTAATCTGATGATGATTCGATGTTAGGCTCTGCTCACAGTCCTTTTCATATTCATGTGAAATATCAAGATGAAGATGATGAATATGAAGGTTACTGTCGACAAGAATATCCTCTAAAAAATTCTATATATGGAGCCAGCTAATGAGCCTATAGTCCACCTTTCTGTGGCTTTGGTTCAGGACCTTCAAGACTTATTGCATGACTACTGCACACGTTTTCCTTCAGCTGCTGTTCCTCCACCGCCGCCTGCCTCTTTGCCACCATCTTCTCCTCCACATAAGTCTGAGTCTTTGGCTACGGCTTCTCCTGCAAGGGATACTGTTTTGCAGGACACTTGAGATGACCGGAAAATTAAGGCGAATCCACCTCAATTATGGGCAAATATGGGAGGACTGTCATATCAACACCTGCTTCTCCTCAAACCGTGGAGTCTCCTCCAGAAGATATTGTCAGGTTCCAGAAGCTAATAGAAAGAGCAGCTTCACGTTTTCAATTGACTGACAGTCAAGCATTCTCACAGTTTTTTCTTTGATTTCAAGGATTATCCAGAAAGTCTGACTTCTATACCCATTGTTGATCACATTTGGGAGGAAGGTGTAAACGTGATGAGGACTCACGCCACAGTTATCCCAGTCTTGCCCAGGATTGACAAAGTATAAAGCTCCCAATGATGCTCCAGCTTGTCTGGTAGGACATCCTAAGACTGATTCTATTATCTCACAAGCTGCCCAACGGATATAAAGAAAAATGTTACCACCCATTACAGCACCGCCTGATAAGGAGGGAAGGCGCCTTGATAACATTGGTACAAAATTTACAACCACTTCAGGTGGTAAAGTTCATTCTGCTAAGGCTCTAGCAATTTTAGCTAGATATGACCACTGAATGTGGTCCAACATCGCTCATTTCATAGATCTACTTCTGGACGATCAATTCCAGAATCAAGAAAGATCCTTCTAGAAGGAGAAAGGTCTGCATCAAAAATTGATGCATCCAAGGACATGGCTTCCTTAGCATTTAGGCAGCTCGCAGGAGCGGCTGTCCTCTGGCGTCCGGGTCGGCTGAAGGCAACAATGTTCCACCCTGAGGTGCAAAGCAAAATTTTGGACATGCCATTTGATGGTGAGGCACTTTTTGGCAAACTTACTGATAACTTAAAAACCTTTAACACTGACAGACACAGCTAAGGCTGGACAATCTCCAATATAGAAAGACCCCCTTTCGTTGATCACGTGGCAGAGGGGCCGATTCTTTTCGAAGTGCTTACCAGAGATACCAGCCTCAGACTATCACCTCTTTTCGACATTCTAATCAACAGCAATACCATGCGCCACTGCAACCTGCTTAACCAAGGCAACCTAGTCGGAAACTAGTTCAATCCAGAGATTGTCAGAAAGCAGTGATGAGGCCCCGCCGCCTGCCGCTCTTCCCTTCTTTACTTCATTATAGAACATTCCCGTCTCGTTGACTAGACCAATTGTAAGAAAGTGGCTCTGTATATACTGGACCAAAGTAAGGTACAGTGTGCGCAGTCCACAGTCCCCATAGGTTTGGCAGAGGTTAAAGTTAGATATAACCTTACTCTCTAAAGTGGTAGCTTGTTTGAGCAGTAAGGCAGTATCAGAGGCCAGTGTAAAGCATTTGTTGTACACACTCAGTCAGCAAGTGGTCTCACACACTCAAGAACTGAACTCTAGGCCAATTGTTTGTATAAAAATATATAGTGGTTTTATTTTAGAACAAACAATAGGTATCAAAATATACTTTCTCAGAATGAGTTACTTTAGTTAAATACTTTTCAAATAGGCAATAGACTTTTGAATACAATAGCTACAGTTGCAATAGGCATCACAATTTCAAACACAAAGTAACATTGAGCTTAATTTCTAGTTAAATGCAATAGATTACTTTATACTTTATAGATTACTTTTCAACCCACAGGACTGGATCCTAGATTCAGTTCTGGGGCATCTCCTGTAAACAATTGAGTTAAAGCGTTTTGGTTACAGTTGTGATTTTTAAGTAATATTATTGTATTTTAAAAGTTGACACAAACTTTTTCACACAGAATCACCAATGTTATCCCATGGGAGGAAATTCACTTAGCAGGTAAGTAATGTTATTGTTAATTTTTCTTACTCAGTGTTGGATCCTGGATCCAGAACTGGCGTATCTCCTGTAAACAATTGAAAGAATGTGTTTAAGTCATACAGGCTATTTATAAGGAATATTTGCAAGTTTGGAAATTGGACACTAAAAAGATTTTCTGGTGAAAACCAGACAATGGTTTCCTATGGAGGAAAATTGAGTTAACAGTAATTCACGGTTATAAGTATTTTTCAGGTTCAGTGCTGGGCTGAAAGATACAGTACTGGGTTCTCTCCTGATAACAGGTGAGTAAATCTGAATTAGTTCTGCTGATTTTAGATGAATGTTTTAACGTTTCAAAACTCCACACTTGGAAGACTTTCCAAGTGAAACCAGTCAATGTTACCCTATGGAAGACAAGTGTGTCATTGGCTTTTGAGTAAGTACTCGACTGGCAGAGTTAGGGTTCTGGGCATAGACTTGTGGTCTCCCAGGGTCCGGTAGGTACAGTTGTTACACCCTAAGCGGCACAGGGGCAGCCAGGTACAGAGAGAGTAGGCTCAATGTTATCCTATTGAGGATAGGGGGCATTTGGTTGGTGGCTGCTAGCAGGCAGGCCACGCGGCTGTGTGAGCTGGGCTCCTGGTCACTTGCGCAAGGCAAATGGGGAAGTAGATTAGAACAGAGGTTGCACTCCCAGGGGCACTCGGGCGGCTGGGTGCAGGGTGCTTTTAAGCCGTCGGGGGCTCAATGTTATTCAACGGGAGACTTGGAAGTTGAACAAAGGCTGCAGGCTCAGGGACAGAGATTCTTCAGGTGCGACCACCACTTCGAGAGATAAGTTGGGATCTTGGTGGATAGTTAGAGACCCAGGAGTTGGGCACAGGGGGCTGTGGGACGTCTGGTGCAGGGGTGTCTTTGGAAGTCAGGAAATCTTACCCTCAGCTGGTCGTGTTTGGAAGGGTCCTTTGAGGTCAGGCTGCAGGCGTAGTCGGGATCGTTAAGGAGGGTCTTTGGGCACTGGATTCTGGGTCACAGTTGCCCGGCTCGGCGGGTGCACAGTGTGCTGGATTTGCGGTTCCTGGCACTAGGGGTTGTTTCTCTTTGAGCAGAACACCTGCTCATGGGAGTCCCAGTCTTTAGATGAGCAAGGCAGGCAGGTCCTCCGGGGTTTTCGAGGTTGCTGTCTGCAGAAGACGCCGGGGTTCGGCAGGAGCAGGTTCAAGGATCAACAGGTCTGTAGGTTCTGGGGCCAAGTCAGTTGGTGTCGTCCTCTCGTTAGCAGCTGCATGGCAGGTCTTCTTGCTTCTTGTTGCAAAATTGGGATCTGAGAAAGGAAGGTTACGGGTTTCGTTAAATACTAAATTTAGGGGCGTTACAGGTAGGGCATGGATGGGACCAATAGGTCCCTGTCCTGGGGTGAGTACACCCCCTATCCTGCTTCTCTCCTGTGGGAGGGGGACAGGGACCTATCTCTGATTGGGTAGGGCTCTCCATCCTCAAGATTTCAGTAGCCCGGAGTTGTGCTTCACTTCGCCTCTCCCACCTGAGGGTTGGAGTGGGCACAGGCTGCAACACCCACCTTTCCTAGCCTAGGGTTTCCTGCCTGTGAGAAAGTGGCTCTATATGTACTGGACAATAATGAAGTACAGTGTGTATAGAGTCCACAAACCCCAACGGTATAACAGAGGTTAAAGTAAGGACTGGGGGGAGGAGCTACGCAGCGAAGCAAGATGGTCGCATGAGCTCTCTGCTCCACTGACCTCCGTCCGTCGCTCGTATATCCTGTTTCACATCCTGATTTCCAGCCGGACCCCCGCACAGATGAACGACTGCTGTGTCCATTGGTGTGGTCCTGAGACTTTCAGCTCTCAGATTTGCTGAGTAACGTTGTGTGGAAGTTTCCGGCCTCCAACTGCCCTACGAGCCGGGGTCTCGACTACAGGCCCTGCTGGGTCGCAACTGCACAACATCGGCTGTGAGACCTGGACAGTGACCAGCCTCTTGCCGCCGAAAAGAAACTCCTGGCCTGGAGTGTGTGGAGAGCGGTTGATCTGGTACGCGCAAAGGAGAATTGCTGACTTCGCCTCGCTGCCCTTCGGGGGGGTCTCTGCTCCGGAGTCTGAGCTGCCGCCGGAGTGGGGCCACAGATCGGCAGCCGTGTTCTGTTACCCGAAGGTGCACTCTCCGTCGCCGGACGCCCCCACCCCAGTCTGCCTGCCCGGTGACATCGGGTACTCACTGATGTTGAGAACAGAGCGATGGGCGGTAGCCTGGGGACGGTGTGAGCCGTCTTTGCGGACCGTGATGGCCGCCATTGGGGACCTTCACTCCATTGTGTAGGCCAGGCTTCATGAACTGGTCGCCGACGACACTGGCACCGAGCGATCGTGCCTGGCGCCTTCTCCTTCTGAGCACCGGCATATAGTGGACTACCACACGGAAGACCGGGACCCCGGCAGTGAAACTGATCTGCCACCATTCTTTGTCCCGGAGCACTACTGACTTCACTACTATGGAGAGAAATCTGCTTCCACCGCAGTGTGCCCTAGCTGTTGGAATCACGGTGTAGTTCCTCCCTACCCCGAGGTTTGATGGCGACCGATGGCTGCATGGCCCCTCTACTGGCCCTGTAGCCTGTATGGGACTGTGGACTATTGATCCCCGGGATGTTGAATCGGTGAAGGGGACCATGGTAGCTACAGAGGGCTACGATGCGAAATGGAGTCCGAGTAGACGTGCACCACCGGTCATTGACTTGTTTGACCTTTTTGATTCTTCAACGGTGGCACTACTGGACGGAGTTTGCTCGATGATTCGGAGGGGACAATGATGATATGGTTGGTCGGAGACAGAATCTGGGGCGTTGGGAGAGGAGAGGGACACTAACTCATTGCTTTGCGGGAGGTCGGGCGATGTTTAACGTCTTCCCTTCATTGTTTTGTCTGACCGGATTCCACTGATTGTTGACTGCGCGTAGGGCTGTACGTGTCGGACGGGGGGAATGGGGACTATCGGGGGCGTATAATATGGTAGTTTCCTCCTCCACCTTTTTTCTTTTTCTTCTTTTCTTTTATAACTCTACACTCTTACTATATTTCGGGTTTTGGTTACTGGGCGACAGGCACGCTGCTAGGTAGGGTAGGCCGTAGCCATCTGCAGGGGTGCAGGGTGGGGGGTTGTGGGAAGGGGTTTTGTTTTTCCGCTCTTTGTTTCTATGGCCTTTTTCTTCTCGCTTTTCTGGCTTTCCTTTCACCTTCTCTTCCTCTGGGTTTGGGATCAGTATATTGGGTTAATATTTGAGATCTCGAGGATATGTCATAACCTGTGCCTCAACACTCAGTGTCATGGACATCAATGGGCGGGCGCTTGACTGGTGCACATAGTGACTGTATGCATGCCTATCTTGATTCACTCGCTTAATTGATATCGTTTACACGTGTTGGATTCGTTCGTTTGGCCCGCTCATTCGATTATGTTCTAAAGTCTGGCACCCGATTCCTCCCCCCTTCTTTTCTATTTCCCTATTCCATATTGGAATTTCATTCGTCATATTCGAACCTTTCCTTATTTTAAATTGTAAATTAAACCTCATGTATCCGGTACTATGATCCGTGTGTGCCACAAAGTTTGTGCTTTTATTGTGCTGCTGTTCCTCTGGGATGTTCGGCTGAATAGCTGTGTACACTTTTGTATAAATAAAGGTTTTCCAAAAAAAAAAAAAAAAAAAAAAAGTTAGGACTGACCTTACTCTCAAATGTGCTAGCTTGGTCGAGCAGTAAGGCAGTACCAGAGGGCAGTGCAAAGCATTTGTTGTACTCAGTCAGCAAAGGATTTCACACACTCAAAGACTGAACTCCAGGCCAATGGTTTTTATATCCAAAGATATGGTTGTTTTATTTTTAGAACCAACAGGCATAAAAATATACTTTGCTAGATATGAGAACTCATGTAATTACTTTGCAAGGACGCAATAACGTTGGTGAACACAATAGGTACAGGAGTTGCTGAAGGCAACTCCGGTCTAGACACACTTTAGCATTGAACTCAATGGATTGTTACCTTAAAAGTACAGTTGAATACAGTACAGATTACTTTAGTAGTTCCAGGACTAGATCCTAGATTTATTCCTGGGGCACTGGGTTCTAAACTTAAAACAGGTAGGTAATTGCATTTCAGTATTTCGTATGATTTTTAAAGAATATTTCAAGTTTTCAAAAGTATACACTATGAAGAAAATTCCTAGAAAAGCAGACCATGGTTTCCTATGGAGAAAATACAGATTACTAGTAAACCCTGTAAGGATTACTTTTGCGATCTAGTACTGGTCTGCAAAGTACAGTACTGGCTTCTCACCTACTTGAGGGCGAGTACTTCGTAATTCGGCTGATTTTATGTGAATATTGCAGTTTTCAAAACTTCGCACTTTAAATTTTAGGGTCAAAATGGGTCAATGTTATCCAAGGGCAGGTAAGTGAGTTACCGGTTTCCAGGTGAGTAATTGGCTGGTGAAGTTAAGGTTCCGGGTATAGACTCGGGGGTCCACCAGGGTCAGGTAAGTACAGTCTGTTCCGCTCCAACAGTGCAAGGCCGGCCGGGTGCAGAGGTAGGTAGGCCCAAAGATATCCAATGGGGGAAAGGAGGCCTTCGGTTGGTGGCTGCTGGCTAGCAGTCCACGCGGCTGTGGGAGCTGGTCTCCTGGTCACTTGCTCAGGGCAAGTGGAGAAGTAGGGTAGGACAAAGGTCCTACTGCACAGTCAGCGGCACACGGACGGCTGGGTGCAGGGTGCTCTATGTTATTCAATGGGAAAGGTCAAAAAGGAACAAAGGCTGCAGGCTCGGGGATGGAGACTCTCCAGTGGCGTCCAGCACTTTGAGAGGTAAGTTGGGATCTTGGAGCACAGGTAGGTACCCCAAAGGGAGGCACAGGGGGCTGGGTGCAGGGGTGTCTTTGGGTGTTGGAAAAGCTTACCCTCTGCTGGACGTGGTGGGGGTGCCCCCTGGTTCTGAGTCTGCAGGCGTCGGCTGGTTTGCCGAGGAGGGTCTTTGGGCAGTGGACTTCGGGTCCCAGCCACCCGGGGACGTCCTTGTGGTCTTGGTTCGGTTGGGCCCGGCCCGGTGGGTGTAGAGTGGGCTGGTCCGGAGCTTCGTGGTTGGCACCAGGTGGGTTATTGCAGCAGAGCCTCTGCTGATCGGAGTCCCAGTCTTTAAGAGGGTCAAGGCAGGCAGGTCCTCCGGGTGTCCCAAGGTTGCTGTCTGCAGGAGTCTCCGGGATTAGGCAGGAGCAGGTTCCAGGATCGACTGGCCGGTAGGGATGGGGCCTAGTCAGTTGTCGTCCTGTTAGCAACTGCATGGCGGGTCTTCTTCTTAATCTTCTTTCTTCTTTTCATATCTGGATCTGAGGAAGGAAGGTTTAGGGAGCCCCTAAATACTAAAATAATGGGCGTTACAGGTAGGGCAAGGGCAGGGACCAATAGGTCCCTGTCCTGGGGTGAGTACACCCCCTGACCTGCTACTCTCCTGTGCAGGGGGCAGGTTCCAAGCTGGGATTGGGCAGGGCTCCCCATCTACAAGATGGCCGGAGCCCGGGGTCGTGCTTCACCTCCTCTCCCCCACCTGAGGGGTGGGGTTGGTACAGACTGGCTCACACCCCTTCCTGACGTAGTTTTTCCCGCCAGTCTTCCCGCCAGAGTGGGGGTTCGAACTGGTGGGGGCCAGTTGCTGGGTACAGCAAATGGTCTGGAGAAGCTCACAGAGGCGGCATGCCTTTGAAGCTTCCCCCTGCCCATCCTGATGGAGGAGACCTAGCACCTCACTCAGGATGTGCATTGTTGCAGGCCCAGGAGAGCGGGGGGCTCTCCACCCAGGGGTCCAGCAACATGTCTGCTGTGTGGCAGCCTCTGCAGCCACTCAGCCCAGATGTGTATTGTAGGTTAGGTTTTCAGAGGGTATCTCCAAGATGCCCTCTGGTGCATTGTACATTAAATCCTACTGGCATCAGTGCTGGTTTAATGTGCTGAGAAGTTTGGTACCAAACCTGTCAGTATTCATTGTAGCCATTATGGTGCTGTGGAGTTCGACAACCTCCCAGCACCATATACCCTTAATGGCATCACTGTACTTAAACAGTACCCAGGAATGGCCCTGGGTACTGTAGGGGCACAGGGCTCATGCCCCTGTGCCCACACCTCTGGCATAGGGCATCCAGCTAGAGGGGTGACAGAAGTATGCTAAGGTAGTAGGTTCTGTGGGCATGGCACACCAAGACACTCTGTCTGCAAAGGCAGTGTGTGTCAGTGTTAGGGGTCTTCTCTGGTCACAATGTCCTGGGTACCTAGCATACCATTTACCAGGGGCTGACATGTGACCAGAGATGCCAATTGGGTTTTGGTTTCAACACAGTTTTAGGGAAGGAAAACGGGCCCTGGTCACTTGATTGGCAAGAGCCCAGGGCACACTGTCAAAGCACATCAGCAATTAAGCAAAAAGTGGGGGCATACCATGCAAGAAAGATGGCACTTTGTCACACCAATGGCAGAAAATAAGACAAATGGTTCCTGGATATAATTAAGCATGGCCATACCCTAGAGTTTACCTCGGCACCACCACCTAATTTGCCTCAAAAATCAATACCATCCCATCCTCAATTGCCCAAGAAGGAGGCTATGATTATGCTTCAAAAGGGAGAAATGGAATGTGTGCCAGGCTCTCTGAGAGGAAGACAATTCTACTTCCGTTTTTTCCTGGTAAAGAAGTCTGGAGAATGGCATCCCATTCTAGACTTCAGAAAACTGAACAAATGCCTACAGAAGAAAGCTTTTCTCATGGTAACTCTCCAAGGAGATATTACAGCTTCTGAATCATTTGGATGTCCTGGCAAGCCTGGATTTGAAGGACGCATATTTCCATATCCCTATTCATCCCAAGTATCGAAAATGTCTGTTTCTCTGTGGCAGGCTCACATTATCAGTTCAAGGTGCTTCCCTTTGGCTTTCGCCCAGCTCCTCAGGTTTTCACCAAGTGTCTTGCTCCCATGGCGGCATGCCTACGATTAAAAGGCCTACAGATCATCCCATAGCTCGACAATTGTTTAGTGAAAGGTAATTCTCTACATCAGGCCTCAGAAGCAATCTCCTTCTGCCTACAGCTCTTCCGCTCTCTGGGGCTAGGAGTCAATCTTCAAAAATCCATTCTACCTCCTCATCGGATAACGTTTATAGGAGCAGTTTTGGATACCCTCCAAAACAAGGCATTCTTATCAGAAAGACAGAACACCATCCTATACCTGGCTCACAATCTCAACAAGAGTTTGCTTCTGTCAGTCTCCTCAAATCTCATGCACGTCTAAGGATGAGACCTATTCAGGAGCAGTTGGACATTCAATGGCTTCAATAACAGGATCATTCGACTATATTATTCAGGTAAACGACAATCATGAAAGACTCTCTTCCTTGGTGGCAGTCCACCATCATTCTCTCTCTGGGACTGTCATTCCTCTCTCCTCTTCTAGAGTTTGTGTAACCGCTGGTGCATCTTTCAAAGGACGGAGAGTGCATCTTCAAGACCTCCAAATAAGCAGCAAATGGAGTTTCTCTATCCAAAATACATATCAATTTTCTGCAACTGAGGGCGTTTTTTTCTAGCCCTCCAGTCTTTTCTTCCAAGGATAAGAGCATCCTCAGTCCTCATCCGTACAGAAAATACCACCTGCATGCATAATCTAAACCAGCAGGCAGTTACAAGATCTCCAGTCCTATCTATGGAAGCTTAAAGGATCTGGGCATGGACACTATAGCATCACATAACCATCAAGGCAGAGCATCTCCCAGGAGTAAAGAAAAACCAGGCAGACACCTTGAGCAGGTTACATCAAACAAATCACGAGTGAAAACTGAACCATCTGATTCTCGATTCCATCTTCCAGAAGAGGGGTACACCCAACTTGGACCTTTTTTGCGTCTCAAGGGAACCGAAATGCCAGTTCACCAGCAGGGAACCTCAGGGAGGGTCATGGGGGAATGCATTTTCAATAAGATGGTCAGGAATCTTTGTGTACGCTTTCCCCCCCATGCCCCCTCCTCTCCAGAGTACTAATGAAACTGAAACCGTGCCAGCTTACCCTCATTGCTCCACGTTGGCCCCGCCAGCATTGGTTCATGGAGCTACTCCTGCTGCCACAATCCAAGCCTTATCGCATGCCAGTGTCAACCACTCGAACGATGAACAAAGGGCAGATCCTGCATCTGCACCCAGTTTCTCTTTAATTGCATGCCTGGAACCGGAGTTCAATGAGTTTAAACATGGTCATCCCGCAAGACTGTAGAGACATTTTGTCTACAGCAAGACCTGAGTCTACTACTAAAACGTACAGACTAAAATGGAATTTTTTTTGTTCCTGGTGCCTTCGGAATGACATTCACTCCCTTCTCTCATCTCCAGAACAAATCTTGCCTTATCTCTTGTCTCTGGAAAAATCCCGTCTGGCGTATGCTTCAGTAAGTGTCCACCTCGCGGTACTCAATTCAAATGCACGTCCAACGCCTCTTCTCTGCTCTTCTTGCATCAGCAAACACTTTATGAAGGGATTATTCAGGACTTTTCCCCCATTAGGCCTCCTCCACCAGAATGGTACCTTAATGTAGTCCTGTCTCAATTTATGAAACCACAGTTTAAGCCAATTACAAAATTAAGCTCCAGTTTCTCTAATGGAAAGTGGCTTTGCTTCTTGCGCTTACTTCTGCTAGGAGAGTAAGTGAAATTAAAGCCATCACCATAAAAGATCCTTACCTATGCTTCACAGAGGACTGTTATGTTGAGAACAAACCCTAAGTTCAGACCATAGGTTCCATCTCCGTTTCACTTTAATGAGCCCCTTATTCTGCACACTTTTTTCCCCGCATCCTTCCTCACTGGCAGAGAAATCTCTTCACTCTTTGGATGTCAAACAATGCCTTAATTTTTACTTACAAAGAACAAAGCAACTGTGCAGAACGGATCAACTGCTAGTATCTTGTGGGCCTCTAAGACTGGGTACTGATGTCACCAAAAACAATTGCACGATGGATCTGAAAGAAACACGTTAGTATTAGATTCCTTACCTTAGAATATCCCCAGGCGTCAGTCTGGATCTGGAAACTTTTGCGTAGCAGTACCCCTGCGCGTCGGTAGGCGTCGTCTGCAGGCGTCCCCTGCGGCTCCGCGTCCGTCGTCGGCGTCGTGCGCCGTGATGACGTCGCTAGAGTATATAGACGCTGCCTCCACGCGCTGACGTCAGTTCTTCTTTTTTCCGCGCCAGTAAGCGCAGATCCGAAGAGCAGTACTCCGGTCTTTTGACCAAGTTTTGTCAACTTTCTATCTCTTTTTTGTGCCTGGTAGGATGCCCGATTTCAAGAATTGTGACGATTGTGACCGCACGATGTCGGTCACGGACCATCACCGACTCTGCCTCCGGTGCCTGGGCCCCGACCACGACGTGGACGCCTGCGTCGATTGCCGGGCTCTGACTAATAAGGCTAGACGGGAGCGGTCCCGCAAGCTTCTCGAGCTCCGGGTGTCGGCCCTGCGTCGGGAGCGGTCCCGGTCCGGCCGGAGGTCCAGGGAGCGTTCGAGGGAGCGGTCGCGGAGCCGCGCCGAGCGCTCCGGAAGTCGTCACCATTCGTCGGGCTCTTCAGGTAAGAAACACAAGAAGTCGGGGCGTCGTCATCGTACCCCCGACTCCCCCCGACGCTCGCGCAACGCGGCTGGGGGTTCGGGTGACCCCAACCCCGCGGCTCCGCGAGAGTCGCCGGCGCAGCCTGCCCCATACCCTCCGGTCCCTGGGCAAGGTGCGACGCCTGAAGAGATTGAGGCGTTCCTCATGGCCATGAGGGTGCTCACTTCTCCGACGGGGCCTACGGCGCCTTCGGGCCCAGTGCTACCGTCTGGGGGCCCTGGCGGTTCGGGTGTCCCTGACTCGACGCCATCGGGTGCTCCGGCCCCGGTGCCGCCGACGGCTCCGACCCCGGCGCCGCAAGGGCCTTCGGGGTAGACGCCGGGTGGTCTGCCGGCCGCTCCGGCGCCGATCCCATCGGGGTTGCCTCCGACGCCGTCCCCGCGCGGCGCCGGTTCTCCTGTGCCGGCTCCAGGCAGCGTCGTCCCCATTCCCTCCCCGAATCCGGACGCGGAGTCGGACCGACGTCGCTCGACGCCGGGCTCGACGCCGATGGGGCCTGTGAACCCAGAGGAGCCGGTCTACATCGTTGACTCCGAATATGGAGATGATGAAGAGTACGTGGAAGGTTGGGAGGGGTCTGAGGACCCTCTGTCACGTGAGTGTCAGTATGACGTGGACTGGACAGGTGATTTGGGGGATGCCAGTGGTCTGGACGACTCTCCTAACCCTGGTTTTGTCTCTCCTCCTTCCGTGGCATCGGAGGAGGGAGCTGCTTATTCAGTGGTGTTGATGAGGGCTGCCAATGCCTTACACCTTGAGCTCCCCGTCGCGGCCGTGAGGCCTAACATCCTCACTGAGGTCTTCAAACCGCAGTCATGCCCACAGGAGCCACTGCTGCCGTTTAACGAAGCCTTGTCAGACGTTCTGTTGGGCACGTGGTCCAGGCCCTCTTCAGGTTCGCCTGTTGATCGGAACGTGGCCAGACGCCACCGTCCGTGTCCGGACGACCCCAAGTTCCTGTCCACCCATCCCACCCCTGAGAGTCTGGTGATCCAGGCCTCGACTTCCCAGACCGCATTCCCGTCGGCCCCGCCCGACCGGGAATCAAAGAGGTATGACCAGTATGGCAAGAAGGTCTTCTCGTCCCTGAGTTGGGGACTGCGGTCTTGCAACACCGCTTGCCTCTTGGGCCGCTACACCCACTCTGTGTGGGATACGGTCGCGGAACTGCTGTCAGAATGCCCCATGGAGGTGCGGGCGAAGCTAGGCAGGGCTGTGGCTGAGGGCCGAGATGCAGCAAAATATTCCATACGGTGTGGTCTTGATACGACCGTCTCGCTGGGCAGAGCTATGTCCACGGCGGTGGCGATTCGTCGCCACGCCTGGCTGAGATCGGCTAACTTTTCGGCAGATGTCCAGAATGCCTTGGACATGCCGTTTGATGGCTGTCGCCTGTTTGGTGACAAGGCGGACAACGCGCTGGAACGCTTCAAGGACTCCAGGGTCACGGCCAAGTCCTTGGGTCTCTCGACCCAGCGCCAGCAAACTGGTTCGTTTCGCTCCTTTCGTGGCCAAGGAAGGGGTGTCCCCACACGTGCTGCCAGCCACGCGCCGCAACAATCTTTTCAACGCGGTGGCGGCCATGGAAACCGCCGTGGAGGCGGTCGGGGTCAACGGCGGGGTCAGGCCACACCTCCCCCCGCAGCATCTGCCTCCAAATCCTCCTAGTCCGTGCTTTCAGGCCCATGTGACGCCAGTGGGTGGCAGGGTTCGCCATCACCACGCCCGCTGGCGCACAATCACATCGGACAGGTGGGTGCTGCAACTCGTCCGAAGGGGCTACTCCCTCCCCTTCGAGACCACTCCTCCAGCAATGCCACCGCAGAACCACCGTGTGTCGGGGGACCACTTGACACTTCTGCAGGAGGAAGTTACGGCTCTCTTGGCCAAGGGGGCCATCGAGCACATTCCTGGGCCAGAAGTAGGGCGTGGTTGCTATTCCCACTACTTTCTGGTGCCCAAGAAGGACAAAGGGGGCCTACGTCCTATCTTGGATCTACGGAACGTCAACGGCTTCCTCCGGAAGGAGAAGTTCAAGATGTTGACGTTAGCTCAGGTCTTGGCTGCTCTAGACCCGCAAGACTGGATGGTAGCGTTGGACTTGCAGGATGCGTATTTTCACATCCCCGTCCTGCCGGCCCACCGGTGTTACCTGCGGTTCACGGTAGGCCAGGAGCACTTTCAGTTTACCGTGCTCCCCTTCGGCCTTACCAGCGCCCCACGGGTGTTCACAAAGGTGATGGCGGTGGTCGCAGCCCATCTGCGCAGGTTAGGGGTTTCAGTCTTCCCCTACCTAGACGACTGGTTGTTGAAGGCGGGCTCGCCTCAGACAGTCGTCCACCACCTTCAGATGACGGCAGACCTCTTGCACGACCTGGGGTTCTCCATCAATGTGCCGAAATCACACCTGTGTCCCTCTCAAAAGCTCCTTTTCATCGGAGCGGTTCTGGACTCGGCGCAGTTTCGGGTTTATCCTCCGGAACGGCGGGTCCGGGATATACAGGCTTTGATTCCCATCTTTCAGCCGCTATCCCGGGTTTCGGTCAGATTGACGCTGCGGCTGCTGGGGCTGATGGCTTCCTGCATCCTTCTGGTGCATCACGCCTGGTGGCGGATGCGGGCTCTGCAGTGGGACCTGAAGTTTCAGTGGGCCCAGCATCAGGGCAACTTGTCCGACCAACTCTTGATCTCCGAGGGCACTGCGAGACAACTGCAGTGGTGGCTTACGGACTGCGATTGGGTCAGAGGCAGATCCCTCTCCCTTCCCCAACCGGAGCACGTTGTCGTGACGGACGCGTCCCTCCAAGGCTGGGGAGGCCACTTGGGAGAGGCGGAGATCAGAGGCATCTGGTCTCCGGCGGAGTCCCGGCTCCATATCAACCTGTTGGAGCTACGGGCGATTCGTCTAGCACTGAAGGCATTCCTCCCCTTTGTCAACGGGAGTGTGGTGCAGGTGTTCACGGACAACGCCACTGCCATGTGGTACTGCAACAAACAGGGCGGGGTGGGGTCATGGTCCCTTTGCCAGGAGGCTCTGCGCCTCTGGCAGTGGCTGGAACGTCAGGGCGTGACTTTGACGGTTCAACACCTGGCAGGTTCTCTGAACGCCAGGGCGGACGAACTCGGCCGTCGGTGCTCGATGGATCACGAATGGCGTCTGAACTCGGACGTGGCGCAAGGCCTCTTTCTGCAATGGGGAGAGCCTTGGTTAGATCTATTCGCCACAGAAGAGAACGCGCAATGCCATCAGTTCTGCGCGTTGAAGTCTCCAAGACGGCACTCGCACGGCGACGCCTTTCGGTGCGAGTGGAGTTGCGGTCTGTTATATGCCTTTCCGCCTATACCACTTCTGCCCAGAGTGCTGAAGATCAGGCGCGACCGGGCCCAAGTTATCCTTGTGGCTCCGGACTGGGCTCGAAGGTACTGGTATCCTGAGCTACTCAGCATGTCAGTCGGTCCCCCGATCCGCCTGCCCCTTCAGGAGGACCTCCTGTCGCAGCAGCAGGGGACGGTCCTCCACCCGAACCTGTCCAGTCTCCACCTCCATGCTTGGAGATTGAGCGGCGGCAGTTGAGGCCATTTGACTTGCCTCCGGAAGTCTGTGATGTAATTCTGGCAGCCAGGCGTCCCTCTACAAAGTCGGTATACGCCTGTCGGTGGAACAGATTTGTGGCATGGTGCACAGCAAAGGCTGTGAATCCTCTTTCTGCCCCTCTTTCTGAGGTTCTTCTTTTTCTTCTCTCTCTTGCCCAGCAGGGCTCTGCTCTGGGCACTATCAAGGGTTACCTTTCGGCCCTTTCAGCCTTTCTAAGGCTTTCTGATCAGCCTTCTTTGTTCAAGTCCCCAATTGTAACGAGATTCTTGAAGGGCATCACACACATGTATCCACCTGTTCCGTTTGTGATGCCTCAGTGGGACTTGAACCTGGTTCTAACCTTTTTGATGTGTGCTCCCTTTGAGCCCCTTCATTCTTGTCCTCTCCGTCTCCTGACTTTAAAGACGGCTTTCCTGGTTGCCATCACCTCTGCCAGGAGAGTGAGTGAGCTCCAGGCTCTTTCTGTCCAACCTCCTTTCCTGTCCATTCATCCTGACAAGGTGGTTCTGAGGACTAGACCTTCTTTCCTGCCCAAAGTAGTTTCTGCTTTTCACATCGGGCAGTCCATCACCCTCCCCTCCTTCTTCCCGCCTCCGCATCCTTCAAAGGATGAAGAGCGGCTCCATTGTCTGGACCCAAAACGTGCGCTTTCATTTTATGTGGATCGCACACGCCAGTTCCGGGTGGATGACCAACTGTTTGTTGGCTACGTGGGTGCGAAGAAGGGACGGGCGGTACATAGACGGACCATCTCTCGGTGGGTCGTTCTGTGCATCAAAGCGTGCTACTCTTTGGCTCGGAAGGAGCCTCCTGTTGGGCTGAGGGCCCATTCCACTCGGGCCACGGCGGCTACTACTGCCCTGGGCCGGGGAGTCCCCTTGCAGGACATTTGCCAGGCGGCTACGTGGGCCTCGCTGCACACCTTTGCGAGGCACTACTGCCTGGACAGTCAAGTCCGGAGGGATGGCTTCTTTGGCCGTTCTGTCCTCCAGGACTTTCTGGTGTAGGAATGTATTGGTTCGCAGACCCACCACCGGGGTTGGTATTGCTGGGGTATCTATTCTAAGGTAAGGAATCTAATACTAACCTGTTTCTTTCAGATGAACAAGTTACTTACCTTCGGTAACGATATATCTGTAAAACATTAGTTAGTATTAGATTCCTTACCGAACCCACCCATCCTCCCCGTTCTGCGAACTGATACCTAGGGTTAAGGACATCCCTTTCAGGGACCTAGTTTCAAAATGGCACCAGTGTTGGTTCTCACACGGCTCTGCGTGTTCTGGCGCGGAAAAGCTGTGTACAAAGAACTGACGTCAGCGCGCGGAGGCGGCGTCTATATACTCCAGCGACGTCATCACGGCGCACAACGCCGACGACGGACGCGGAGCCGCAGGGGACGCCTGCAGACGACGCCTACCGACGCGCAGGGGTACTGCTACGCAAAAGTTTCCGGATCCAGACTGACGCCTGGGGATATTCTAAGGTAAGGAATCTATCACTAACTAATGTCTCTTACAGATATACCGTTACCGAAGGTAAGTAACTTGTTCGTTAGGTACCATCGGTTTGGGCACCCAAGGCCGTGGGGCGTCGTGTGCAGGGGTGCCTTATGGGGTTGGGTCTTCTTACCAGCTCCTGGTTGCGGTTAGGGCTTTCTGGTTTTAGGCTGCAGGCGTCTATTGGAGGCTTGAGGCAGGTCAGGGGTGGCTGGATTTCTGGTCAGGTTTCCGGGGTGAACACCTTGTGGGGTTTACCCGCTCGGGCCGTGGACAGCGGGTGCAGTGGGGGCTTGTTCACGGTGTCTGGCCGGGGCCAGAGGTTGCAGGTCAAGTCTGGTGTTCACGCCAGGCAAAGTCTTTGTGCTTGAAGGCAGGCAGGTTCTCTGTGGTTTTCGAGGTTGCTGGCTGCAGGACACACCGGATTTTGCAGGAATAGATTCTAGTTGGAGACAGGCCGGTAGGGCTGGGGCCAAGTAAGTTGACGTCTTCCACATGTTGTCTTTGGCAAGGCTGTTCTTTCCTTATTTTCTTGTTGCAGGTTCTTGTCTGAGGAAGCAAGGTTCAGGGGTGTCCCTAAATACTAGATTTAGTGGTGTTACAGGTTCGAGGCATGTGGTCTGCTGAATTCATATCTGTGCATAGATCGCCGCCTAGTGTTGGGTCCGGATGATTGCACATTGTTGTCCTGGAAGACTCTTCGAAGTATCATGAGATAGGTGGCTCCTCCCCTGGACTACAGTGCGCATGGGCATCGACTCCATCCTCAGATTGTTTTTTTCCGCCATTGGGTTCGGATGTCTTTAATTCCCTCTTGTCGGAATCGATATAAAACACTTTCTTAAGACCAAAAGGTCTTTAGTCTATACGTCGGTATTGTCTTGCGTTCGGCTTTACTTCTTCGAGCTCGGCTCCGAGCCGGTTTCTGTACTTCCGCGTGCTCTCGGCGCGTACGGCCTAGTCGACGCTCCTGACCTATCGACCAGCCATCATGGACCGAAGTCCATTCAAGAGATGTCCGGTCTTTAACTCGAAGTACCCACACATCGACATCCACCCGGTGTGCAACAAGTGTCTGTCGCCGGACCACGATGAGGCCAAGTGTATGGCCTGTTCACGATTCAGGTCCAAGAAGACACTCCAGCTCCGACGAGCTGCGCGCCTGGAGGCCCAGCAATCTGCTCCGGCGCCTACGGACATTTTCGATGCTGGGGATGTCGAGGAAGAATATATCCAGGACGTTTCGGAATCAAACCCCACGTCGGACGTCGAAGAAGACTACGACGCTGATGCTGAAGTGTTCGAAAGCGAAGAAGTCGTCTAGGAGGTAGGAGACGACGACGGTGCCCTCGGGGCCATGGAGGATAGCTCGGATGAGGAGCTCCATCAAACTGACTCTGGGGCCGTGCCTATCTATAAGGCCCAGGTCGAGATATAGCCTTCAGGCCTTTCCCAAGACCTCGATATGGGTTCCATGGCCCCGCCTTCGGGCCCGGCCACGGACATTGTTACAGAGCCGCTCCCGGCCAAAACGAAACCGAAAGTGAAACCTATGGTCTCGACGCCAGATACTGCGCAGGTGCAGGTATCGAAACCGAAAGTGCGCATCGCATTAGTCTGATCGAGGACTTCTGAGGCTTCGGCGCCGAAGAAGCCGAAGATGGCGGTCGAGCCGAAAGGCCAATTCAAGGGCGTCGAGACGAAGTCCGCCGTGCCGAAGACTACGGTGAAGGTGGTCGATACTGGCGCGTCAGCGCCGAGGCCGGGCGACGCCGGCAAGGGCGTTGTCCACCCGAAGAAAGCTGTCGACGCCCCGAAGAAAACTCTCGGTGAGCCGAAGAAGCGACTCGACAACCCGAAGGTCCTCTCTGCCCCGCGTCCACACGACAAGGCCAGGGGCGCTGCGCCCAGTGAGTCGACTCCGAAAGTGGCCTCGAAGGACTCCGCTGAACCGGCGCGTCCATCCGCCGCGTTCACAAAAAAGGTCACGGACTCCCTGCAGCGCATCAGGGACTGCACCGCGGCGGTCGAACCGAAGGACCCTCCGCCTACGAAGCCTGTGGAGAAACCAGTTAAGGCGTCCACGCCGATCCTCTTTACCTTGCCGCCTAAGACGCGCCGAAGGCTTTCGCTCCTAAGGCAGTGGCCGGCTTGCCCGAAAAGGTCTCCTTGGCGCCGAAGGCGTCGTCGGTGGTCCACGGCCCGCGGCCTCGACAACCTGCGGAGGATGAGCGTCAGGAGCACTACATCAACGCCGAAACGGGCAGGCTTTCCCTTCTGAAGCGGAAAATCACCCCAGAACCCCAACTGGAGTCTTACAAGATCCCTCTCAAGAAGAAGACTAACTCTGCTTGCTCTCCTGTCTTGGTGGAACCCCTTTCACCACAGACTCATGATGTCGCCCACTTACTCCGATGTGGACGCTGGTGAGGGTGATGAGGAGGATGAATACAGTTATCCAGTCTATACAGACACTGAGGATACAAATGAGCCCTGGGCAGCTGGTGGTGACCCTGGGGATCCTCATTCAGGACAAGACCCTCAACTTTTTTCAGCAAAAACTTCACCCACTGAAGATTCTGCTGCTTTCAATGCCCTCATTGAACGGGCTTCTAACAATCACAACGTCCAGCTGCATGTTGACCCTGTGGATGTGGATTTCCTTTTTGACACTTTTTCAGTATCGGAAAAGACTGTAAAAACTCTGCCTATGCTAAAAGGTGTTTTAAAGCATGCTGCTGAGATCTTTAAAGAACCTACCAGGGCGAGGGTGATAAACCCTAGGATTGACAAGAAATACAAGGCGGCACCTACTGATCCTACATACATTAAAGGACAGTTGCCTCTGGACTCTCTTGTTGTCTCGAATGCCGGAAGAGGGCCAATTCTCAGACTACGGGTGATGCTCCTTCCCCAGACAAAGAATCCAAGGTCTTTGAGGCTTCGGGGAAAAGGGTAGCAGCACAGGCAGTCAACATATGGCGCATCTCTAACACACAGGCGCTTCTAGCGCGCTATGACAGGGCGCACTACGATACACTAGTGACCCTGTTGCAACACCTGCCTGATCAATATGAAGAAGGGGCTGAGATGCTGATTCAAGAGGGGAAGCTAATCTCCAACGCTTCCATTAAGTGCGCTCTGGACGCAGCCGATACCGCTGCCAGAGCCATAAACACCAGTGTTATGCTTCGGAGGCATGCCTGGTTGAGAATCTCTGGATTTAAGCCAGACATCCAAACCACCATCCTGAACCAAACGGTTAACCCAGATCACCTGTTTGGCCCAGATGTTGACACCACCCTAGAAAAAATGAAAAAGGACACTGACACTGCAAAATCCATGGGTGCCTTACAGTCCCAGCAGTTTCGGGGTGGGTCCTTTCGTCGCTCCAACACTAGAGGCGTCTCAAGGGGTCAGCTTTCCCAATCCACGACATACTACAAGGGCAACACCCAGACTACTTATGCCAACAAGAGTCGAGGTGGATATCGCGGCAACAGCGCAGAGGACGTGGCAACAACAGCTCCAGGTCCTCTACCACCAGCAAACAGTGACGCCTTGTCACTGTCCCCCGACCACACAACACCGGTCGGGGGGAGACTCCAGCAGTTCCTGCCCGTCTGGAAGTCCATCACCACGGACAGGTGGGTCAGAAAACGTATCCAATACGGTTACTGTCTGGAGTTAACATCCACTCCACCCAACATGCCCCCAAGACACCGTCCTATGTCGGACGAGCACTTGCACTTATTGCAGCAGGAGGTCACCGTCATGCTGCAAAAAGGAGCAATAGAGCTCGTGCCACTGCAGGAGAGAGGCACAGGGGTATACTCCCTGTACTTCCTAATACCAAAGGACGGGTCCCTCAGACCCATTCTGGACCTCAGGCCACTCAACTTCTACATCCTGTTGGAGCACTTCCATATGCTGACCCTGCAGCAAGTGCTCCCGTTGCTCAGGCAAGGGGACTTTCTCGCAACTTTAGACCTAAAGAATGCGTACTTTCACATTCCACTGCACCCTTCACACAGGAAATACCTCGGGTTCACCATCCAAAACCAGCACTACCAATTCAAGGTTTTGCCATTCGGGGTCACCACGGCACCCAGAGTGTTCACAAATAGCCTGGCGACAGTGGCGGCACATCTCAGGAGACGAAACATCCACGTCTACCCCTATCTGGACGACTGGCTCATCCAAGCGAAGTCAGCCCAGCAGTGTGCCGCCCACATGTCCCACACCATTCACCTCCTGCACGATCTGGGATTCTCACTGAATTACCCAAAATCCCACCTCCAGCCCGCCCACATACGGCAGTATCTGGGTGGGACCATAAATACTCTGGCGGCCACAGCACAGCCGAATTCAGTGAGAGTCAGCAGCATTCAATCGCTGATCCAAAAATTCAGACCTCAACACTCGCTTCCAGCACGAGTGTTAATGCAGTTGATAGGCATGATGGCCTCCTGCATCTCCATAGTCCCGCACGCGAGACTCGCATATCCGTCCGCTTCAGGAGTGCTTAGCACGTCAGTGGACTCAGGCTCACGGACAGTTGAAAGACCTAGTGTTGGTGAGCGGTCGGGCGTACAACTCTCTGCATTGGTGGAATCCACGAAACCTTTGCAAGGGCCGACCCTTCCAAGAGCCTGTGCCACAGATCATCCTGACGACGGACGCTTCTCTCCAGGGATGGGGAGCTCATGTACTCCATTACACTGTGCAGGGACTATGGACGCAACAGCAGAGGAAGATGCACTTCAATGTTCTGGAACTGATGGCGATCTTCATGGCACTAAAAGCATTCAAAGTACATCTGTGCAACTAGGTCATGTTGATCCGGACGGACAACATGACGGCAATGTACTACATTCAAAGCAGGGAGGAACACACTCTCCGCAGCTGTCTCATCTTGCTCAGAGCATGTGGAAGTGGGCCATTCAGAGGAACATCTTCCTCATGGCAGAGCACCTCCCGGGCAAGGACAATCAGATGGCGGACCTGCTCAGCAGGCACAGCCACCAAATGCACGAGAGGGAGATACATCCATCGGTTCTCCAACCGTACTTCCTAAGGTGGGGTCATCCAGAGATCGACCTCTTCGACACAAGGGAGAACGCAAAATGCCAAAGCTTCGCCGCCAGGTTTCCACACCTAGTCGCAGGGCAATGCGATATGGATGAACTGGTCAGGCAGATTTGCGTACGCTTTTTCCCCAGCACCTCTGATACCGCTGGTGGCACGCAAGCTCAGGCAGCACTCGATGACTCTCATCCTGGTTGCTCCAACGTGGGGTCGCCAACCATTGTACACCACGTTTCTAGAACTGTCTGTGGTACCGCATCAGAGGCTACGTCTCACACCCAGCCTTCTGACGCAGAGCCATGGCGACATTCAGCATCCTGATCCGCAACAGCTCAACCTGGCGATCTGGCTCCTGAAGTCCTAGAGTTTGGCTACCTGCACTTACCTTCTGACTGTATGGACATCATTCGGGAGGCAAGGAAGCCCACCACCAGAGCATGCTATGCGGCAAAATGGAAGCGGTTTGCCATTTATTGTGCAGACCACAACATTAACCCGCTAGATGCTTCTATTCAGAATATCATTTGTTACCTTTTCCATCTGTACAAATGTAATCTGGCCTATGCTTCCATTCGCATTCATCTATCTGCAATGGCCGCTTATCTCCAGAATAGACCGCACTCTCCCTCTTCAGGGTGCCTGCCATTAAGGCTTTTCTGGAAGGACCCAAACAAGTCATTCCTCCGCGCACTCCACCAGCTCCGGAGTGGAACCTCAATGTGGTCCTCACCAGGCTGATGGGTCCTCCCTTTGAACCACTGCATTCCTACGAGATTCAGTTCTTGACTTGGAAAGTGGCTTTCCTCATAGCAATTACTTCGCTACGGAGGGTTAGTGAGTTACAAGCCCTCACTATCCAAGAGCCATTTATTCAAATTCATTCCAACAGGGTAGTGCTTCGCACTAACCCTAAATTTCTTCCCAAGGTTGTGTCTCAATTCCATATCCATACTAGACTGTGCTACCATAGCACTAAAAGAGAACTTCTTTGCCTACAAAAACAACCTCTACCTGCAAACAACTGGGACATCTATGGGCAGTACATTTGCCCCTAGCGTAGCAGGTCTGTACGTCGCCGATTTTGAGGCAAAACATATCATCCAACCCAATGGCCCCTATACGCCCTCCATTAAAATATGGAGACGTTACATTGATGATGTCTTGGTAATTTGGACAGGCAATGATGAACAACTACAGGCCTTCCTAGGTTGGATTAACACACTATACACCAACCTAAAATTCACCTCGGAACTGAGCAAAACAGAAGTCACCTTTCTGGATGTCAGGATTCAAGTCTCAGGAACCAGATTGACTACCAAGACATACCAAAAACCAACTGCTCGCAATAACCTACTTGAATTCACAAGTTTTCATCCCAGGCCATTAAAAGAGAATCTCCCATACGGCCAATATTTGCGAATAAGACGCAACTGTTCTGATCGCCAAGATTTTAAGACCCAGTCTGCAGAACTAACGGATAAGCTCAAGGCACGAGGCTATCCACCCCAGATCTTGAATAAAGGTTACAAGAGGGCCCGCAACCAACCTCGTGAATCTCTCCTTGAAGACAGGGTCACTAACAATGAAACCATACCACTAACCTGTGTAACAACATACAGCACAATGTCCAACTACATGAAAAAATCAATCAATAAAAATTGGCGCATTGTGTCCAGTATAAAAACAGATTGGGATAAACCATTATTCTCCTTTAGGAAAGGACGTAGCTTGAAGGACTCTCTCGTGCATACCCGTCCCAGAATAGAAACACCTACCACAGAGAGATCAATCACAGACACTTGGGGTTTACCTAGAATCACAGGACACTTCCCGTGTGCAAATTGTAGTGTGTGTCATCTCACGACACACACCAAAACTCTTGAGCTTGAGCCAGGAAAAATATGGACACAGAAAGGTCACACTAATTGTAACACCCAAAACGTCATCTACCTGATCACATGTGCGTGTGACCTGCGTTATGTAGGAATGACGACCCGCAAAGTAAAGCAGAGGATAGGCGAACACCGCTCCAACATCAGGTGTAAAAAACTGACCACGAAAATGAGCCGCCATTTCTTGGAACAGAACCACACTCCTAATGACATGCGATGGACTGTCATCGAGCATGTGATTGGCCCAACCAATATCCCTAACCTACTTTTTGAAAAAGAACAAAGGTGGGTATACAGGCTGGGTACCCACCTTAGAGGTCTGAATGATGATATTCCCTGGAATACTGTGATAAAGTGAAACAGAATCACGTCTTACAATTTCTGACATACTGATGATCAGTACGAACTTTCTACCTTTAGGCCCTTCACAATGTCAGCCCCTGACACACGGGTGGTTTGGGTCTTGTATTCTTAGCAGTTTCCCATACAGCAATAGGAATACCTTGATTCACCAACCTGATTTACCATCTAGCTAAAGCTGTTTAGAAATGAAGACAATAGCATGCTTGATTTTACTTTTTACTCGCTTGTCTTCAAAACACTTCTGCATTCTGCGCGGAGACTGTTGAGTGCTAGTCACTTAGCAACCATTCACATGTGACCCACACGTCAGTACCCCCAGGGCGGTTCGATTGGTTACCCGCATCTGACGACATGTAACCACGCCCTAGTGAGGAATTGCCTTGTCACGTAGCCACACCCACCCGGAAGCAATCACCGCCTTGGTATTTTGCTTTTAAACAACAAACCGAGCCCGCTTCTACATCGTCGGGGTCCGGTTCGAGGGCGACGTAGGCATACTGAGGGTGCTAAGCGTCGAGGGCGTAAGTGGAGACCATCTACCAAATTCTAGCTAAGTACAGATTACGCTCCATTTTATCGAAGGGCATCATATTGATTCTGCGCCTATTTCTTTTTTCCCATTGTTTTGCCATGTTACAGGGTGTGCCGAATACGCTTCCACCCCCCTCCTGAGACCCATGGTGTTTATTCCCAACACCTAATAACTGAGACATTTTTAATTTGACTGCGATCTCATATGACATTTACATTGATCGCTTAGCTGACGATCTTCTATGAAGATTTTCACCTTTTTAACCCATAGTCACAGCTAGTCCTTACCACGAATAGCACACCGCACTTCTCCTAGTTCATCTGAACCCAGGGCTATGAGGTGGTGTTAACCATAGCGCTATTCATCCACTTCCAGTATGACTATCACGTTTGGAGCACGATTTTTACAGTATACAACCCATAACAACCAGGATAAAATACTAAATGTTTGTTCTGTCCTACTTGTGTGACTCTGTCCTTTTATTTTCAGGTGCAGACACGATAAGTAGAAGCCTCCTAAACCAGGAGTAATTAGGAATATTTTATTCATTCCTAATTTTTTTGCACTTTTTCACCTTTAAATTTTTTTCACTCACGCCCCTAGGTAAGGGTGGGCCTTAGCGTGCCCATACCGCCAGGGTTTTACCACACAGTCCTGATGAATTGCCGGGTAAATTAACACCGTTTCGATGGCAAGAAACATGTCGACTAACTTTTAGGAACCTCCCACTCAATTAAAGTGGACTGTTTCCTCACATATTTTAACTCCTAAGTCTTTAGTGATCATTTAATAAAGTCATTACCTTGATACACTACTGACTATTTTAATACCCCCAACACTCACTAGTCCTAATTGCACCCAACACGCCCTAAACTCACTATCCCGCTCCGCAGTAATCCTGGCGTTGCAGCACACCAAAGAGACACTAGGTCTCTTTGGTGGAGCCCAATGATGAAGCATGTCATCACCAGGTGGTGAGTGAGGGCTTTCTTCAACATCCCAGTGTGGTTGTGTTTGTGCTCCCTAGAACGGCTTAGCCTGTCCTATAGACACTCTTTTTTTGATTGTCAATTCCATATCAACCAGACTATTGAATTACCTGTTTTCTTTCAAAATCCCGAGTCATTGGCGGAGCGGATGCTCCACACCCTTGACGCCAAGAGGGCCCTGATGTATTACATCGATAGGACCAAGGATTTTAGGAAAACTAAACAACTCTTTGTCGCCTTTGCACCACACCACAAAGGTAACCCTATTTCCAAGGCTGGTATTGCTAGGTGGATCGTTAAATGTATCCAGATCTGCTATCTGAAAGCAAAACGTACTCTTACCATTCCGCCAAGAGCCCACTCCACCAGAAAGTTGGGGGCCTCTATGGCATTCCTTGGAAACATTCCTTTGGAAGACATAAGTAGAGCAGCCACATGGTCTACCACACACACATTTACAAAGCATTACTGTGTTGATGTGCACTCCAAACAGCAGGCAGCTGTAGGGCAGACTGGTTCGAGGCATGTGGGCTGCTGAATTCATATCTGTGCATAGATCGCCACCTAGTGTTGGGTCCGGATGATTGCACATTGTTGTCCTGGAAGAGTCTTCGAAGTATCACGAGATAGGTGGCTCCTCCCCTGGACTACAGTGCGCATGGGCATCGCCTCCATCCCCAGATTGTTTTTTTCCGCCATTGGGTTCGGATGTGTTTCGGTTCCCTCTGTCGGAAACGATAGTTGTTCAACTTCTACTCGAGACCAAAAGGTCTTTAGGCTGGGCGTCGGTATAGTTGCGTACGGGTTTCTTTCTGACTCTCAGCCCCGATCTCTTGCTGCCCTTCCACGTGCTTTCGGCGCGGACGGGCCTACACTACACTCTTGCTATGGAGCGGACTCCGTTTAAGAAGTGCCCGGTGTGTAACTCTAAATATTCACACCTCGATGTGCACCCTGTGTGCAATACCTGCTTGTCACCGGATCACCGCGAAGACACCTGCATGCTGTGTTCGAAGTTCCGGAGCAAGAAGACTTTGAAGATTCGTCGAGCCCATAGGCTCCAGGCTAAGTTATCGGCTACGGCGCACCCACCAGATGACATTTTCCAAGAATCTGTCGAGGAAGAAGAAGACGTGCAAGGTTCGGACTCTAACCCCGCATCCGAGGGGGAGACCTACGACGCGGGTGAGGAGAACTTTGACGAAGTCACCGACGAGGTAGGGGACGACGATCAGGCTTTTGCCACGATGGGAGATAGCTCGGAGGAGGAGCATCCCCAACCAGACTCAGGGGTTATTCCCCTTCATACGGCCCAGGTCGAGGGATCGCCTTCGGGCCTTACCCAAGATCTAACTATGAGTCCTACGTCCCCGCCTCCGGGCCCGGTCACGGACATTTGTGAACCATCACTTACGTCGAAGAAAACGAAAGTGAAGCCAACTGGTCACGCACCCTCGGATGCGAAACCGAAAGCGAAAGTTGAGCTGGTCAAGAAGGTTCTGGAGGCGTCAACTTCCAAGAAAGTCAAAATGGCCGACTCGAAGAGCCACGCCAAAATGGCCGACCCGAAGCCCTCGGGGTCGGTGCCGAAGGCGAAATCGTCCGACGCGGCTGCGTCGGTTCCGAAAGGGGTCGTGGACCCGAAGAAGGCTCCAAAGAAGCGTCAGAGCGACGACGCTCATAGGCATGGGGCGTCGGCTCCGAAGAAAGTGGCTGCCGGCGATCAGGCTCTCGACGACGAGGGGTCGCTCGGACCGGTCAAGCCCTCTCCAGCCTTGACGATGAAGGTAGCGGAATCCCTGCAGCGGATACGAAAGGACAGTGTGGTTCCCGCTCAGGACGCTGTAACGCCTAAGCTCACGCCTAAGCCTGCGAAGGAGCAAACGCCTATCCGTTTCACCCTACCACCCAAGTCGGCGCCGAAGGCCTTCGCCTCGAAACAGGGCGGACCCTCGAAGGAGGTATTGACGCCGAAAGCTGCCTTGGTGGTGTCGAAGCTTCGGCTCCAGCCGCTTGCTGAAGAGGACCGTCGTGAGGTAATCATCGACGCCAACACCGGGAAACTGTCTCTCCTCAAGAGGAAGATCACGACGGAGCCGGCGTTGGAACATTTCAAGATCCCTCTCAAAAACAAAAGGGACTCTGCGGACTCTTCGGCTCTGGTGGAACCTGTGTCCCCACAAGCCCTGGGACACTCGCCGACGCATTCCCCCGCAGGCGATGCGGACGAAGAAGATGCAGAGTACACCTATCCGGCGTACTCGGATCCGGAGGAGGAGCGCGAACCTTGGTCCACCGGAGGCGACACGGAGGACCCGCAATCGGGTCAGGACACGCAACTTTTTGCGGCCAAAACGTCCCCGACGGAGGACTCGGCGGCCTTTAATGCTCTGATCGAGCGAGCTGCGGCTAACCACGACGTCGAGCTTCACTCTGACCCCGTGGATGTGGACTTCTTATTCGACACCTTCTCTGTAGCTGAAAAGTCAGTCAAAACGCTGCCGATGCTCAAAGGGCTGCTTAAACATGCAACGGAGGTCTTCAAGGAGCCCACACGGGCGCGTGTGGTCAACCCTCGCATCGACAGGAAATATAAGGCAGCGCCCACGGATCCTACATATATCAGGGGACACTTGCCATTGGACTCCTTGGTTGTTTCCAACGCTCGGAAGAGGGCGAACTCTCAAACTACTGGTGACGCTCCTCCCCCAGACAAAGAGTCCAAGATCTTCGAGGCCTCAGGCAAGCGGATTGCTGCACAGGCAGCTAATATCTGGAGAATCTCTAACACCCAAGCCCTGCTTGCACGTTATGATAGGGCCCATTATGACACCTTAGAAGCCATACTGCAACACTTGCCTGACCAGTACAAAGAGGCAGGAGAGATTCTGATTCAGGAAGGAAAACTCATTACGAATGCATCCATCAAATGTGCCCTGGATGTGGCAGAAACAGCCTCCAGGGCTATCAATACCAGTGTGTTGCTTAGACGCCATGCTTGGCTTCGAATTTCAGGGTTCAAACCCGACATCCAAACTACAATACTGAATCAAACAGTGAATCCTGACCACCTGTTTGGACCTGAGGTGGATGCCACCCTGGAGAAAATGAAAAAAGATACGGAAACTGCCAAATCAATGGGGGCTTTACAAAGTCAGCAGTTTCGGAGTGGTTCCTTTCGCCGCTCAAACTCCAGAGGCTCCTCAAGGGGGCAGGCATCCCAGTCCACACAATATTACAAGAGTAACACCCAGACCTCGTACAACAACAAGGGTAGAGGTGGTTACAGAGGCAATAATGTCAAGGGCAGGGTACGTTGAAACAATAGCTCCAGGTCCACCACCACCAACAAACAGTGACGTCTTGTCACTGCCCCCCGACCATACAACACCGGTCGGGGGGAGACTCCAGCAGTTCCTGCCGGCGTGGAAGACCATCACCACGGACAGGTGGGTGAGGTCTCTTATCCAGTACGGGTACTGTCTAGAGCTTACTTCCATTCCACCGGACATACCCCCAAGAAGCCGTCCTATGTCAGGCGAGCATTTGACCTTGTTGCAGCAGGAAGTTCTAGTCATGCTGCAAAAAGGGGCAATAGAGCTCGTTCCATTGCGAGAGCGGGGAACAGGGGTTTACTCCCTGTATTTTCTAATTCCCAAGAAGGACGGATCCCTCAGGCCAATCCTGGACCTCAGGCCCCTAAACTGGTACATACTCTCGGAGCACTTCCATATGCTCACATTGCAGCAGGTGCTTCCCCTGCTTCAGCAGGGGGATTTCCTGGCTACGCTGGATCTGAAAGATGCCTATTTTCATATCCCCCTGCATCCTTCCCACAGGAAGTATCTCAGATTCACGATCTTAGACCAACATTACCAGTTCAAGGTTCTGCCGTTCGGGGTCACCACGGCACCAAGGGTATTTACAAAGTGCCTAGCGACTGTGGCGGCGCATCTCCGTCGCCAGCACGTCCACATCTTTCCTTACCTGGACGACTGGCTCATTCAGGCAAGGACGGAACGACAGTGCGTCGACCATGTGTCACGCACCATTCATCTCCTGCACGATCTGGGATTCTCTCTGAACTACCCCAAGTCCCATCTCCAGCCCGCCCACGTGCGACAGTATCTGGGCGCGACAATCAACACTCTGGCAGCCACTGCGCAGCCAAATTCAGTGAGAATCGCCAGTATCCAGGCGCTGATCCAACGATTCAGACCCCAGCACTCGCTTCCAGCGAAGGTGTTCATGCAGTTGATAGGCATGATGGCCTCCTGCATCTCCATTGTCCCGCACGCGAGACTACATATGCGTCCGCTTCAGGAGTGCCTTGCACGTCAGTGGACTCAGGCTCATGGGCAACTGACAGACCTAGTGTTGGTGAGCGGTCGGGCATACAACTCTCTGCATTGGTGTGTAGGAGAGTAGGGTCTGCAATCCTATGATCACCCAGATTTTTTGCTTTTGTTTCACTGGTTTACGACTTTCTCTGGCTGTGGGCCTGCCAATCAGACCCACAGCCTGGCTGTTCTCTTTCTAAATTACGACATGTACCCTAGGTGCATCTACCAATTGGTACTGGGCCACCTTATCAGACCCTGTAACTCAGGGCATAGGTGTACCCAGGGCTGCCAGGGGCTGCAGCATGTATTATGCCACCCCTGGCTGGCCTCCTAAATTTGACACAACTGGCTGCATGACAGCTGGGGCAAAGTCGTGTAATCACCCTTTGCTGTAGGTGTAGTATACCTATACCTAACCCTAAAAATGGACACACAGATTCCTATCAGTCACTCCTATGGCAGGCCTTAACAATCCTGAAGGCAGAGTGCTTGGAATCGTGTGAGATGGTGCTCTGGCATGAGCTGAGCCTGTCTGCAGCTTGCGGAACCAAGTCCTAATAGCTGTTCCATGATATCGCATACCATATACTCTTAAGTGCATTATAATCCTCGCGGTTAAATGCTATCTTTGGTATTGCTTTATCAAAACATGTCGAGTAAGGTGTCATACGAATTGGAATACTAACCCCTCGCCAATTCTGGCGACGGGGTTAGCATTCCACCCTTCTAGAGGGACACGACATGTATGTAACTGTGAACCCCGGTTAAAGTTAACTGAAGCCTCAGCTCCACAAAATGAATGCTGCCACCACAGACACGAGTCTGACCTCCTGCTGCTGGGAGTCCTTCCAGCGAGGGAGGCCTGGACAAAGGGTTTCCTGTCAGGGGCGGTGCTAGCACCGTCCCAGACATGGTTTTGTGTATCCTGGGTAGGCAGGGCTTTTCAGGAAGGTGACTGCTGAGTGGCACCCCGGTGCTCACTACGCATAGGCCAGTCAGAACCAGTTCCAGGGGCACACCAGCCCCTGGCCTGGGGAAGTCCGGCAGGGGAGAGGGGTGTATCCACCCCCCCTCCTGGTCCCACCCATAGGCAGGACCTAGTCACCGGGTCAGCCCCCTTTTTTAGTATAAAGATAGGAGCGGGCCCCCTGTTCAAATTAGATCATCTTTGGAATCAAGATACCACTTTCTTCGAAAGGACTTCACGATTTCTTCTTCAAGATTCTCCCTTGTGGCTAAGGAGTAGTCACCCTGCATCAAGCGGGCACCATCCTAAAGAACACTGCGGTCTGCTGCAAGTCCTTCATCACGAATCCGACGACCCAGCTCGACGAGACCCGGCTTCCCTGGCACCTCTGACCTCTACTCACCTCTACAGCCAAGCTGAGAACCGTGAGTGCGACGAGACCTCGAGGGACCGACGATCGCCAAGACTGCACGACATCTTTACTGCAAGCCCACCGAGTCCTCCACTGGTGAGTGCTTTGGGGTCCGAGAAGCCCCGACCCTGCGCAGCTCCAGCACCCAAGGTCAGCCTCCCTGCATCTCCACGATCTGCGTGGGGCCCTTCTGCTGTTTGCTGTGCACCGCGTTGTTTGGCTACTAGCCGGCTGGCTTGTGGCCTTCTGAACGACGCCCGACGACATCTCTGCTGCTGGTCTGGTTGCTCCAGGCTGGCCCTTGCTTCCTTCTTCAAGAGAGGCACCCCGGACCCTCCTGGTCCACTCCAGACGCCATTTTAGGTCCACCGCGTGGGCTTGAATTTGCCAAGGCTTTGTTACCCAATCCTGGGTCCAGCGACGCCGACAGCTTCTATCTTCGTGGGACAGCTCGATCCTCCATCCTGGTCGCCGACAACGCCTCCTGGTCCGTGAGATCTTCGAGTCAAGCGTCACCCACTCACCTTGTCGAGGTGGCTACCATCCGGTGCCCTCCTGGTGCCCACTGACTACTGGCTAGTAGTCTCGAACTTGGTCCCCTCTGCTTTCAGGTGTCATCTATCTTCGAGATCCAGGCTTGGATCCAACTGAACTTTCTTCACTGGTCACCGGCCAGCATCTTTTCTTCCGGCTCCTGGTCCGTCTACGAGGATTCCCGACGTCTTTTCAGACCTATGCAGCTGCAGCCCCTGGGCTAGGTAACTTCGGCATTTCGGTGCCCCAGCATAGCCTCACTATCCAAGGGTCAGAATCTACTTTCGTTTTCTCCCTACCAGGTCGGGTTCGCCCGAGAACACTAACTTTCTACTTCCTAGCTACCATAGACTTTTGTCCGCATCTCGCGTGAGAGTGCACACACTGCACCCGAGTCCCCTAGGCCTCCTAGAAGTAATCTAACGATTCCCTAGTCAAGTCCTAGCGATTCCAAAAGCTATTAGTACTGTACTTACCTGCTAGGAATTTCGCATTCCACTTTCAGAGTATATGGTTTTCCGTGCCCCTCGGGCATTTGTATATACTGTGCTAACTTAAGTATTTTTGTAAGAGTTTTGGTTTGTGCTTAGTACCCTGTCCTCATAAAGAGTACAGGGCTGTTGTGATCTTTAATAAATAACTGTTTATTTTCATAACACTTGTGTGGTGTCCTTTCACTGGGTGTTCAAGGGGTATATGTGTGGTAAACAGCTGGCTTAACACGCCCTCTCGAGTCTTTAGCCTTAGACTGCTCGTATCCATGCTACTAGGATAGCTGGTCTATAAGGTTGACTTACAACCAATCATCAATAAGGGTTGCTGGACTGATACATAGTGTTCACTAGAATAGTGAGCACTGCATATCAGGCCACCTTCTCACATGGTGGAATCCACAAAACCTTTGCAAAGGCCGACCATTCCAAGAGCCTGTCCCACAGATTATCCTGACAACGGACGCCTCTCTCCAGGGGTGGGGAGCGCATGTACTCCATTACACTGTGCAGGGACTATGGACACTACAGCAGAGGAAGATGCACATCAATGTGTTGGAACTGATGGCAATCTTCATGGCCTTAAAGGCGTTCAAAGTACATCTGTGCAACAAAGTCGTGTTGATCCGGACGGACAACATGACGGCCATGTACTACATTCAGAAGCAGGGAGGCACACACTCTCCACAGCTGTCTCATCTGGCTCAGAGCATGTGGAAGTGGGCCATTCAGAGGAACATCTTCCTCATGGCAGAGCATCTCCCGGGCAAGGACAATCAAATGGCGGATCTGCTCAGCAGGCACAGCCATCAGATGCACGAGTGGGAGATACATCCATCAGTACTCCAACCGTACTTCCAAAGGTGGGGTCATCCAGAGATAGACCTATTTGCCACAAAGGAGAACGCAAAATGCCAAAGCTTCGCCGCCAGGTTCCCACACCCGCAATCACAGGGCAATGCGATGTGGATGAACTGGTCAGGCAGATTTGCGTACGCTTTTCCCCCAGCACCTCTGATACCGCTGGTGGCACGCAAGCTCAGGCAGCACTCGATGACGCTCATCCTGGTTGCTCCAACGTGGGCTCGCCAACCATGGTACACCACGTTTCTGGAACTCTCCGTGGTACCGCATCAAAGGCTTCATCTCACTCCCAGCCTTCTGACGCAGAGCCATGGCGACATTCAGCAGCCAGATCCGCAACAGCTCAACCTGGCGATCTGGCTCCTGAAGTCCTAGAGTTTGGCTACCTCAATCTTCCTCCCGATTGCATGGACATCATTCGGGAGGCAAGGAAGCCCACTACTAGAGCTTGTTATGCGGCTAAATGGAAGAGGTTTGTCATCTACTGTGCAAACCACAATATTGACCCGCTAGATGCTTCCATTCAGAATATCATCTGTTACCTTTTCCACCTGTATCAATGCAATCTAGCGTACTCTTCCATCCGCATTCACCTGTCTGCTATGGCAGCATACCTCCAGAATAGGCAGCACCTGTCACTCTTTAAGGTCCCTGCTATCAGGGCCTTTCTGGAAGGACTCAAAAGGGTCATTCCACCAAGGACCCCACCAGCTCCAGAATGGAACCTCAATGTGGTTCTTACGAGGCTGATGGGTCCTCCCTTTGAGCCACTGCACTCTTGTGAGCTTCAGTTTCTGACTTGGAAGGTTGCGTTCTTAGTGGCGATTACATCGCTTAGGAGGGTTAGCGAGCTGCAGGCGCTCACCATCCAAGAACCTTTCTTCCAGGTACATGCTAACAGGGTGGTGCTCCGCACTAACCCTAAATTCCTACCCAAGGTGGTATCACAATTCCACATAAACCAGACAATCGAATTGCCGGTGTTTTTCCAAAACCCAGAGACGCTGGCGGAGCGCATGCTCCACACCCTTGATGTTAAGAGGGCCTTGATGTATTATGTAGACAGGACAAAAGATTTCCGCAAAACCAAACAACTTTTTGTTGCTTTTGCCACTCACCACAAGGGAAACGCTATCTCCAAAGCGGGGATTGCTAGGTGGATAGTAAAGTGCATTCAGATCTGTTACGCTAAAGCTAGGCGCACTCTCACTATCCCACCGAGGGCCCACTCCACCAGGAAGTTGGGGGCCTCTATGGCTTTCCTAGGTAACATTCCCGTAGAAGATATCTGTAGAGCAGCCACATGGTCTACCACACATACTTTCACTAAACACTACTGTGTAGACGTACATTCCAAACAGCAGGCAGCTGTTGGTCAGGCTGTTCTAAAAACGCTTTTTCAGACTGCTGCAGCTGGCACGGGCGGCCGCCGTTAATGGAGGGACTGCTATGTATTCTATGCACAGATATGAATTCAGCAGCCCACATGCCTGGAACTGCAAATGCTACTTACCAGTATGCATCTGTTCTTGGCATGTAGGGCTGCTGACATTCATATCGCCCACCCTCCTCCCCGGCGCCTGTAGCAGCTGCAGAATTCATTCATATACATACATATGCTCATAGCATGGTCATCACTCACATTCTTCACTCCATCTCTGCCAATGGCTAAAAACAATCTGGGGATGGAAGCGATGCCCATGCGCACTGTAGTCCAGGGGAGGAGCCACCTATCTCGTGATACTTCGAAGACTCTTCCAGGACAACAATGTGCAATCATCCGGACCCAACACTAGGTGGCGATCTATGCACAGATATGAATGTCAGCAGCCCTACATGCCAAGAACAGATGCATACTGGTAAGTAGCATTTGCATTCTCAAAACACTTTTCCAAACTGCTGCAGCTGGCACGGGCGGCCGCCGCTAATGGAGAGACTGCTATGTATTCTATGCACAGATATGAATTCAGCAGCCCACATGCCTCGAAACGAATATGCTACTTACCAGTATGCATCTGTTCTTGGCATGTAGGGCTGCTGACATTCATATCGCCCGCCCTCCTCCCGGCGCCTGTAGCAGCTGCAGAATTCACATATACTTATAGCATGGTCATCATTCACTGAGTTTCACTCCATCTTGGCCACAATGGCTAAAAACAATCTGAGGATGGAGTTGATGCCCATGCGCACTGTAGTCCAGGGGAGGAGCCACCTATCTCGTGATACTTCGAAGACTCTTCCAGGACAACAATGTGCAATCATCGGAACCCAACACTAGGCGGCGATCTACGCACAGATATGAATGTCAGCAGCCCTACATGCCAAGAACAGATGCATACTGGTAAGTAGCATATTCTATACAAAACGAGAAGGGATAAATGGGTCCCTTCCCTGGGGTGGGTACACCCCCTATTATGCCACCCTCCAGTGGGAGGGGGCTGTAAGCATGTCCCTGGTTGGCTGAGTCTCCCCTCGCCCCCATCTTCAAGTTGGCATGGACTGATTTGTGCTTCACCTCGCCTCCCCCCACCTGAGGAGTGCAAGTTAGCTGAGGTGGGCACTCACTTGTTTTTCCCGTCGGTTCTCGTGCCCAAAGTGGGGGTCAGAACCAGTGGAGACCAGTTGCTGAGAGCAGCAAGTGGCCTGGGGAATCTCACAAAGGCGGCCTCCTTTAAAGCTTCCCCTTTGTGAACCTTGCCCGTACTGGGGAGGAGGTTTGGCACCTTGTCTCAGGATGTGCATTGTTTCAGCCCCCAGAGAGCAGCAGGCTCTTGACCCAGGGGTCCAGAAACCTGTCTGTTGGTCGCAGCTGAAAGCAGCCACTCAGCCTGGACACTAGAGGTTGGTTAGTTTTCAGGGGGCATCTCTACTATGCCCTTTGCAGGCATTTTTCATTAAATGGGTTTAATGTGCTGAGAAGTTTGATACCAAACTTCTCAGTTTTCAGTGTAGCCATTATGGAACTGTGGAGTTCGTAATGACAAACTCCTAGCACAATATACTCTTAATGGCAGCACTGCACTTACAATGTCTAAGAATGGACTTAGACACTGTAGGGGTATAGGGCTCATGCACTTGTACCCTCACCACTGGCATAGTGCACCCAGCTAGAGGGGTGACTGATCTGTGCCAGGGCAGTGGGGGGTCAGCATGGCAAACAGATGTGCCATGTCGACTCTTCACTTTGTTCTGCACCAAAACACGCAGCCTGCAAAGGCAGTGTGTGAGTGTAGTGGTACAGGACCTCTAAGGGTGGCACTGTAAGTGCTGCAGCCCTTAGAGGCCTTCTCAGGTCACAGTGCCCTGGGTACCTGTGGTACCATTTACCAGGGACTGACCTGTGGCCAGAGATGCCAATTGGGTTTAGTCTTCAATGCAGTTTTAGGGAAAGAACTTAGGCCCTGGGCTCCTGATTAGCAGGAGCCCAGGGCACACTCAGTTGGAGTACATCTGCAATTCAGCAAAAAGTGGGGTCAACTATGCAGAAAGAAGGTCTGATCCATGTGTTCCTGCCAACACAGTTTATGATGCTGCTTTGAGAGCTTAATTTGTTACTACATAACTGATGTGCACTCTGCAAACCTACACAGTTCTGTTTGTCTCCTATCAAGACTATATTTCTCATTGCCATAACATCGGCCAGGTGTTTGAGTGAACTCCAGGCGCTATCTAATCTAATCTAATCTGACTCGGTGGTATTTTTTGCCCAAGTTAACCTTGCTCTTCTCTGTAGGGTAGTGCATCACCGTGCCCGCTTTCTAAGTACATGCTGATCTCTACAAGGAGAAAGAACCGCTCCATCGCCTTGACCCGAAGAGGGCCCTTAACTTTTATGTAGACTGAACCCGGGACTAACAGGGTCACCAACTTCCCTGGTTTTAAAGGCAAATCAGTCCAATGGGGGATCATTTCTAGGTGAATTGTTATTATTCAAAACATGCTACAGGTTGGATATGAATCATCATTCAGAAGGCTTGCTCTCTCGGTCCACCTGAGGGCAGGCTACCAGTGCATTTATGCGCGAGGTGCCAGTTCTGGCTATTTGCCAGGCTGTGTATGTGACTCCACACATTCTGAGTGTTACTGCTTGAATAGCGAAGCTTGGCAGGAAGGACACTTTGCCCGATCAGTCTTGCAGAATTTCCAGGTCAGAGCCATTCCTCAGACCCACCACCAGAGAAAGTGTATGGCATTAGTATCGATACGCAAGTTGAGAAATCTGCAGCTAGAAGTCTCCATTAGAATAACAAGTTACTTATCTTCAGTACTGCCTTTTTTGGTTGAGACTCCCATCTAACTGCACATTCCTCCCCGACCTTTGCTCCTTCTCTTTCTGTGGAATGGCTCATACTGTCCTAGAATAAGATTCCAAATCTGAAGATCTGCACAATGTGATTTCCATAGCTCTGTCTAATGGATAGTGATCAGAAATAAACTGATGTCAACGTGCAGAGGTGGTGCTTATACGTGGATCTCTGATTTCAAATCTGTAGAGGAATGGATCCGGTGTGAAGCTGACTGATGCCCCCTATCGACATATGAGGGAATTGCTGGTAAGTTTCCAAATCCAAGCTGGCGTCAAGGGATATTCACATTGTGAGGATTCTGCGATTAGATGCATTATGATCCAGTCTGAGGCTGTGGGATAGTCTAAAAGTGAGGAATCTATGGTAGAGTATCCAACAGAACGAGTTTTACCTAAAATACATGTCTTGTTCTTTTGGTCAAATTGTACTTGAAGAAATTCCCAAAACCAAAACACAGGAAATACCAATCGGATATAAGGTTTGACAGATAGATTACCCCAAAGCAATGCGACATGATGAAAGATGGGCTGCCAAACGTCTTGCCTGCATGTGGATTCTGTACTTTGGTATAAACCTCTGTAGGTGTACATTTCTTTTTTTTCAACAGGGATAAATGCCAAGATGCTGATGAATTGCTGAATACCAGTTCAACCGCTGCGTTGCTGTCTGAACATATATTAATTCTTTATTAGCTTTTCTAAAGTCTTGCTAGAGCATACTTTCTGCATGTGTACACTTTTAGATAATGCTGGTCTGTATAGAAGACTTTAAGATGATGTTTGAACACTGTAATTTAGTAGAGATTTGTGCTTTTTCTTGACAGGAAAACAAAGACAAAATCATGTTATTGATGCAAGAATTTGTTGCATCATTCTTTGAACACATTGATCCAGAACGTGGCCTTAAAGTACTTATGTGGTACGTATTTAAAATGTATTTCTTTAATGCACCAACTGTCTGACACATTTACACTTTCATCCAGAAACATTATATTTTGCTATATTATGGTACTTAGTGACTTGTAGTAGGTGAAACCTGATAAGCGGGGTGATATTTTGGCCAAAAATTATCTTTTAAATACGCTTTTCATCTAGGTCGGACTTCTTTGTTTTAAGCAATTCCGGCAAAAGTTGGTCAAATGCAGGAGGAAAAAATTGTCTGCAACAATAGTGTCCATTAGGAAAGTATGTATCATTTGAATTGTCTCGGAACCTTTTTTTAGTTATGAACCAAAGTTACATTATTCATATCAGTCGGACTCATGGAGTTTCTTATTGCATAGCTACAGTGGCAGCTCATGTTTTTTTCTGGTTCTTTAGAAATGGGTTTCATAAAAACCTGGTATTCCCACTTTGGAGGCTGAGTATTGCATTTGTGTGGTTTTCAAGTGGCTAAAAAGGACAGCCTGATTTATCTCTTAATTAAAATGTCATTGTAACAGTAACATAAAAAAGGTTTGCAAGTGCCTCCTTGTTGGGGAAATTAATTCCTTTGACACAGGCCTTCTTTGAGTGTTCTTTATTTTTAAGGGTTCCTTCCACCAATTAGCTTTTTAATGGAGTTATTCAAACCTCTGGGTAACCATGCCACTTAGATTTCCAGATAGGTCTCCATCAAGTAGATTAGACACCAGGAAATCTACTCTAGAACACACTTGTAAAGCACTACAGGACAACCCAATATTATGAAGGTGCCAGAAGGAACTTTGTTTAATTCTACTGTTCTCAGACTGTAAAAGGCTCTCAATAAACTACAGTCTCTTCTCTATTGGAGCAATGATGCATTGCCTCAGGAGTTACTACTAACTGACTCAGACTGCAGCCCGGCCCCATAGCTTACTAGTTACTTAAAACTTCACTTTGCAGGCATCTTAATTTCTCCTCAGGTACCCTTAAAGCTCTCCTTTAGGTCGCAGCAGACCAGAAAACGCAGCTGGCTGATATCCTAAAGACATCTTGGTACATTCAGAAAGTTGGCCTAGGAATACGTTCCACCCATTGTTTACCATAGTTTGAGTCTGGTGTCTCCATAATTTAAGGTCTTTATGAAACAGCTTATTGAGTTATTAGAGAATCAGAATTAATTCTTAATTATGTAAGGTCCTTCTAATTCAGGGACCTTTTTAAAGCTATTCACATACCATTCCTCCCATCCAAGCTTGGCGCTGCTCATATCAAATGGCTCAAGTCAGATTGCTGGATAGAACTATTGTTTGTAGCATGTTTTTATATAGCAATACACTTTCTTTGCACATTCCTGCCATATAGTGTTTGATGCTGCTGTTTGTAAGTTTTTCTACGAAGAAGTTTTGAGTTATCTATTGACTCCTCCCTTATCCCACAATACACCAGTACAAAAAATTCCCCTCCAGTTTTCTTCCCATCTTGTTCTGATGTTTCACTGTCCGCTGCGGGATCAACAGTCCTTTCTGGGACTTTCAGTGGCCGTTGTGGAGGTTTTGACCACAGCAACAGAATAGCTCTTCACTGAACCAGTAACTGCGTAGTAGTGTACTTTGAGTGGTATTGACATGAATTTCTCATTTAGGTTTGATTGAGAATCACTACTACTGGGGCGGGTAATATTGAAGGATACCCTTCCATTTATGACCGGATTACAACTCCCCTTATCCGACCAACATCTGGTCTGAAACTTGTGCTGTTATCCAGTATTAGGGGTGTCTTTCATAGATTCACATGTCTGAATCATTCCCCGTCGTCAGAAAGGGAGCCCCCGGTACATAAAGTAATGTCACATAGACGCATAGATATAAAGGCCTCCCATTAGTAACATATCCATGTCCTTTTGTAGGAAGGACCAAACTCTGGAAAAGAGCCAATCAGCAGTCACCTCCCTCTAGAACCCTCCTAGAAGGAGCCTCAGTCCCTCAGATTTTCTACCGTACGTTGTGCTAAGGGAGTCTCCTCTGAGCTCTGCTCAGTTTTTTCTACACAACTGGTTTCCTGTGTTCTATGGCGTTTTTATTCTGTTCCATCTGTGATTGCGAATATCCTCATGGCTGAGACACCAAAAAAGGGTCTTTTTAGATCCTGTGGTTCCTGTGGAACGAAAAGGCTGCATATAGATGACCAACATCAAGACTGTCTGTATTGACTGTGTCCAGACCATTCTTCCAAGGACTGCAAGGTATGTCTTACCTTTTCCACTAAAATCCTCAAATATCGTGAGGGACGCCTCTTAATTTGGCTCCAGAGGCTAAAAGACAGGGACCACCTGGAATCTTCTGAGGAAAGTGAAGGTTCTTCAGTCTCTTTCAAGTCTTCACTAAAGAGACCAAGGGTGGCTTCTCCTAACTCTACAGTACCTCCTCAAAAGAAGGTGTCAAAGTCTTCAGAGGTTCTCTCCAAGGCTACTTCTGCGAAGGTTTCCTCTCAGGATGTTCCCACCTTCAAAAAGCCTACTTCGACTCAGTCTACGACGTCTTCATTGTCGAGGAGAGCTAGGTCTACTGCATTGTATGTGACAATATCGACGACTACTCTTTCTACGTCGATGGCATCGTCTTAATTGTCCTCGTAGACAACAACCCCATCGTAGACGGCAGGTAAGACTGTGCCGTCGACGATAAACATCAAGAAGACACCGTCTACGTCAAAGCACTCGTCGACGCTGGGCTCGCCGACGACTGAATCGTCGACGACCTAGACGGTGAAGTCAACATCGTCGACGAAAATGGCGTTCAGATGTACCGTCACGAAGTCTCCAGTGATGTCTACACAGACGACGATGGCTCCTTCGACGATGGGTCCTCTGGCTACGACACCCGTTGACGCTTCACCGTCGACTGGCTCGTCGACTATGATAAATTCAGGTCTGCAAAGCACATATGTGCACCTAAAAATTACAAAAAAAGACGCCGGCTTTAACATCGCCAAGCAGAATCCAACCACTACCTCCAGCATGTCTTCTTCAAGAGGAGGATTCAGATGAAGGGGACATGTTTCAGACTTCGACAAGCCCTTCGGAGCTTCATGCCAATTGTCAGAGTTCGGACGAAGAGGAGGAACCGGAGGAAGAATATCATCCGCCTCCAATAGCTTGCCTTCCAGCCTCTTTGGTTTTGGACTTGCGGTACCTCATACAGGACTACAAACAGAAGTTTTCAGAGTCTCCTGCACCTCAACCTTCCGCAGTATCTCCCTCACCAAGACTCCAGCCTCCAGCTTTGAGTGTACAGCCGGAACGGGTTGGTCTACCGCATCCTCCGTCTACTGATGAGGAGGAGGAAGAAGACCAACAGGAGGAGGGAGAACTACAAGATACTCAATCTAACCACGATGACTGGGATGACTGTCATTCCCTCTCCCACTTCTCCAGTACCTGCACCCACAGATTCACTACCCAGCGACATTGGAGGGTTCCATAATGTAGTTGAAAGGGCCGCTCAACGTTTCAAAATTCCAATGGAATCTCAACAGCAGGACTACTTCTTATATGATTTTAAGGAGCCTCTTAAAAAATCAGTAAGATCATACCCATAATTGAATACCTGTGGGAGCAGGGTGTTAATGTCATGCAGAACCCTTCCTCAGTACCTCTGTTGGTACCTCGCTTGGATAAGAAGTATAGGGCGCCTGATACTGCACCGGCTTGTTTACTAGGACACCCCAAGCTGAATTCGGTTGTTACACAGGCGGCCCAGAAGAAGTCAAGAATTCCTTCTGCCCTGTTATCACCTCCTCCAGATAAGGAAGGCCGAAGATTAGACAACATTGGGAAGCGGTTCTCATCAATGTCTGCATTGACGGTGAAGGTGGCCAATGCTTTAGCGCTTTTGGGGCGATACAATAGACAGCTATGGGCGGATATAGCCCCATATCTATCGGATCTACCTAACGAATCAAAAGAGGAGGCGAAAAAGATATTGTGAGAGGGTGAAGCCTTTGTGTCGGAAGACTGTGCGATGGATATCGCAACAGGTTTTCACCAGCTGGCTGGAGTGGCAGTCTTGCGACGACAAGGTTGGTTAAGGGCAACTTCCTTTAGTCCCGAGATAAAGGCAAAAATTTTGGATATGCCCTATGATGGCCAATTTCTCTTCGGTTCTCAGGTTGATGAAGCGCTGCAGAGTATAAAAAGACACAGACACTGCTAGAGCATTGGGCACTCTCCAGTACAAAAGTCAGTCCTTTTGTGGGTCTAGAGGTAGAGGACAGTCCTCTTTTAGAGGGGACTACCAATACCGGTCATCATATTCTTCAGGCCAGAATCTGTCCCAGTATCAACAGTGCCAGCAACATAGCCAACAATCCTCTTATGGCAAGGCTTCCTTTCGTGGTAAAGACCAACGAAAAAATTACGGACGTAGACAATGATCTTTCACCTCAGCCAGTCTCAGATTCATTTCCATCATCAGAAATTGCAGGAAAGATTTCCCAATTCATAAAAAATCGGAAGCAATTTACTATGGACCGTTGGGTTCTACAATTAGCTCAATTTGGCCATTCTCTGGAATTTATGCATATACCTCCCCAGACACCTCCCCGACCTATGCTTCACAAAAATCTACGACTGCTTCTCCGAGAAGTCTCTCCTATGCTCCAGAAAGGGGCGATATGGAAGGTCCCTCTGTCTCAGCGAGGGAAAGGATTTTATTCCTGCTTCTTTCTACTTCTGAAAAAAGAGAAGTGGAGACCAATTTTGGACCTCGGAGCCCTCCACAAATTCCTAAAGAAGCAGTCGTTTTGCATGGTAAAAATCCAGGACGTCTTGCAACTCCTGGATGGGGGAGATTACATGGCGTCCCTCGACCTTCAGGACGCTTACTTCCACATCCCGATTCACAGAAATCATAAAAAATATTTAAGATTTGCGGTGGCAGGCAGACCCTTTCAATTTCACGTCCTGCCCTTCGGACTCACGTCTGCACCTCATCTTTACAAAGTGTCTCTCCGCAGTAGTTGCATATCTCAGACAGCACCACCATCAAGTCTTTCCATATCTGGACGACTGGCTGATCAAGGCTCCATCCTTAGAAGACGCGTCCAGGTCTTCCAACACCTGTCTGCAGCTTTTCAATCGTTTAGGACTCCAGCTCAATCAGGAGAAATCAGTCCTACCTTCTCAGCGCATCAACTTCCTAGGCGCTATCCTCGACATACAACTGAGAAAAGGCTTCCCATTTCAAGAGAGGGACAAGCTTTTGGCACTGGCTATTTTCGTGGCTATAAAGAGGACCTTAACGGTCCGCCTTTTCAAATCCCTACTAGGAATGATGTCATCATGTATCCTATTAATACCTCACTGCAGTCTCCGCATGCGCCCCCTCCAGGAGGCGCTCTCAAAACAATGGGTCCAATGCACAGGGTCTTTCGATCTCATAGAAGTGACTCCTCAGATGGTCAAGGCCCTGCAATGGTGGATGTCTTTTCAGAACCTTTCTCAAGGCTTACCATTCCTTCCTCCAGCTACACCGCATATCCTCACAACAGACGCCTCCTTGGAAGGTTGGGGAGCTTTCCTCCAGGAACTGCGGATAAGCGGAAAGTGGCCCTCCTTCGAAACATATCGATCTCCTCGAACTGCGATCGGTTTTCCTTGCCCTTCAAGCCTTTCTCCCAAGAATCAAAAATTCCCTGGTGCTCGTCCGTACAGACAACACTACGACGATGAAATACCTCAACAAACAGGGGAGGGGACTCGCTCTTTGACACTCTCACGAGTCGCAGATAATTCGGAACTGGTTAATCAGACACAATATATCTCTTCGGGCGGAGTACGTTCCGGGCATGGACAATTTGCTCGTCGACTCACTAAGCAGGCAGAGGACAACGTCTCACAAGTGGGAACTGGATCAAGGGATCCTCAACCAAGTCTTCTCACAATGGGGTGCTCTTCGGATCGACCTGTTCGCCACAAGATCCAATGCCAGATGCCCACACTTCGCAAGTTGGCATCCCCAGAAAGGGTCTCTAAGGAATGTATTTTCGATTGCATGGTGCAACGTCTTTACGTACGCCTTTCCACCATTTCCAATGATTCTCAGAGTCCTCAGGAAATTGAAAGCTGAGTCTTGTACATTCATTCTGATAGTTCCAACTTGGCCACGCCAACATTGGTTCACTGAACTCCGTCTGTCTCTGGAGCCACCAATACGGTTGGAACAGTTTCCGTCTCTCCTCACGATGAGCAACCAGCAAGTCCGTCCAGCATCCAAATCTGTCTTCACTCAAATTAGCCGCTTGGTTCCTGAGTTCAGAGAACTTCAGAATTTGAATATTCCGCCAGACTGTAGAGCCATCCTGGCTAGAGCACGAGTGGATAGTACCAACAAAACATACTCTTTAAAATGGAAGGGGTTTTGCATCTGGTGTAAGGCTCAAGGAATACATCCTTTGTCTTCCTCTCTGGAACAAATATTGCCTTATCTTCTCCAGCTGGCAAAATCAGGCCTTGCTCATGCTTCCGTCAGGGTCCACTTGGCTGCGATATCCCGTTACAGAAGATCTCCCACTGGCCCTTCACTTTGGTCTCACAGATTGATCAAACAGTTTTTGAAAGGACCCTACAGGACTTATCCCCCTCTGAAAATGTTGCCACCTACCTGGCACCTTAACACAGTCCTTAATCCGCTCATGAAGCATACCTTTGAGCCGGTACACAGGGCTGACCTGAAATACCTCTCTTGGAAGACAGCCCTCCTGCTTGCACTCGCCTCCGCAAGGCATGTGAGTGCTCCAAGCCTTCTCAATACAGGAACCTTTTCTGCAATTCAAACAGGACAGGGTAATTTTACAGACAAATCCGAAATTTATTCCAAAAGTCCCATCTGACTTCCATCTCAACGAACCTGTGGTCTTTGCGTTCTTTCTTCCCAAATCCCAGGACTGCAGCGGAAAGGACGTTACACTCTCTAGATCTTAAACGCTGTCTGAAATTTTATATTGAAAAGACAAAATCCTTCCGAAAGTCACACCAGCGATTTGTGGCTTACAGTAGTCCCAGGAGGGGCTTTCCACTCACCAAACAAAGTATTTCTCGCTTGATTTCTGCAGCTAGTTAATTTTGTCATTAACAGGCAGGGCTCCCCTGCAATCTAAAGTGTGAGCCCACTCTACCAGGGCAATATCTACATCCATAGCGCTTTTTGCAGGAGTGCCGGTGATAGACATTTGCAGAGCAGCAACATGGAAGTCGCCACATACTTTCACTAGGCATTACTGCCTGGATACAGAACTCATGAAGGATGCTGCCGTGGGACAAGCAGTACTTCGTCATCTTTTTCAGTAGAGGTGAGCCCTACTTTCATCCCTCCATCCTTCTCATGTTTGCACATTTCTCTATTGTATAACCCCTTCCGTGCTCATGACGAGCTCAGCTCGTCATAACCACATCCATTTCCATTATGGCCCAGCACAGAAGAAGAACTCAAGCAGCAATGGTGATAATTTGGTGGTATTTCTTGTATGCAAATGTATGTTTCTATTAGTCGCTTGATATGTTGTTTATCTAATGACTTACATATTCTATACCATTCCGAAATGGACTTTGTTTATTGCTTGCTACTCTGATTCAGGCATGTGACTCTATGAAAGACACCCCTAATACTGCATAAGAAATGCTTTACTTGCCTGTAACTGCAGTTATCCAGTATTGGTGTCTTTCATAGATTCACATGCAACCCTCCTGCCTCCCCTGGAAGGGCTCGCCTAATTCGCTCAGTAATACGCCTACTTAGCATTGTGCATACGAAAATCTGAGGGACTGAGGCTCCTTCCAGGAGGGTTCTAGGAGGGTTCTAGAGGGAGGTGACTGCTGATTGGCTCTTTTCTAGAGTTTGATCCTTTCTACAAAAGGACATGGATATGTTACTAATGTGAGGCCTTTAGGCCTTTTTATCTATATGTCTATGGGACATTATTTATGTACCTGGGACTCCCATTCAGACGACGGGGAAGGATTCAGGCATGTGAATCTATGAAAGGCACCTATACTGGATAACTGCAGTTACAGGTAACGCATTTCTTCTCAGGAGCATAGTCACCCTCTGCTACAGACGCAAGTGCTTCTGGGCATATCACAAAATGCAGTATTGAGACTCCCCTGAGACTTGAGACCTGAAGACATCCACACCAAGGGAGAACACCCAGGGCCTGTGGTATCCAACAGGGACAGGAACAGAGCTTTGAGGTTCTGACTTCTAGTGTTTTGAAGATGGGAACACCACTCCTAGAAATTTTATTCCATCATGCTCACTGAAAGATCAACCATCCGTGGATCAACCTCAGTAGCACTCTAACTTCGAGTTTGAGCACTGCTTCGTGGGAGTATGGCATCGAGCTCTAAGGTGACAAAAGGCACCAATCTTCGCTCCAGCTTAAGGCTTTGAGACCTCTTGACACATGAACCACCGCCGCTCCAGCAAAGCTACTAGCAATGGGCACCATTACTCGGCACCCATACACAGGGGGCCGACCGAGAGTCTGAAAGGACTCTCCGTGGAAAGCTAGGCTTTGAAGCTGGCTCGTGAACCACACCCCAAAATCAGTTATGAAACATGCCTTGAACTTAAGTGAGACTTGCTACCCCTTTGAGCTCCCTGAGGTACATATGTGAGACTGCCCCACACACCTTACATCCTAAGAGTAGGCTCAACTTCGAGGAACAGAGCCTGAAAAGGATCAAGCAACACACAGGATCATAGCCATTGGAGGAACAACTTAGACAAATATCCCTGACTATCTTATCCATAAATCATTACCCAGGACTGTGGGTACCTGGCTGTACCGTTTTGGCATTTTGTGTGTGGCACATTGGTGAAAAGATCTATTGTGGGAGTGCCTCTGTGCCACAATTTCTATCAAAGCAGTTAGGGATTAATCTCCCGTTCATGGACTTATTGATGCATCCAGTTTAGCAGGTCCACAGAGAGGTTGTCTGACTCGCCGGCAGATGCTTTTCAAGCAGCTGAATGGGATTCCATATTCTCCATTGCCTAATGTTCTGGACTAGCACTGACAGCTGGGGCAAATAGGGACCCCCCTTTCATGTCAATCTTGTTGAGTATTATGCTTGAGTCTTGCCTCGAATAAGCCTGTAAAAGTCTGAGTGCTGTGCTGATTCCCATGAGTTCTAGATAATTGAGACAAACTTTGCTATTGTCACATCCAGATACCCTAAACACTTCTGGGAAGGAGCCAACCTCCTACCCCTAGTACACACACACACCACTTGTGAATTGCAAGCTTCAACTGTGGAGTAACCTTTTATTTAGCTGCATAAGAACAAATCCAAAGTTTTTGAAAAGTCACATCTCCCTTTCATGTGAGTCAGACCGTAGAGTTGCCTATTTTCTTTCCACACCCCGAAACTGAAGCGAAATCCATTTAAAAAACTTGATGTCAAAATGGCACAAATGTATTACATTGATAGGACTAAATCTATAAGCAGAACAAATCAATATTGTCGCTTGTGCTAAACCTCACAGGCAATCATGCTGGTAAGGGTAATATTGCTAGATGGTTAATTAGGTGTCAGCTACTTTGGCCTTCTTGGAAAATATTCACATGCAAACATATTAATTTTCTACCTGGGCAAATCCACATGTTAACCAAACTCTGTTTGTCTACATTCAGGCCTGCCAAAATGTTTTAGTCAGCCAAGCAGTCTGTCTCTTATTTGGACTTTAAAAAGCCAATGGTCTAGATACTTTTCGTAAAAGGGGACCTTTCCTACCCCTCTGGTCCTGTCTTTCACAATCGATGTTTGGAAGTCAGCGGAAGCCTTGGAACTGACTTTGTATTATCATAATAGTCTTCTATTATGATCTTTCAACCCTCCACAGCTTCTGCAGATACTTTGCTCCCATTTAACAAGACACTCCTAGATTGTGTAAACCGATTTCTGGCCCAGCAACCCATAGACAAATCACCAGACATGATAGGCTAGCTGCAGGCCACTGGTAGTTTTGTCCCCCCTCATCACTGTTCTCTAAACAGAAGCCAAATGCCTTTGCTACAACCCCTCCTTAAAGAGTCAAAGAAACTTAATGCCTGGGGTCGCAGAGTTTTTTGCCTTAGGCACCTTAGGTCTTGGTACAGCTAGTTCCACCTACCTGCTGAGCCTTCATGTCCACGCCTTATAGGGATTTGACAAAACTCACAAAAGTCTGTCTGAGCACATTAATAAGCCATTCTCTAACCTGGTGAGGGATGGGTCTGAATGCATCCAAACAGTTGTCTAGTCTGTGGGTATGCCTGTCAAGCTGCAGCAACATGTACGCAGCTTGACAGGCAACATGTACGCTTTTTTTGGCTTTTTATGAGCTATCTAGGCTATTATGTATATATCCTTTGAAGCAGAATAGTTGTTCAGTGAGCCAAGTCTGGAATGCTTCAAGAACAGAGCCATGACCCAAGACCTGGCCTCCCCTGCTATAAACTTCAACAATATTCGAAGTTCATGGTTTTTCTAGGTGTGAGCATTTGACAAATGCAACATTCAGCCTGTCCAAGCCCAAAAGTAAATGCATCTCTTCTTTGAAGATCGGTGGATCGAGGATTTTTCCTCACAGCAGATCTAAGTGGGCAGTTTGGTGTTCAGCCTCATATTTTGTCACCAGTTTAGTGGCAATCGTGACAGACTGCTTGATCATCCACCTAATCCGCTGGCATTAAGCCTTTCTCTTCCTATTCTCCCCGCTAGACCACACTCCTTCTTTCAGTGCATACTTACCAGATCATGCCTTAGTTCTTAGGGGGTCACAGAAGTGGTGTCTCTAGAAGAGCCGAGCATGGGATTTATTCCCTTTACTTCCTGGTCCCCATGTTTTAAGGGGGTTTAAAGCATGTCCTGGATTTCTGCATTAGGAATCGGCTAGTTGGACAAGGCAAGTTCCTTCTGTAAGTATTGGAGATATTTAGACAATGATTCAGATGAGTGAGTGAAGCTCACATCCCAGTCTTTCAGGTTTTGTAGCTGTTTGACCTCATGACCTTGTGCATCCTGTTGATGCCTCACACCAGTGTGTTGCTGAGCAACACTGAGGAAGTCTCTCAGCTCTGGTTTTCTTCAGCAAGGGGACTTTCTCTCCTATCTGGATTTAAAGGATGCTTACTTTCATATTCCAATACACCCTGCACACTGCAAATACCTCAGGTTTGTGGTAGCCGGTCAGCACTTTCAATTCAAAGTCCTCCCATTCTGAGTAACAGCACCAAGGGTTTTCTCAAAATGCTTGGCAGTAGTTGCAGCCCATCTAAGAAAACATATTCATGTCTTCCCATAATTGGATGAGTGGCTCATAAAAGCCAGCTCGCACAACAGCTGCCTACGCAACACACACAACTGTGCAATTGCTCCACGAGCTAGGATTCACATTAAATCTGTCCAAATCCCATCTCCAACCATCCAGGTGTCAAGCATATCTAGGAGCTACAATAAACGCACAAAAAGCTCCAGCATACCCAATTCCAGCCAGAGTCCGGAATATACAACCCTGATGTCTGTTTCAGCCTCAACACTCCTTACCAGCTCAGGTGTTCATGCAGTTTCAGGGAATGATGTAGTCTTGCATTTTTATAGTCCCCTACGCAAGACTTAAAATGCGTCCCACACAGGAATGTTTAGCACATCAGTGGAACCAAGCTCACAGTTCGCTATCAGATCTATTGTTGGTAGACGGATGCACCCATCGCTCTCTGCAGGTGTGTAACACACAAAACCTTTTAAAAGGGCGGCCATTCAGCGACCCGGTTCCACAGATAGTACTAACAGCATATGCATCACTGACATGTTGGGGAGCGCATCTCCAAACACACACAATCCAGGGCATTTGGAGCTTGCAGAAGAAACCGCTAAATATAACTCATCTAGAGCTGCTAGCACTTTTTCTGGCGCTGAAAGCAATTCAAGTTCAGCTATTACACAAGACTGTCCTAATTCCTACAGACATAACCGCCATGTACTTTAGTGTAGTTCCTATTTTCTCTATAGGCCCTGCGCATTGGAATAACATAAACAGCAGTGTAGACGTAGGACTGTGGTCTTCTAGGTCTCGACTGACTATATTAGACTTAATTTAGGTTTGCGCCAGCTAGCTCAGAGGTCACTGGAAACTTTCTTGACTGAATAGGAAGCGATCAGCTTCCCTAGCTCAGACAAGAAGGGGTTCAGCTTCCGACAACCACATAAACATGACAACTTTGCTCCCCAGAATAAGAGTAAATCTCTAGAGTCGTGTGAAAACAATAGACAATTATTTCACTCAGTCAGACGTGCGTTCTTAGTTTCACCAGAGTGCAGAGAAGAGAGAGACTGGCGTTTTCAATAAAGGGTATGATTTATTGAACAGTCTTCCTTCTCATGCAAGAGAAATGGATTGCCACAATTGCAATAATTAATATAAGGTAAATTACGTACAGCAAAAGGAGTATTATGAAATACTGTAAAAGCATTGATATGGTTTCTTAGCCATAAGATACTTAAAATGAATAAAATATATACAATATATACATTCATATATACATTGGCTAACTACCTCAACTGGTGCTTCTAACTACGCCTACCCCGGTGTACCTGACCTAAGCCTAGTACGTGGGAGGGAGTAAGTAAGTAGCAGTTTAAGTTAAGTTGGTTTTGCCAAGAGTCTGATCCAAGAATTCTCTCGAAGGGTTTAGTCAGCACCGTACCTTTGGAATAGAATGTAGGAGGTCTGATATCTCCCTCTCAGGACCCGATATCCCAGTCACCCGCAAGGGTAGGCTGGAAACGCCGGAGCTGGATTTTCTCGGCAGGAGAAAAGACAGCGTCTTTCTCAGCGCGTCAAAGAGGGGCAGCGTCCGTGGGCTTCTCGCGTCTGCTGGGCTCTCTGCAAGGGGACAGCTGTTCTGCTCCAGATTTCACCACCGTGTGTTTGCTTAAGGCAGCGTTGGCATATTTATACCTGATGGGTGCCGGGTTTGACGTAAGGTTGGACATAAGACTTCAATTAAGATGTCACTAAGATCTGGCCGTTCTTACAGTGCTTGCAGGAGTTCTATTACAAATCAAAACAAAGCTAACGGGGATTTCCCATTTTGCTAGAGGTTTGGTATGTTGAAAGAACTCGTTGTGCTTTCTAGGAATCTAAGGAAGTAGCTTTTGCCGTGCTTTGGACTGCAAGGGCGATTTACTAAATTTTGGATCTGATCCTTATGCCGTTGTGGATATTATCGATTATAGTCATGTAAGGGCATAGAATGGTAATATTGATTATGGTTCCTAGATAAACACAACAGTACTACTAACAAAAACAGAAGGAACACACTCCAGCTAGCACAGACCATCTGGAAATGGGCCATACATCACTGAATATATCTCCTAGCAGAACACCTCCAAGAGTAGACAATCAGATGGCAGATTTGCTCAGTCGTCAGATACAACAAATCCATGAATGGGAAATACACCCTCAAGTTCTCCTCCCATTCTTCCAAATGTGGGGATTCCCACACATAGACCTGTTCGCCATACATCTAAACGCAAATGGATCTGTTCGCCATACATCTAAACGCAAAATGCCCAAACTTCGCATCCCTATATCCACACTGTAAGAAACTGACTCTATATATACTGCACCAGAGTTAGTGTGTATAGAGTCCAAGAGTCCCCAGAGGTAGGCAGAGGTTAAAGTTAGATAGAACCTTACTCTCTATTAGTGGTAGCTTGGTCTAGCAGTAAGGCAGTATCAGAGGACAGTGTTAAGCATTTGATGTACACACTTAGTCAGCAAATGAATTCACACACATAATAACTGAACTGTAGGCTAATTGTGTTTGTATAAAAATATATACTGCGGTTTTATTTTTAGAGCCAAGCAAGCCTGGCACAAATAAGCGTTTAATACTTTTCAGTAATAAGTTACTGGATATAGAACAGTTAAAAAAAAAAAATAGAAATTGTACTTTGATTTACAGGGGATGCAGTAGGTTGCAACACTTGGCAACTACAGTACATTGAAATGAATAGGCTTTTTCAGTAAATTACCGGTAGGTTTCTTTTTACGTTACTTTTCTAACTCCGTGCTGGATATCTAGATTCATGTTTTGAGGCTTCGGTCAATTTCTATTTTTTTGATATCTAGATTCAGCACTGGGACATTTCCTGCAATCAGGTAAGTAAATAAGTTGGTGATTTGTAATGAATTTTTAGATTTCAAAACTCCACACTTAGAAACTTTTTGCAATAAAATTGTCAGTTATCAGTTCATAGGTAAGTAATCCACTGTGGGAGTTACGGTTCTGGGATCTGAAAGAGACACGTTAGTGATAGATTCCTTACCTTAGAATATCCTCAGGCGTCAGACTGGATCCAGAAAGTTTTGCGTAGCAGTACCCTTGCGCGTCGGCAGGCGTCGTCTGCGGCTCTGCGTCCGTCGTAGGCGTTGTGGGCGCCGTTATGTCGTCGGAGTACTTAGACGCCGCCTCCGCGTGCTGACGTCAGTTCTTCTTTTTTCCGCGCCAGCCAGCGCAGATCTGGAAAGAGCAGTTCCCTAGTCACTTTTTGACTAAACTTTTTGACTAAACTTTTTGATCTTTTTGATCCATTCGAAGTCTTCACGACTCAGACGGTGCCGTTAGGGATGCCCGGATTCAAGCATTGCGACGAGTGCGACCGTACCATGTCGGTCACGGATCCCCACCGCTTGTGCCTGATGTGTTTGGGCGTCGACCATGACGACGAGGCCTGCTCCGACTGTCAGGCCCTCTCGAGGAAGGCCAGGCGGGAGCTGTCCCGCAGGCGACTCGAGATCCGCCAGTCGGCCCGCGCCGTGTGAGGTCCCGGTCCCACGGGAGGTCGAGGGACAGGTCGCGGGGACGGAGCCGTCACGGCTCCGGGAGTCGGCACCTCTCCTCCGGGTCCAAGTCGTCAGGTAAGAAGCATAAGAAGTCGAAGAGACATCATCGCTCTTCTGGCTCCCCCCGACGCTCGCACGACGCGGCCGGGGGTTCGGGTGACACCGCCCACGCGGCTCCTCGTGAGTCGCAGGCGCCGCGTTCGGCCCCATACCTCCCGGTCCCTGGGCTGAACGCGACGCCGGAGGAGATCGAGCGCTTCCTCCTGGCCATGAGGTCCCTTTCTCCTCCGACGGGTTCCGCGGCGCCTTCGGGCCCAGTGAACCCGTCTGGGGGCCCTAGTGGGTCGGGGGCTACGACCCCGACGCCGTCGGGTGCTTGGGCCTCGACGCCGCCGGCGCCTTCGGGCCCGGCGCCGCAGTGTTCAGCGGCCCCGGCGTCGTCGGTGCCTTCGGGCCCGGCGCAGCAGGGCACCGCTGGGGCCTCGTCGGGCGATGGATCGTCACCGGTGGACCTTACGACCCCCCCCCGGTGTCGGTCCGTGTGGTGTCCCCTTCGGCGTCGGCCTCGGCCGGCGCCGTCCCCGATGCCTCCTCTCAGTCGGTTCCGACGTCGGGACGACGCCTATCGGCGCCGGTCTCGACGCCGATCGGGGATTTTCATCTCTATGAACCGTCCTCATTCGCTTATGACCCTGAGTCTCAGGAGATGGGGGAAGAGGAGTATTGGGAGGGGTCTGAGGACCCTCTGACAAGGGAATGTCAGTCTAACATGGACTGGACAGGAGACCTTGGGGAGGCCAGTTGCCTGGACACCTCTCCGGACACTGGATTCGTCTCTCCTCCTACCGTGGCTTCGGAGGAGGGCGCGACATATGGTGTGGTGTTGACGAGGGCTGCTAAGGCCATGGGCCTTGAGCTCCCCGTCGCGGCCATGAGGACTAACCTCCTCACTGAGGTCCTTAAGCCGCAGTCATGCTCCATGGAGCATCTGCTGCCGTTTAATGAGGCCTTGACGGACGTTCTCTTGGGCACTTGGTCCAGGCCCGCTACAGGTTCGCCTGTAGATAGGAGCGTGGCCAGACGCCACAGCCCGGCCCCGGGCGACCCATGTTTCCTGACCACCCACCCCACCCCCGAGAGTCTGGTTATCCAGGCCTCTAACTCCCAGATCGCCTTTCCGTCGGCTCCCCCCGATCGGGAATCCAGGAGGTACGAGGCTTTTGTCAAGAAGTTGTTCTCATCCCTTAGCTTGCGACTGCGGTCTTTCAACACCGCATGCCTCTTGGGCCGTTACACCCATTCTATATGGGATACGGTGGCAGAAGTGCTGCCAGAGTGCCCGTTGGAGGTACGGGCCAAACTCGGCCAAGCCCTAGTGGAGGGCCGGGACGCAGCAAAGTATTTAATCAGGTGCGGACTGGATACTACTGACTCGCTAGGCAGAGCGATGGCTACGACGGTGGCGATACGACGCCACGCCTGGCTGAGATCCGCCAACTTCTCGGCAGACGTCCAGAATACACTCATGGACATGCCGTTCGATGGCCGTCGCCTCTTTGGCGACAAGGCAGACCACACGCTGGAGCGCTTTAAGGACTCCAGGGCTACGGCCAAGTCCTTGGGCCTCTCGGCCCCGCGCCAGCAAGTGGGTGCCTTTCGCTCCTTTCGTGGCCAAGGAAGGGGCGTCCCCACACGTGCCGCCAGCCACTCGCCGCAAACTATCGTCCAGCGCGGCGGCGGCCGTGGAAACCGCCGTGGAGGGGGTCGGGGAAACAAGCGGAGCCAGTCCACACCTGCCCCCGCAGCATCCGCCTCTAAACCCTCCTAGTCCGTGCTTTTCGGCCCATGTGACGCCAGTGGGAGGCAGGGTTCGCCATCACCCCTCACTGGCGCACTGTCACTTCGGACAGGTGGGTGCTGCAGATCGTCCGAAGGGGCTACTCCCTCCCCATCGAGACGACCCCTCAAGCCATGCCACCGCAACACCACCGCGTATCGGGGCATCACTTGCGGCTCCTGCAGGAGGAGGTTTCGGCCCTCTTGGCCAAGGGGGCCATCGAGCGCGTTCCTGGGCCAGAAGTAGGACGTGGTTGCTACTCCCACTACTTCCTGGTACCCAAGAAGGGCAAAGGGGGGCCTACGCCCTATCTTGGATCTAAGGAACGTCAACGGCTTCCTCCAGAAGGAGAAGTTCAAAATGCTGACACTGGCTCAGGTCTTGGCTGCCCTAGACCCAGGAGACTGGATGGTGGCGTTGGACTTGCAGGACGCATATTTCCTCATCCCCGTCCTGCCGGCCCACCGGCATTACCTGCGGTTCACGGTAGGCCTCGAGCACTTTCAGTTTACCGTGCTCCCCTTCGGCCTTACCAGCGCCCCACGGGTGTTCACGAAAGTGATGGCGGTGGTCGCAGCTCATCTGCGCAGGTTGGGGGTCTCAGTCTTCCCCTACCTAGACGACTGGTTGTTGAAGGCGGGCTCGCCCCAGGCAGTCGTCAGCCACCTCCAGACTACGGCGGATCTCCTGCACCAGCTAGGATTTTCCATCAATCTGCCGAAGTCACACCTGTGCCCCTCTCAGGAGCTCCTTTTCATCGGAGCGGTTCTCGACTCGGCGCAGTTTCGGGTTTACCCGCCCGAACAGCGAGTCCGGGATATACAGGCTCTGATTCCGGTCTTTCGGCCGTTATCCCGGGTTTCCGTCAGGTTGACGCTGCGGCTTCTGGGGCTGATGGCCTCCTGCATCCTTCTGGTGCATCACGCACGGTGGCGGATGCGGGCTCTGCAGTGGGACCTGAAGTTTCAGTGGGCCCAGCACCGGGGCAACCTGTCCGACCATGTCCTGATCTCGGAGGGCACTGCGAGACAGCTGCAGTGGTGGCTCACGGACCGCAATTGGGTCAACGGCAGATCCCTCTCCCTTCCCCAACCGGAGCACGTAGTTGTGACGGACGCGTCCCTCCAGGGCTGGGGAGGCCACTTGGGAGAGGCGGAGATCAGAGGACTCTGGTCTCCGGCGGAGTCCCGGCTCCATATCAACCTGTTGGAGCTGCGGGCGATTCGTCTTGCACTGAAAGCATTCCTCCCGTCTGTCCGAGGGAGTGCAGTGCAGGTGTTCACCGACAACACCACCGCCATGTGGTACTGCAACAAGCAAGGCGGGGTGGGGTCGTGGACCCTTTGCCAGGAGGCTATGCGTCTCTGGCAATGGCTGGAACATCAGGGTGTGACTCTGGTGGTTCAACACCTGGCAGGTTCCCGGAACGCCAGGGCGGACGACCTCAGCCGTCGGTGCTCGATGGATCACGAATGGCATCTGAACTCGGACGTGGCGAAAGGCCTCTTTCTGCGATGGGGAGAGCCTTGGTTAGATCTATTCGCCACCAAAGAGAACGCGCAATGTCATCAGTTTTGCGCGTTGGAATTTCCAAGGCGGCACTCGCTCGGCGACGCTTTTCGTCGCGAGTGGAGCTGCGGTCTGTTGTACGCCTTTCCGCCTATACCTCTTCTGCCCAGAGTGCTGAAGAAGATCAAGCACGACCGGGCACAAGTCATCCTTGTGGCTCCGGACTGGGCTCGAAGGTACTGGTATCCCGAGCTACTCAGCATGTCAGTCGATCCCCCGATTCGTCTGCCTCTTCAGGAAGACCTTCTGTCGCAGCAGCAGGGAACGGTCCTCCACCCGAAACTGTCCAGTCTCCACCTCCATGCTTGGAGATTGAGCGGCGACAGTTGAGGCCATTTGACTTGCCTCCTGAAGTTTGCAACATCATTCTGGCAGCCAGGCGTCCCTCCACAAAAACGGTATACGCCTGCAGGTGGAACAGATTTGTGGCATGGTGCACAGCAAAGGCTGTGGATCCCCTCAATGCCCCTCTCTCTGAGGTTCTTCTCTTCCTTCTTTCTCTTGCCCAGCAGGGCTCTGCTCTGGGCACTATCAAGGGCTATCTTTCGGCTCTTTCAGCCTTTCTGAGGCTGCCTGACCAACCTTCTTTGTTCAAGTCCCCTATAGTAAACAGATTTCTGAAAGGCATCACTCATACCTTTCCTCCTGTTCCTTTCGTGATGCCTCAGTGGGACTTGAACCTGGTTCTCACATTTCTGATGTGCGCTCCCTTTGAGCCACTTCATAACTCTCCACTTCGCCTTCTTTCTTTGAAGACTGCCTTCCTGGTAGCCATCACCTCTGCCAGGAGAGTGAGTGAGCTCCAGGCTCTTTCTTGTAAGCCTCCTTTCCTTTCAGTCCATCCGGACAAGGTTGTTTTGAGGACTAGGCCCTCCTTCTTGCCAAAGGTTGTCTTGGCCTTCCACATCGGGCAGTCCATCACATTGCCCACCTTCTTTCCGCCTCTGCGCCCCTCGAGAGGAGGAGAGGCTCCACCGTCTGGACCCAAAGCGTGCGCTCTCGTTCTATCTGGATCGCACACGCCAGTTCCGGGTGGATGATCAACTCTTTGTTGGGTACGCGGGCGCTAAGAAAGGGAAAGCAGTGCACAAGAGGACCATCTCTCGATGGATTATCATGTGCATTCAGGCGTGTTACTCCTTGGCTAAAAAGGAACCACCTGTTGGGCTACGGGCTCATTCCACTCGAGCCACGGCCACTACAACTGCCTTGGGCCGAGGTGTGCCCTTGCAGGACATTTGCCAGGCAGCTACGTGGGCCTCGTTGCACACGTTTGCTAGGTACTACTGCCTGGACAGTCAAGTCCGGAGAGACGGCTACTTTGGCCGCTCCGTTCTCCAGGACTTTCTGGTGTAAATATTGGTTCGCAGACCCACCACCACGAGGATGGTATTACTGGGGTATCTATTCTAAGGTAAGGAATCTATCACTAACGTGTCTCTTTCAGATGCACAAGTTACTACTTGTGTAACGATATATCTGTAAGAGACATTAGTTAGTGATAGATTCCCTACCGACCCACCCATCCTCCCCGTTCTGCGAACCGATATCTAAGGTTAGGGTCATCCCCTTTCAGGGCCCTAGTTTCTTGGCACCAGTGTCGGTTTTTGTCATGGCTCTGCGCTTCTGGCGCGGAAAAGCTGTGGCTAAGAACTGACGTCAGCACGCGGAGGAGGCGTCTAAGTACTCCGACGACGTCATCACGGCGCCCACGACGCCTACGACGGACGCGGACCTGCAGACGACGCCTGCCGATGCGCAAGGGTACTGCTACGCAAAACTTTCCGGATCCAGTCTGACGCCTGGGGATATTCTAAGGTAAGGAATCTATCACTAACTAATGTCTCTTACAGATATATCGTTACACAGTAACTTGTGCGTTAGACTCGGTGGTCCCCCCGGGTAAGTGATGCACAGTTGCACCCTCAGCGGCACTAGGGTGGCTGGGCGCAGAGTGTTGAAGCCCAGTGTTATCCAATGGGGCCTCTGGTTGGTGGCTGCTGGCAAGCAGGCCACTGGGTTGTGGGATCAAAGCTCCTAGGGTTAAGGTCGGGGCAAATGGGGAAACAAAGTAGCACAAAAGGTGCACCCTCAGCGGAACTGGGGCGACTGGGTGCAGAGTGCTGTTTCGACCTCGGGCGCCCTGTTTTCTATGGAGAACCTCTGGTTTGCAAAAGCACTGCAGGCAGGGAGACAAAGGTCTTCTGGTTGCGACCACCACTTGAAGAGGTAAGTTGGGAAGTTAAGGGTTGGTTAGGCACACAAGGCTGTGGGGCGTCTGGTGCCGGGTGCCTTTTGGCCTATGATCTTCTTACCAGCTCCTGGTTGCTGTTAGGAAAGGGGGCATCTGGATTTAGACGGCAGGTGTTGGCTTGAGTCGGTCAGGGGTTGCCGGATCTGTCGTCATGATTGCCAGGGTGACCTCCTTGTGCTGTTTATCCACTCAATCTCCGGCCGGGTTCGGCGGGTGCAGAGTGGGCTGGATTTGCAGTCTGACTGCAGCCAGAGGTTGTAGTTAAACAAATCCTGTGTTCACTAGAGAAGCAGTCTTTGGAAGTGAAGGCAGGCAGGTCCTCTGGGGTTTTTGAGGTTGCTGGCTGCAGGACACACCGGGATTTTGCAGGAGCAGGTTCAATGGGAGACGGGCCTGTAGAGCTGGGGCCAAGTCAGTGGGCATCTTCCTCTTGTTAGCTGGCTGCACGGCTGTTTGGTCCTTCTTTTCGTTGCTGGATCTGAGGAAGCAAGGTTCAGGATGCCCCTAAATACTAGATTTAGGGGCATTACAGGTAGGTAAAGGCCAGGGACCAATGGGTCCCTTCCCTGGGGTGGGTACACCCCCTATCATGCCACCCTCCCGTGGGAGGGGGGCAGGAGTCTGTCCCTGGTTGGTTAGGTCACCCCATCCTCAACATGGCGGGGACTCATAGTTGTGCTTCCCCTCCCCCACCTGAGGGGTGAAGTTGGCAGAGGTGGGCACACCGCTTTCCCTCACTTTTTTCTCAGCCTGTTTTCCCACCCAAAGTGGGGGGTAGAACCAGTGGCTGAAAGCAGCAAATGATCTTTGGAGGCTCATAAAAGTGGCATGCCTTTGAAGCTTCCCCTTCGTGAACCCTGCCCATCGTGGGGGAGGAGACTTGGCACCTCGTCCCAGGATGTGCATTGTTTCAGGTCCCTGATAGCAGCAGGCTCGACCCAGGGGTCCAGAAACATGTCTGTTGGTGGCAGTCTAAGCAGCCACTCAGTCAGGTCACCAGAAGTTGTTCGAGTTTCAGGGGGCATCTCTAAGATGCCCTATGTTGTGCATTTTACATTAAATCCCACACTGGCATCAGTGTGGGTTTAATGTGCTGAGAAGTTTGATAACAAACTTTCCTGTTTTCAGTGTAGCGATTATGGTGTTGTGGAGTTTGTAATGACACTCTCAGCACCATATAGTCTTAATGGCAGCACTGCACTTACAATGTCTTAGAATGGACACTGTAGGGATACAGGGCTCATGCACCTGTACCTTCGCCACTGGCATAGGGCACCCAGATAGAGGGGTGACCGATGTTATGGCAGGGCAGTGGTTTCTGGGCATATCACACAGGATTGTGTTCCATGTCGACTTTTCACTTTGTTCTGCACCACAACACGCAGCCTGCAAATCCAGTATGTGAGTGTAGTGGTACAGGACCTCGATGGGTGGCACAATAAGTGCTGCAGCACTTCGAGTCCTTCTCTGGTCACAGTGCCCTAGGAACCTGTGGTACCATTTACCAGGCGCTAACATGTGGCCAGAGGTGCCAATTGGGTTTAGGCTTTAATGCAATTGTAGGTAATGAACATAGGCCCTGGGTACCTGATTATCAGGAGCCCAGGGCACACTCAGTCAAAGAACATCAGCAATTCAGTAAAAGTTGGGGGCATACCATGCAGAAAGAGGGCACTTTTCTCAGAGTGTGCATAATTTATTGCATCTAGGAGCACAACAATGTCTTAGCACTACCCTCTGATCAACCAAACTGCTTGCCCACACTACCACAAAATAGAGCGTTAGTATTATCTACTGTTGCCTCTGTAAATCATAAGGGTCTCCCCGACCTCTCTGCACAGTTTACCTCATTTTGATGCACTATACAGAAAGGTGGGTTTCCTACACATTGTTAATCAAGTCACTTGTTGTGTTGTGCTTTTTTTTCAAGGACTGATTTATATGTTCCCACCAGCTCCTTTTGTAATGAGTCAGTGAGATCTTAATTTGGTTCTTACTTAAATTACATATGCTCTGTTTGTACCAATGCATCACTGGTTTTGCCACCTTCTCAAATTAAAGGCAGCTTTCCTCACAGTGACAACGTCCGCTTATCGCGTAAGTTACAAGCGCGGTCTAACTGCTGTACACCCTGCTCTTTCCAGACAAACTCCTACTCCGGACAATAATGGAATTTCTTCCAAAAGTAGTCACGCCCTTCCACATAGGGCTGTCCATTACCACCTCGATTCTAAGAAATCCCTGAGCTTCTAGATCGATCGCACCAAAGAGCCTCGGATGGATTATCAGCTCTTTGTGGGCTTTCCTGGGGCACAAAAGGAGAAAACTGTACAGAAGTGTGCCATCTGAATTATGGGCTGCAACAAGCTTAATTCCACCAGAGCAAAGGCTGCCACCACTGTGCCGGTGTATGGTGTCCGTCTTGGATATCTACCAGGCAGCTATGTGGGTGCCTAGATAGCCGGGTCCAGTGTGAGCTGCCATTCGCCGTTCTGTCCTGCAACATTTCCTGGTCAGTCATTCCTGAAACCCACCCCCTGCCATGATATCTAGTTACAAGCCGTGCTTAATTTGAGCTGGTGCTTTCAGGTGTTTAACACCGGCACTTAATTGGTTTCCAGTGCTTGGCACTGGCACCCAATTGTCAACACCATACTTGGAACAGTCTACCACATGGTGGAGCTGCTAGTCTAATTTAGAGATGGGCAGAACGGTTGTTTAGGAATACAATATACATTAAAATTGCTACTTCCTGCCTTCCCAGCCATTCTTTTAGCTTTGGGGACATGGGATAATATGAACTGTTGCTTTTACATGCGAGAGAGATGGTTAGTAGTTGTTTTGGCAGCGATGGCAAAGGTGATGAGTGGTGCAAGCTGCAGTGGCCTACTGGTCACAGCCTTGGCACTTAATATTTTACAAAATAACCACTGGTTACAAGTTGACAAATATGGAGTTAAAAGTACCCATCAGAGGAAAGCCACGTTCTGTAAAGCTCTTTCTGGTAGACTCTGTCTAACCGCTGACTCACTACCAACCCACCTTCTTCCCCATTTTGTGGAATGGACTCTGGTTCACTTTTATATTTGAATTAATGATCTGCCCAAAATGGTTTGTAAGAGCTCCACGCCTAACTGCATGAACAGAGATCTGAAAGACACTGATGTCTGCGCTCCGATTTGGTGGTTAAGTAGGTGTGCCAACATCTCTTTAAGGACGCACCCGAAGAGGAGCTGCATGATGCCACCTGCTGATGCCGAAGGAGTTGATATGAAAATCTTCCAGATCCAGCCTGGCTCCTGGGAGGTTTTCACAAGGCAAGGTATCTGCTAGGCCAGGGTCGCTAACCACTAGCTTGTGAGCTACTGTAGCTCTCCAGTCACATCCGAGTAGCTCACCTGTGTGCAGCCCAGCTTATTAAATTCGAAAGTTTTTGCTAGGTTGAAGTTTGATCATAAAAAATTGACATTATACAGCACTAATATTAGCAGCTGTCAATGTATATCTGAAAGAAACATAGTGATAGATTCCTTACCTTAGAATTACCCCCAGGCGTCAAACTGGATCCGTAAAGTTTTCGTCAGCAGTACTTCTGCGAGTCGGTAGGTGGCGTTGTGCTGCTCCGCATCAGTTGTTGTTGTCGTGGTCCCTGAGATGACGTTGCAGGAGCAACCCAGACGCCGCCCACCTGCTCTGATGGGAGTGCTTTCTTTTTCCGGGCCAACAAGCGTAGATCCGGGAAGAGCAGGTACCCCCAGTCATTTTTTGACTGACTTTTTGAGGCTTTTTGTCTCTATTTTTTCATAGTCTTCAACTCCTGGTGCCGTTAGGATGCCCGGTTTTAAGTCCTGCGAGGACTGTCATCGAATGATGTCGATGACGGATCCGAACCCAGTGTATCTTTGCTGCCTGGGGCACGACCACAACCCCAAGTCGTGCCCCAACTGCTGGGCCATGGCGCTGAAGTCTTTACGGGAGAGGTCCCGAAAGCTGCTGGAGGCCCGGCTGTCGGATTTGCACCGTTCGAGGTCCGGGTCCCGTGGAAGGTCGTGGGACTGTGTGCGGAGTCATCCTAGATATGCCCCTTCCCGACTCGTCGGTGACTCCGGCCCAGTTACAGGAGTTCCTGTCGGCCATGGCTCCCCTCTTGGGGCCGTCTGGTCCCACTGGTAGGCCTTCAGGCCTCGCAGTCTGGATTGGGGTCCTCTCATTCCATCGCAGGCGGTTCCGGCGTCGATACAGGCTTTGGCCCCAGCGCCGCAGGACCCCAATGGCTCCAGGCCTGGATCCAGGTCGACGCCGGTTGACCTCCTAACACCTCCACTGACGTCTACCCCACCGGCACCACTTCCGACGTCGCCTGCTCCTCGGGACGACGGTAAGCCCCCAGTTTCAGTCTTGAAGGGAAGCGGTGACGGTTGATGTCGTTCTCGACGTGGCTTGGAGATTTATATCCCCATGTCCCTGTGCATTTTTTAGGCCTTTGGAACAGCCTGAGGAGGAAAGGGAGGACTGGGAAGGGGTCTGAGGACCCTCTTGCAGCTGATTGCGTGGATGACTAGGACTGGGCAGAGGAGTTTAGGGAAGCCAGTGGTATGGATACCTCACCAGACCTTGGTATCCTGACTCCTCCTACCATGGCTACGCTGGAAGGTGCTAGTTATGCTGTGGTGTTGCGTAGGGCAGCCGAGGCACTACACCTTGTGCTCCCTACTACGCCCATCAAGACTAACCTCCTGACAGAAGTGCTTCAGCCAGCACTACTTATACGGAGCTGCTGCTCCCCTTCAACTAAGCACTTTCCGACGTTCTTTTGGGCAACTGGTCCATGCTCACCACCGGGGATCCTGTGGATAGGAACATGGCCCATCGCCCGGCTCCGGGGGATCCCATTTTCCTCTCCCAAAACCCACCCGAGAGCTTAGTTGTCCAAGCCTCTGCTTCCCCGACCGCCTTCCCTTCCGCTCCACCGGATAGGGAATCTAAAACTGGATCAGTTCAGAAAGATTTTCTCTTCCGCCAGTTCTGCGCTGCAGTCCGTGAACACTGCATGCTTCTTGAGCCGTTATTCCCACTCTCTGGGATACAGTGGCACAAGTGCTGCCTCAGTGTCTCAGTGTCCGGAGAAGGCCCGGCCAGTTCTCTCCCAGGCTGTTGGTGAAGGGAGAGACGCAGCTAAGTTCATGATTCGTTGTGGCCTAGACACCGTCGACTAACAGGGCAGATTGATTGCTACGACGGTGGCAGTTCGACGCCACGCCTGGTTGAGGACAACTGGATTTTCGGGGGATGTTCAAAACACACTTATGGACATGGCCATTGCCTTTTCGGCGACAAAGCAGACAGGGCGTTGTGCTTATTTCCACATCCCAGTGATACAAAAGGGGATGATGGATGGGCAGATGGAGCGTTGGAGCAAATTAAACACCCACCACATCCCAGTCCTTCGTGCCCACCAGCGTTGGCTGCGTTTCACGGTAGCCACAAGCATTTTCAGTTCACCATGCTCCCTTTTGGCCTTACAAGCGCCGCTCGGGTGTTCACAAAAGTGATGGCGATGGTCGCAGCTCATCTGCGCAGATCAGGGGTTTGTCTTCCCCCCCCATCTTGATGACTAGTTGTTAAAGGCAGGCTTGCCCCAGACAGTAGTTTTCCTCCTCCAGACTTCGGCCGACCTCCTGCATTCGCTGGGGTTCTCCATCAACATGCCGTAGTCTCACCTGGTTCCCTCTGTAAAGTTCCTCTTTATCGGAGCGGTTGGACAGTGTGCAGTTTCGGGTTTATCCTTCCAAACGGAGAGTCCGGGATATTCGGGCTCTGATTCCGATATTTCAGCCCTTGTCCCGGGTTTCGGTCCGTGACTCTGAGACTGCTGGACCTCATGGCCTCCTGTACCTGCTGATCGATCATGCCAGATGGCATATGCGGGCTCTATAGTGGGACCTGAAGTTCCAGTGGGTGCAGAATCAGGGAAACCTGTCTGATCACAGAGGCTCTGCATGACAGTTGCAGTGGTGGCTCACGAACCAGCATTGGGTCGACAACAGTTCCCTCTCCTTTCCCCAACCGGAACTCACAGTGGTGACTGATGCGTTCCTCCCAGGGTGAGGCGGGCACATGGGAGAGGCGGAGATCAGAGGCCTCTGGTCTCAGGCGGAGTCCAAGCTCTGAAGCTTTGGGCGACCTGGCTTGCACTGAAAGTATTCCTTCCCTCTGCCAAGGGGAGAGTAGTGCAGGTGTTCAGACAACACTACCGCTAAGTGGTACTGCAGAAAACAGGGCGGGTTGGGCCGTGGACCCTATGTCAGGAGGCTCTGCGTCTCTGGACATGGCTGGAACATCAGGGCGTTTTGCTGGTGGTTCAACACCTGGCAGGTTCTCTGAACAGTGTTACAGCAAACAAATGATGGATGGAATTCTGAAACGCCAGGGCGGACGAACTCAGCCGCAGGTGCAATTTGGATCACAAATGGCGTCTTCACTCGGAGGTGGTGCAATGTCTTTCAGCAGTGGGGAGAGCCTTGGTTAGATCTATTCGCCACAGAAGAGAACGCGCAATGTCATCAGTTCTGCGTGTTGGAATTTCCAAGGCAGCACTCGCTCGGAGACGCTTTTCGCCGCGAGTGGAGTTGCGGTCTGTTGTACGCCTTTCCGCCTATACCACTTCTGCCCAGAGTGCTGAAGAAGATCAGACGTGACCGGGCCCAAGTCATCCTTGTTGCTCCAGACTGGGCACGAAGATACTGGTATCCCGAGCTACTCAGCATGTCAGTCGATTTCCCCCCCCCCCCCCACCCCCCCACCCCCCCCCACCCCCGAGACGTCTGCCTCTTCAGGCATCCCTCCACAAAATCGGTATACGCCTGCAGGTGGAACAAATTTGTGGCATGGTGCACAGCAAAGGCTGTGGATCCACTCTCTGCCCCCCTCTCTGAGGTTCTCCTCTTTCTTCTTTCTCTTGCCCAGCCGGGCTCTGCTGTGGGCACTATTAAGGGCTACCTCTCTGCCATTTCCACCTTCTTAAGGCTTCCTGATCAGCCCGCTTTGTTAAAGTCCCCGGTTATAAATAGGTTCTTGAAGGGCATCACTCATATGTTGCCCCCCCCCCCCCCCCCTGTTCCTTTCGTGATGCCGCAGTGGGACTTGAACCTGGTTCTGACTTATCTGATGTGCGCTCCTTTTGAGCCACTTTATAACTGTCCTCTTCGTCTTCTTACTCTCAAGACTGCATTCCTGGTTGCCATCACCTCTGCCAGGAGAGTGAGTGAGCTCCAGGCCCTTTCTTCACAACCTCCTTTCCTTTCTGTCCATCTGGACAAAGTTGTGTTGCGGACACAACCCTCTTTCCTGCTCAAGGTAGTCACAGCATTCCACATCGGGCAGTCCATCACCTTGCCCACCTTCTTTCCGCCTCTGCATCCCTCGAAAGAGGAAGAGAGCCTCCACCGTCTGGACCCAAAGTTTGCGCTCTCATACTATCTGGATCGCACACGCCAGTTCCGGGTGGATGACCAAATCTTTGTTGGTTACGTGCGTGCTAAGAAAGGTCGGGCGGTGCACAAACGAACCGTTTCTCGATGGGTCGTTTTGTGCATCAAGGCTGGTTATTCTCTGGCTAAAAAAGAGCCTCTTGTGGGGCTGCGCGCCCATTCCACTCTGGCCACGGCGGCTACTACGGCCCTGGGTCGGGGATTCCCCTTGCAGGACATCTGTCAGGCAGCTACGTGGGCCTCGCTGCACACGCTTGCTAAACACTACTGCCTGGACACTCAAGTCTGGAGAGATGGCTTTTTCGGCCGTTCCGTTCTCCAGGACTTTCTGTTGTGATTATTGGTTTGCAGACCTACCACCGGGATTGGTATTTCTGGGGTATCTATTCTAAGGCAAGGAATCGAACACTAACCTGTTGCTTTCAGATGCACAAGTTACTTACCTTCGGTAACGATATATCTGTAAAAAACAGTAGTTGGTATTCGATTCCTTACCGCTCCACCCATCATCCCCGTTCTGCGAACCGATATCTAGGGTTAAGGTCATCCCTTCTCAGGGCCCTAGTTTCATGGCACCAGTGTTGGTTTTTATCGTGGCTCTGCGTTTCTGGCGCGGAAAAGCTGTGTATAAGAACTGACGTCAGCGCGCGAGGGTGGCTTCTAAGTACCCCGGCGATGTCATCGCGGAGCCGCAGACGACGCCTACCGACGCGCGGGGGTACTGCTACGCAAAAATTTCCGGATCCAGGCTGACGCCTGGGGATATGCTAAGGTAAGGAATCTAATACTAACTACAGATATATTGTTACCGAAGGTAAGTAACTTGTGCTTTGTGTCCTTTTCACCTCCACATAAAGGCAATCCCATTTCTAAATCGGGCATTGCCAGATGGATTATTAAGTGTATTCAAATTTGCTACCAAAAAGTAAAAAAAACACTTTATCCATTCCTCCTAGGTCTCATTCTACCAGTAAATTAGGAGCATCTATGGCATTCTTAGGAAACCTACCATTAGATATCTGTAAAGCAGCTACATGGTGTACTACGCACACATTTACAAAACACTATGTGCTGGCAAAACAACAAGCAAGTGTGGTCCAGGCTGTACTAAAAACATTATTTGAAACTACTGCAACAGATGTGGGTGGCCACCGCGAAGGGAGAAACTGGTGTGCAATCTATGCAATAGTGTGTGGTCTGCAGCCCATATGCCTCGAACAGAAAATGCGATTTACTAGTATACATCTGTTCTTGGCATGTAGGGCTGCAGAACCACACACGCCCACCCTCCTCCCCGGCTACCTGTGTCTGTTCCAGTAGTATCTTATTTAGATACACAACACATGGACATCTTTATCTGTACTCATACAACTCCATCATTTACCCAATGGCGAAAACAATCTGAAGATGGAGTCGATGCCCATGCGCACTACAGTCTAAGGGAGGAGTCATCCAGCAGACAAAGACTCTTCCAAGACAACAACTAAGTGTAATAATCCGGGCCACCACCAGATGGTGATCTAATGCAACAGTATTTGGTTATGCAGCCCAACAAGCCAAGAACAGATGCATACTGGTAAGTAGCGTTTTCCTTTCTTCATAGGTTAACATTGGCTGGATTTCACTCGGAATTTCTTCTAAGTGTCGATTTTTCAAACTTGTAAACATTCCTTAAAATTCAACTGAACATCAAAAACGAATTTACTCCCCTGCACGCAGGAGGATCCCAGTGCTGTACCTCCCAGCCCAGCACTGAACCTGAAAAGTAATTATAACGATGATTTTCTGTTAACTCATTTTTCCTTAATAGGAATACATTGCCTGGTTTTTGCCAGCATTTCTTCAAAGTGTTGATTTTCAAAACTTAGAGATATTCCTTAAAAATCACCTCTGTAACAAAAATGATTTCTTTCAATTGTTTACGCCAAATGCACCAGGGCTGAATCCAGGGTCCAGCCGTGAGTTAGAAAAACATACGTAAAGAGATTTTATTGCATTTACTTAAACTCCCATTGAGCTCAATGTTATTTTGTGTTTAACCTTGTTCCATATTGCAACAACTGTAACCATTGCATTCAAAAGTCAACTGCTATTTGAAAGTATTCAATTGCAACATCTCATTCTGAGAAAGTATTTGATACCTACTGTGGTTCTAAAATAAAGTAACTATATATTTTTATATACAAAACAATTGGCCTAGAGTTCAGTTCTTGAATGTGAGTCCATTTGCTGACTGTGTACAACAAATGCGTGTAACAAGAGGGAGAGAGGACTAGTTAGGTAGTCCGAGTCCCCGAGGGTTTATATGTGATTAAACAAAGAGGACTAGCTGAAGTTGACCAAAGTGTTACAGTACTCAAATTAGTTCCGTCACGGGCACCTTGTTGGTGTAGTCATGAAGCCCTCACGCACCAACCTAGTTGGTGGCATGCTTCATCATCGGGCCCACCCAGTGACACCTAGTATGTCCCGGGTGTGCTACGACGCCTGATTACAGCGGAGCTGGTATATTGCTGAGAGTGCAGTGAGGTTGGGTGAGTTTTTTGATTTAAAACGGCTTGGTGGTGGTCCCAGTACCCGAGGGTAAATTAAATTTTAATAACTGGGCCGTCACCAGCGGTTAAAAGTAAGGCTACAGGACGCGTGAGGATGGAGAGTTACTGCCCCCTCCTTCAGATGGTCGACATGTTTCAGCCAGTGCCTTAGAGTATTCTGGCTTTCCTCAGGACCGTTCTTTAAAAAGGTGTGGTGTGATAAAACAGACTTAGTGTTGTGGTACAGACTATGTGATACACTCACTAAGGCGTTTTTCTATATGTGAGAGGGGGATTCCCTTCTCATGCATACGCTTTGGGTTATTAGCCAAGGCCTCCTGGAGGGAAGCGGTAAGGGGATGACCAGTCTTTCTGGTCAGTGCCTGCCTTGTACCTGTTGTCCTGCCGTCGTCCTCCGGTAGGACAGAACTAATTTGAGTACTGTAACACTTTGGTAAACTTAAGCTAGTCCTCTTTGTTTAATCACATGTGTACAACAAATGCCTTACACTGTCCTCTGATACTGCCGTACTGCTCGACCAAGCTACCACTTTAGAGAGTAAGGTTATATCTAACTTTAGCCTCTGCCATACCTCTGGGGACTGTGGACTCTGTGTACACTGTAACTTAGTTTGGTGCAGTATATACAAAGCCACTTTCTTACAGCCTCTATCGCTCATTCTGTTGATGGTTTGCAAACTCAAGCATCAGTCTCTCCCAATGATCCTGGTTGCTCCAACATGGGCCCAGCAACCGTGGTTTACGACACTGCTCGAACTAGCAGTAGTTCCACACCAAAAGCTACACCTTTCCCCATAGCTTCTCACACAGAACCATGGAGAGATAAGACATCCAGAACCAGCTCAACTGAATCTAGCGATCTGGCTCCTGAAGTCTTCGAGTTTGGTTACCATTACCATTTAAGAAGTCTTTATTCGATTATTTCATCTTAAAAGACGTACATACAAAATATACATGATAAAATAACAAATTCATTATAAAATCAGTTGTAACCGACATTCTTATAATGGGTACAAAACATTAATTCATTGTGACGTTAAAAAGGTATTAAATCAGTTATAACAGACATTCTTATAATGGGTACAAGACAATAATTAGTAATACAATATAAAAACCTGGAAGACCTAGAACTACAATTAAAAGTCGCATTTAAATGATCAAAGGCAAGCCTAGCACTGACTGTTTTTTAAATACCTAGTTCTAATCACCCACGCCCATCCAAGGAATTTTGCCACACCAATAACAATAAGAGGCGTTAGGTTGGTTCTTAAGATTCTACTAGCCTCAATAGCTGAGCGAGTACCCAGGGATATGCAGACCGGACTAAGCCATTTGGACTTTGGAGCAGCATACAGTGTGCAAACAAACAAAAAGTGGTCAACACTTTCGCTCAGAACTTGACAGTGAGGACAACATTCAGACCCACTAGAACACCATTTGTTGGTAAATACCCTTAAAGGGAGCGTACCACATCTAAGTTGATGGAACAATTTACGATCCATTGGTTTGGTGATCAGGTCCCAATATTTTTCGAGCTTGGGGGCATCTTTGAGGTCAATGAACTTACTAGAAAGATTATTGGCAGGCAATCTTTTATGACGGTTTGAGGTCACCCAGTCCCAATACAATGCTTTTAATATTTTCTTTGTGGGGAAGACTGCCGAATCAGGAGCTACCCAAAGATTACTTAACCCCGGGGCATAAAGTGAAGATCTAAGATCTCTAAACCAACTTATGTTCGATGAACCAGAGGTAGTTCTAACATCTAGGCAAGCCCTGGCATACAGGTTGAGTTCCGGCGTCGTCCATAGGCGCCTCCAGAACCCCAATGGGCGAGATCTAGCCTGGTACTCAACCGGTAGACACCCTAGATCATACATAAGTGGGATCCTTGGAGTTGACTGCGGCAGACCTGAGGCCACCCTGAGAAATTTGTTTTGGGCTAATCTCAACGGGTCAAAGTTACTATACCCCCAAAGTTCCGCCCCATAAAGAACATGGGGAAGAACCTTGGATCCATCGATCTTAATAAGGGGCGAGATAGGCCGCGTAAAGGAGCGTTTATGCTCTTTGATCAGCGCACCTCCAATCTGCAGATGTTTCAAGGCCATAAGCTCAATCTGGGGGGTCCAGCTTAGGGAGTCGCTAAATGTAACTCCTAAATATGTAAACAACTTCATTTGTTCTAAGGGCATACCCCCCATTGTGACCCTTGCGGTGATCTGATTGTGGCATCTTAAGACCATAAATTTAGTCTTAGAAACGTTTACCTCCAACTCATGTTCGTGACAGAATAGCTCAAACCTAGAGAGGGCCTGCTGAAGACCCTGTCTGGTTTTAGATATTAAAAGGGTATCGTCAGCGAACATGAGTAGAGGTATTTTCATTCCTGCTAATGAAGGGGCATCTGTGGGGTGATTAGCAAAGTAGCTGACAACCCTATTAATATATAAAGAAAAAAGGGTAGGGGCTAAAGCACAGCCTTGCCTAACACCTTTAGCCACAGAAAACCTATCAGTCACCTCCCCTGGTTTGCCCCAACGCACCTGGGCATAGGTATTCCTATGTAAGCTAATTAACAGATTGACAATAGAGGCTGGCATGCCCATATCTAAAAGGCACTTCCATAAACCAGCCCTCGGTACAAGGTCAAAAGCAGACCTGAGATCTACAAATGCTGCATATAGGTTGCCCTTGCCCAAAAAGACCGTCTTCCAGAAGAGTAACATAAAACAATAGGCCTGGTCTAGAGTGCTTACATGGGACCTAAATCCAGCCTGTAGTGGAGTTAGAATATTGTCTGAATCTATCCAATCATGAATCCTAGCAAGGACTAGACGGGCTAGGATTTTTTGTACCGCGTCTATAAGGCTGATAGGCCGATAGTTAGAGGGAACTGACCTATCACCTTTCTTATAGGCAATATTTCAGCCCCAGCCCAGGATTCAGGGACTCTGGCACCAGAGGCCAGAGCGTTAACCAACTGTACCAGATATGGAACCCATACATCTTGATCCCTGAAGGAATAAGTCGGCTGGGATGCAATCTGGTCCAGGAGCCTTCCCTCTCGGGATAGAATTCAAGACAGATTTCACTTCTATAGATGTAAACACTAGAGGGTCTGCTGATAATGGCCAACAAATGTTATTCAGAGAACTATCTGGACCCTTAAATTGGTTCCCAAAATAACTAACCCACTGTTGATCGCCCACAGATGAAGGGCTCGGCCGATCATCCTGAGACAGGCCCCATCTAAGTAAATGCCAAAACTGCTGGAGATTCTTGGAGCTACATGCATCAGCCAGTGTGGACCACCTTTCTTCATCCCATTTCACCCTAGCTCTGTTTCGCTGCATTAAAAGCCCTCCTACATTCCCTTATGAGGCACAAATCCTTAAGTTTAAGGGCCTTAAACAATTCGGCATGGGTTCGACGACACTCATCATCGAACCAATTTAACCTTTTTGTGCACCCCCTTCCCCCCCTTTTAGTGAGGGATTTAATGAAAAGTTTCTTTAAAGACCCAAACAGTAGAGTGTGAGTATCTGTGATCATAGAGTTAATTGCCTCCTGAGACTCACATTTGGAAATGTTAGCCAGGGAATCGGAAACCAAAGCTCTGATAGTTTTACAGGCTTCAGGATCCGCACTAATTTTTGGCCAACGTACTCTTCTTGTGTCATTAGTAAGAATGACATTATCTTGTACGACATTAAAAGCATGATTATCTAGGCCTGAGAAATTTGTGTCCCTTAGTTCCACCACTAGGGGGTCATGATCACTTTCAGGGCGTGATGTTACCTCCATGTCCACCAACAAGTGCCACAGTTTAACATCCAATAGAACATAGTCGATTCTACTACTATGTCTACCATTACTAAAAGTATCTTTGCCTAACCTACCATTGAGGGCACGCAAGCCATGGTCCAAGCACATACCTTTAATGAAAATAGCCACCTGGGACCACCTTTTGATCGGAGCTAGATCCAATTGAGGGATCCCCCAGGCCTGGTCTTCAGGCTCAGTAAAAGAGCCGTCATCCTGGCTCAGGGGTTCAAAACAAGAGTTTAAATCACCCATCACCACCTTTAGCCCTGGATTTGAAGCTGTACTTAAATAATCGTCCAAGGTTGATAAGGGATGGAGAGATCTTACCTCCCTGAATACCCCTGGCATAAATATTAATCACCAAAATATCCAAGCCACTTGTGGATTTTATACTAACAAGTACTATGTCCGGACTATCAATAAAGACTTCTTCAACTATGATACCTGCTTTCTGCCTAACCCACACTGTCAGGCCCCCCATGGCACGACCTTTTTGTCCCTTAACAGCCAATTTGCTAAAGGACAAGTAGCCAGTAAGAAACAATGGTTGGAGTGCCCAAGACTCTTGGAAGGACCAAACATCCCCTCTACGTATAAAACTAACCCAATCTGGTATAGACAGTCTAGACTCCAGACCGGCTATATTCCAGCTACCCAGAATAGTACCATGTCCGCCTGATAAAGCACTAGATATCCCCTTGTCAAGAGAACACTCAGCGTCTTTAGTTGGAATAGCAGCTACCTGCAATCTAACTACTCCTGTTTTAACAACACTGTCACCCAGTTCGTCTACTGTACCAGAGCCAAAGGGCTCACCCAAAGTGCTTACTGCAAGGGTTCCAGACTCTATAGTTGCAATTGTTGGTACTACGGGTTCCAGCACCAACATTGCAACCCCAGACCCATACAATTTGACAGAAGCAACAGTAACATTTTGAGCAGAATGACCCCTGGGGTCTAAAACTTTACAGAAATCATTCAGTTCAGAAACTGCAACCCATGGACATTCCAGATTGCCCACACCAGCCCTTGTAGGGGAAGTTTGTCAATCAATATGATTCAAATCTGATAGGAACTCATACAAATTCCTCAGCGGGATGTTCCAAAACTCATTCTGCTGGATGAATTTGCCAGGGTTGTTGAAATTGGGAGGGTGGCTATACTGTTGCCGAGAATTAGGGAAAACATGTGATGCGGGGTAACCCAAGAACTGGGGGTTTGAATTATGGTTAGCCCAGGACGGTGTATAAGAAGAACTGTTATATGCTGATTGTGAATAGGCATGATACATGGCTTCTGGGTTGATCTGGGGCCCAGTTTGGTTACCTCAATCTCCAACCAGACTGCATGAACGTCATTAAAGAAGCTAGAGGTCCTACCACTAGCAGCTAAATTGAAATGATTTGTTATTTACAGAAATAACACAATCCACTAGATGCTTCAACTCAAAACATTATCTGTTATCTCCTGCATCTACAAAGATGTAATCTGGCGTACACATCTATACGATTACCTCTTGTGCTATACCTCTTGTGCTATAGCAGCTTACTTACAAAACAGACAACATTTATCATTGTTTAAGGCACCTCCTATCAAAGCATTCATGGAAGGCCTTAAAATAATAATTCCTCCCAGAATTCCACCCTTTACAGTATGGAATTTAAACGTCCTTACTAGGCCTATGGGTCCCCCATTTGAACCTTTACATAAATGTGAATTGCAATTCCTCACATGGAAACTAGATTTCCTTGTGGCCATCACATCTCTCAGAAGAGTAAGTGAACTCCAGCATTAACCATACAAGAACCATTTTTACAAACAAATCACAACAAAGTTGTTCTTAGGACAAACCCTAAATTCTTACAGATAGTAGTTTCAGCTTTCCACCTTGACCAGTCTTCGTTCCGAGTATTTTTCACTCAACCATACTCAGTAGCTGAACGGGCTCTTCATACGCTTGACGTCAAGAGCTATTTACTGAAAGGTCAAAAAGTTTCAGGAAGACGAAACAACTTTTCGTAGCTTTCTCACCACCACATAAGGGCAATCCTATAGCAAAAGCTGGAATTGCCAGGTGGATTGTTAAATGCATTCAAATGTTACCAAAAAGCAAAGCTTACTTTAAACATCCCCCCCCCCCCCTAAAGCGCATTATACACGCAAAATAGGGGCATCCATGGCATTCTTAGGAAACATCCCCATGGATGACATTTGCAAAGCCGCAACATGATCTACACCGCACACTTTAACAAAACACTACTGTGTAGATGTGCAAGCAAAACAAGTGTGGGCCTGGCTGTTCTAAGAACACTTTTCAAACTACTGCAACGCATACAGATAGCCACCGCTAATAGGGGAACTTCTGTATAGTCTATGCAAAAGTAAGCCATCTACAGCTCGTATGCCTCGAACGGAAAAAGCTACTTACCAGTATGCATCTGTTCTTGGCATGTAGAGCTGTAGATCCACATAAGCCCACCCGCCTCCCCGGACACTTATGTTGCAGTACTATCTTACTTAGATACACTACACATGGACATCTTTCTATTTCTAACTAACTCCATCACCACCCTTCTTGGCAAAACAATCTAAGGATGGAGTTGATGCCCATGCACACTACTAACCAGAGGAGGAATCCCCTATCTCGTGACTACAAAGACTTCTACAATAACAAAGTGCAAATATCCGAGCCCAACACCAGATGGCGATCTATGCAAAAGTATGCGCATCTACAGCTCTACATGCCAAGAACAGATGCATACTGGTAAGTATCATTTTCCGTATCCTGATGGTACAGGGCCCCCTCACAATCAAGATTCCTCTCAAATCACAGCACTGAAATTGCCCTGGTTGTGGCTAGAGGCATCCGAACTCTCCTAGACAGGAGAGAATTCATTGCCCTGATTCTCCTCAATCTCTCCGCAGCTTTTGACACAGTACCCCAATCCTCCCTCTTGCACGGTCTCCACCTAATGGTCATCCAAAGAAAAGCCCTTAAATAGTTTACGTCCTTCCTCTCCAGAGGAGCCCAAAGCGTCCACCTCCTACCCATTACCTCGGGCCTGAAAAACATCATCTGCGGTGTCCCTCAGGTTTCCTCCCTAAGCCCGACCCTATTTAACACCTACATAGGCTTTCTGGCCACTCAGATCAGATCTTACTGCATGAACCTAATCTCCTATGATGACAATACACCGCTCATACTCTGTCTCCTCAGACCCGACTAACACCAAGTCTTACTTCGACATGTGCATGACCAGCATTGCAGGCTGGATGCAAAACAGATGCTTCAAACTCAATACAGACAAAACAAATACACATCTTTGGGACCAACAACTCCATTTGAGACGAATCCTAGTGGCCTTCAGAGCTCAGCCCCACACCCACAGAATACTCAAACCTCAATCATTCTGGATAGCAAGCTCTCAATGAGTAAGCAGATAAATGCTGTCATCCTTCTGCTTCCTGACCCTGCGCATGCTCAGGAAAATCTATAGCTGGCTCTCCATCAGCACTCAACGCAATGTTGCCCATGCCTGCATCTCCAGCCGCCTGGAATACAGTTTCTCCCTCTATGTGGCAATCCCCTTGCAACTACTAAGGACTCTAGACCATCTAGAATGCAGCAGCCAGGCTCATCCTTGACCTCCCCAGATGAACCCACATAATTCCCCTAACTCAAATCTCTGCACTGGCTTCCCATCAACAAACCATGCCAGTTCAAATGCCTCAACCACCCCTACAAAGCCCTACACAACAAGGGACCGGCATACCTCAACCACAGGTTGAACTTCCACCAACCTACCCATATACGTTGCTCCTCATTCCTCTTCTTGGCCAAGACACCCTGCATTCGCAGGAGCAATGGCTGAGTCTTTTCACACCTGGTGGCCAAATCCTGGATTCAATCAATCATAGGCATTTATAGAGCGCTCTACTTACCCGGAGGGTCTCAAGGCGCTAGGGGGGGGGGGGGGGGGGTGCTGCTGCTACCCGAACAGCCAGGTCTTGAGCTTCTTCCTGAAGGCGAGGTGGTCTTGGGTCAGGCGCAGGTCGGTCGGGAGGGAGTTCCAGGTCTTGGCGGCCAGGTAGGAGAAGGACCTTCCTCCTGTTGTCGTTCTTTGGATGCGGGGGACGGCGGCGAGGGCGTGACTGGCTGATCGGAGGTGTCGTTTGGGAGCGTAGAAGTTGATGCGGTTGTTGAGGTAGCTCGGGCCTTGGTCGTGAAGAGCTTTGTGTGCGTGGGTAAGGAGACGGAAGGTGATTCTCTTGTTGACCGGGAGCCAGTGCAGGTCTTTTAGGTGTCCTGAGATGTGGCTGTGTCGTGGGATGTCGAGGATGAGTCTGGCTGAGGCGTTCTGGATCCGTTGGAGTCTCTTCTGGAGCTTGGCGGTGGTTCCGGCGTAGAGGGCGTTGCCGTAGTCCAGTCGGCTGGTGACGAGTGCCTGGGTGACAGTCTTCCTGGTCTCGGTGGGGATCCACCGGAAGATCTTCCGTAGCATGCGCAGGGTGTTGAAGCATGACGAGGAGACGGCGTTGACTTGCTTGGTCATGGAGAGGGAGGAGTCCAGGATGAAGCCCAGGTTGCGTGCGTGGTCTGTCGGTTTGGGTGCGGTGCCCAGGGCGGGGGGCCACCAGGAGTCGTCCCAGGCGGAGGGCGAGGATCCCAGGATGAGGACTTCCGTCTTGTCCGAGTTCAGCTTCAGGCGGCTGGTAGACATCCACTCGGCTACCTCTTTCATTCCTTCGTGAAGGTTGGCTCTGGCGGCGGCGGGGTTGTTGGTCAGGGAGAGGATCAGCTGGGTATCGTCGGCGTAGGAGATGATGTTGAGGTTGTGTTGGTGTGCGATGGCCGCGAGGGGGCTCATGTAGACGTTGAAGAGGGTTGGGCTCAGCGAGGATCCTTGAGGGACGCCGCAGATGACTTCGGTGGCCTCTGACTTGTACGGTGGTAGACGGACTCTGTGTTCTTCCGTCGAGGAAGGAGATGATCCATTCCAGCGCCTTCTCCTGGATTCCGACGTTGCTGAGGCGCTGCACTAGGGTGCGGTGGCAGACGGTGTCGAAGGCCGCGGAGAGGTCTAGTAGGATGAGGGCCGCTGTTTCTCCGTTGTCCATCAGGGTTCGGATGTCATCGGTGGCAGCGATGAGGGCGGTCTCGGTGCTGTGGTTGGCTCGGAAGCCAGACTGTGAGGGGTCGAGGGATCCGTTCGTCTCGAGGAAGGCGGCCAGCTGCTTGTTGACGGTCTTCTCGATGACTTTGGCTGGGAACGGGAGCAGCGAGATGGGGCGGTAATTCTTGGGTTCGGTGGGGTCCGCTGTTGGTTTCTTGAGTAGAGCGCTGAGTTCGGCATGCTTCCAGCTCTCAGGGAAGGTGGCGGTGGTGAAGGAGGTGTTGATGATGTCCCGCAGGTGGGGTGCGATGACGGCGTCGGCCTTGTTGAGGACGTGGTGAGGGCAGGGGTCGGTCGGAGATCCGGAGTGGATGGAGTTCATCATGCGGACGGTTTCTTCGGTGCAGATCGGAGTCCAGGCGCGGAGGGTGGTGGTGGGGGGCGGTGGTTCGGTCGAGTTGGACGTGGCGTTCGTCGGTTGGGTGTTGAAGCTGTTGTGTATGTCTGCGATCTTGTTGTGGAAGTAGGAGGCGAGGGAGTTGCAGAGTTCTTGCGATGGGGTGATGTCGTTGTTTCCGGCGTTGGGGTTGGAGAGCTCTTTCACGATGTTGAAGAGTTCCTTGCTGTTGTGTGCGTTGTTATCCAACCGGTCCTTGAATGCAGTTTTCTTGGTGTCGTGGATCAGTTGGTGATGCTTCCGGTTGGCAAGCTTGAGGGTGGTCATGTTGTCCGGTGTTGGCTCCCTTCTCCAGGCTTTCTCGAGGGCTCGGCAGTTCTTCTTGGAGCTCTTGAGTTCGTCGGTGAACCACGGGGCCTTCTTGCTGCCGGGTCTGCTGGGAGGGGTCCTCAGTGGGGCGAGTTTGTCCGCGCAGTTGCTGATCCACTTCGTGAGGTTGTCGGCGGCCTGGCTGGGGTTCGCTGAGCTGGCGGGAGGGTGCTGGCTCAGGGAAGCGGCGAGCTGGTCGGCTGTGATCTTGCTCCAGCTTCTGCGGGCGACCTGTTGCTGGTGGTGGTGGGTCTTCGTTCTTCTGAAGGTGAAGTGGACGCAGCTGTGGTCCGTCCAGTGGAGTCCTGTGGCGTGGCTGAAGGTGATGTCTTTGCTGGATGAGAAGACGGCGTCGAGTGTGTGTCCGGCGAGGTGGGTGGGGGTGGTCACCAGTTGCTTGAATCCGAGGTTGTCGAGCAGGGTGGTGGTGTTGCGGTCGTTGTTGTTCTCCAGGTGGAAGTTGAGGTCCCCCAGGAGGATGTAGTCAGCGGAGGGGAGGGCATTCGGGCTGAGGAAGTCGGCGATGTCCTCGCTGAATTGGGTGCGTGGTCCCGGGGGTCGGTAGATCAGGGTGCCTCTGAGGGTGGTCTTCGGGTCGGTGTGGATCTGGAAGTGATTGACCTCCCCCCCCCCAATCTCCCTGTAGCCCCTAGCCTGCAGGAGTTCAGGAAGGACCTAAAGGCTTGGCTCAGCGACAAATCTATCTCAGCAGCAGCCCCGCCCCTCCTCCCCCTTCAGCGCCTGGATAAGATAAGCAGCGCTTTACAAATCCCATTTGATTTGATACAGCCACAATGTTTCATCACATTTGTGAGAAAGTGGCTCTATATGTACTGGACCAAAGTAAGGTACAGTGTGTATAGAGTCCACAATCCCCAGAGGTATAACAGAGGTTAAAGTCAGGGCTGACCTTACTCTCAAAAGTGGTAGCTTGGTCAAGCAGCGGGGCAGTACCAGAGGACAGTGTAAAGCATTTGTTGTACACACTGTCAGCAAAAGGTTTCACACACTCAAGGACTGAACTCAAGACCAATTGTTTTTATATCAAAAGATATAGTTTTATTTTTAGAACCAACAGGTATCAAAATATACTTTTCTCAATATGAATACTCTTAGGTCATTACTTTGCAAAGAACCAATACACTTTGTAAATACAATAGGTGCTATGGTTGCAGTAGGCAACACAATTTAACATTGAGCTCAATGGGTTTTTCTACATAAATGCAGCTGATTACTTTATAGATTACTTTTTTAACTTCAGGACTGGATCCTAGATTCAGTCCTGGGGTCTAAGCTGAAAACATTTTGGTAAAAACGTTTGTTATTGCAATGATTTTTAACGAATATAAAGGTATTTTAAAAGTTGACAAACTAGCAATGTTATCCAATGGAAGGAAATTCAAAGCACAGGTGAAGTAGGTTCTCGTTACTTTTGTAATCCAGTACTGGACTCCTAGGTTCAGCACTGGGGTCTCTACCTAAGACCTGTGAGTAATTGTTTTAGTAGTTGGTACGATTTTTAAGGGATATTTGTAATTTTCAAAAGTAGACACTTAGAAGGAATTTCACAGAAAAACAGTCAATGGTTTCCTATGGAAGAAATTTAGATTACTAACAAACACAGTTGTGATTACTTTTGCGGTGCAGTACTGGGCTTCAAGGTACAGTACTGGCTTTTCTCCTGATCACAGGTTAGTAATTCGAAATTCGTTATTCGGCTGATTTTAGATTCAGATTTTAAAGTTTCAAGGCTTCACAAAAGATTTTTCGAGTCAAACCATTCAATGTTATCCTATGGCAGGAAAGTGAGTCATCGGTTTTCAGGGGAGTACTTGACTGGTGAAGTTAAGGTTCTGGGCATAGACTCAGGGGTCACCCAGGGTCAGGTAGGTACAGTTGGTACACTCTCAGTGGCACAGGGGCAGCCGGGTGCAGAGGCCGTTGGGCCCAGTGTTATCCAATGTGAGGCTGGGTGTCTTCGGTTGGTGTCTGCTGGCTATCGGGCCCAACAGCTGTGGGAGCTGGGCTCCTGGTCACTTGCTCAGGGCAAATGGGGAAGTAGAATAGGGTACAGGTTGCACTGCCAGGGGCACTCTGGCGGCTGGGTCAGGGTACTTTTAAGCCGTCGGACCCTCAATGTTATTCAATGGAGATCTTGAAAAGGGACCAAAGGCTGCAGGCTCGGGGACAGAGGATCTTCTAGAGCGACCAGCACTTCGAGGGGTTAGTTGGAATCTTGGAGGATAGGTAGGCACCCAGGAGTTAGGCACCGGAGGCTGTGGGCCGCCGGCTGCAGGGGTGTCTTTTGAGGTCTGGAAATTTTAGCCCTTGCTGGTCGCGGTCGGAGGGGTCCTTTGTCCTGAGTCTGCATGCGCAGTCGGGGTCGTCGAGGGGGTCCTTGGGCACTGGATTCCAGGTCAGAATCGCCAGGGGGACGTCCTCAGGGTCTTGATCACTCCAGGACAAGCCAGGCTTGGCGGATGTAGAGTGAAGGGTTCGCATTTCCAGGCTGATGCCAGGGCTTGTTACTTGCTTTGAGCAGTACCACTGCTCGTGGTAGACCCAGGTAGTCAGTCACAAGGAAGGCAGGTCCTCCGGGGTGTTTGAGGTTGCTGACCACTGGAGACGCCGTGGTTTAGCAGAAGCAGGTTTGAGGGTCGACAGGCCGGTAGGGCTGGGGCCAAATCAGTTGGTGTCTTGCCCTTTTTAGCAGCTTCACAGCAGGTCTTCTTGTTCCTTGTTCTTCTTTCTTGTTTCGGAATCTGGATCTGTGGAAATAGGTTCAGGGTGCCCCTAAATACTAAATTTAGGGGTGTTACAGGTAGGGCAAGGGCAGGGACCAATTGGTCCCTGTCCTGGGGTGGGTACGCCTCCTAGCCTGCTCCTCTCCTGTTGGAGAGGCGCAGGAGCCTATCTGTGATTAGGCAAGACTCCCCATCTTCAAGATGGCCGGAGCCCGGAGTCGTGCGATGTGGCCTCTTCCACCTGAGGGGTAGAGTTGGCACAGGCTGGCACACCCCACTGTCTGACGTAGGGTTTCCTGCCAGAGTGGGGGTCAGAACTGGTGAGGGCCAGTTGCTGAGTACAGCAAGTGGTCTGGATAAGCTCACAAAGGCGGTATGCCTTTGAGGCTTCCCCTGCCCATCCTGGAAATGGCCCTGGGTACTGTAGGGGCACAGGGCTCATGCACCTACACCACTGGCATAGGGCACCCAGCTAGAGGGGTGGCTGATGTATACCAGGGCAGTGGGTTTGTGGGCATGGCACACAGGGATGTGTCATGTCGACTCTTTGTATAGTTATGCACCAGGACACTCAGCCTGCAAAGGCAGTGTTTGTGTGTCAGGGTACAGGGCCCCTAAGGGTGGCACAATAAGTGCTGCAGCCCTTAGGGGTCTTCTCTGGTCACAATACCCTGGGTACCTAGGGTACCATTTACTAGGGGCTGACATGTGGCAAGAGATGCCAATTGGGTTTAGGCTTGTGTACAGTTTTTTAAGAAGGAACACAGGCCCCTGGGTACCTGATTGGCAGGGACCCAGGGCACATCAAGGAAAAAGTGCATCACGTATCAGGCTAAAAGTTGGGTGGAGAGGGGGGGGGGGGGTACTGCAACAGAAACTTACTTTCTTACAACATTCACTGTCCACTCTAGTTCAGGACAAATGAAAATTGGCCACACATTGAAAGATTAGTCTACACAAACGCTAGTCTGGTAGCCATCAGCTAACAGGCATTCAAAGCATAGAAGCTGACAGATTAATCAGGCAGGCAATTGCCTTGTGCATATTGGAGCTAAAGCGAAAGTGTTATTCTGGACTGGGGTACCCCAGAAAGATCTGTTCACAACACATGAAAATGCAAAATGCCAAGTTTGTGTCCAGGTATCCAGACCACCTGTCCCAGTGGGATGCTGTATTGATAAATTGGGCTGGGAAATTTGTGTATTGTTTTTCTGATTCCACCGATACTGTTATTGCTAAACAAGTGGTGACAATTTCTCATGGCTCTCAATTTGATAGTACTGCAGTGTGCCGGGCACACTTGGCTTTTGGCCCTATTGATTGCACGAGGCAGGGTACTAGTTACCTGTCTTTCAGGGCATGCTATCAATGTAAAAAGGACAGGTCTATCACCTGGAAACAGCTGTCTCATGTTAGTAGCGGGACTCCTGGAAACATGGTTTGGCCACTTAGACCGGCACTCAAGATGCATCGTTGTCCTGAGAGGCTAAAAAAAAATATTAAAGTGTTATACTACCAAGTAGAAGAGATTTGTTCACTGATGTAGTAGGCCAGGACAAAAAAACGTACTATTATCAAGCACCTAACTCCACCTTTCCTAAAAGTCATCAGAGGTACAACAGTGGTATTACAGAAGGGGTGTCGTAGGAAAAAGCGTCTGCAATACTCTTGTCATCAAAAGGTTCTATGAGGTAGCAAAAAGCAAGGAATGTCCAAATTCTGTACCCCCACCAGTGTGGAACGTAAACATGGTGTTTACTCAGCTAATGAAGCCCTATCTTGAGGCCATACATAAGGCAGGAAGCTTAACCCTCAGGACAACTTTCCTCCACGCCAGTTGCAGAAACTCCCAATACAAGCCCAAAGGCCATTTCACACTCCCATGTCTACCAGTCTATCAACCTACCTGCCTCTTTCCAATAACCAAAAACTTAAGGAAAGAAGGAGCTCCACACAATAAATGACAGTAGGGTGGCCAGCTGCAAGATACTAGGCCAATCTTAGGGAAGGGGAACCACTTTTTTCCTTTGTAAGAGCAACTAAAGGCTCAGCGGTAACCAAAGGGGAATATTGCAAGATGAATTATGCTAGCAGTCTAAACATGTTATAAGACCACAGTAGTGGCTTTGGAGGCTAAACCAAGAGCACACCCTAAAAGAGCTTCATTATATAGCTAATGTCTCAAATGAGATGTTGGGCAGCCACTTTGTCATTTATGCACATTTTCACAAAGTAGGTGTGGACACTCAAGCTTACAGAAAATTGGGAATAGTGCAGACACTACTAAAATAGCTGTTTGAAAATGCTCACTCATTTTTACCCAGCCTCCCAAGAAGGGAGAATACTGCTATAGAATTCACACACTGTATGTGAATTAAAAAAAGATTAAAAAATTAGATGGTTTCTTACCTTTAGGAGTAGTTGTGCACCTTTTATATTTTTCTGGATGCACCTCCCCATTAATTAGGAGTTTAGGAATCTAGAGATGAGAAATGCATGTATGGAAATAATGGGACAATTCGCCAATAGGCAAAGTATTCGGAAGACGGCAACCACGCACATGGGCTTCCATGGCATACATTTCATGTCACAGTAAGATTGATATGGCACCAAATAAATGATAGCGCTCAGAGAGAACAGAGACTAAAAAGAAACAATTCCGGACCCAACCTCTAGATGGCGAAAAAATGCGCAGCTTGTAAATCCAGAATATTCTTCAAGCTCAATAGTTCTCCTACAATTTAAGTAACCATTTTGTTAAGAGGTAAATAACATTTATCTTTCTCTGAACGAAGTAGCATTATCTAAAATGCAAACTAGCAATACGTTCATGCTCATTCTTTAATTGTATAACACTGTTATTTATTGTATTTTGTAAACTAGACATTCGTTTAACATTTTCATATTTTCTTTTCCTAGTGATCTCTTAAATTTTCCAATGGAACTGAACTTTAAATCGCCACCATTCAAACAAGGTCTTACTGAAGAATTCTTAAACCAGCAAATCCCCTACTTGTGGCTTATCTACTGGTGAGATGGTTGTTCTTGTCCTGTGAGAAAACTGACATTTTTCTAGCATTTCAAATATTTGGTACTTAAAACCTTAACCTCTTGGGTGGTAAGGGCATGCAGGAGAAGTCCTCAACACTCTTGTTCAGGTGGTAAGGATGTCTCCAGCATGTCTTGGCACCAGAGGCAGGAAATCCCTGTGTTGTGAGCACCAGAAGAATTTCCTTTCATTTACTTTAGCCTCAGGAGCTGGGAAAGAGCACCCAATGCTGCAATCTTTTTTCTCTCGGAAATGGATATCGATGTGCATGGCGCACTGGTTTAATTTCTGAGAAAGTGAAAGTTTGAGTTGATCAGCTCATTTGATTTTCACTGCTTTGGAGATCAGGGGCATCTCAGCCCACTGAGCACTGATGCAGATTGGAGGGGTGTCGTTGGAAAGGGGAGAATCTCCATAGAAGATCCTGCTTGGGCCACGTTGCAGTAACGTGATCTTCCAAGCTGGGATCAACCCCACTAGACACCAGGGACTATTTTTGGGGTCTACCACTTCCCAATGGTCTAGTGCCCGCCACTCTCCCAGAACCAACGTCTTTCTGCTCCCTCTTCCCTTGCATGGGGGCAGATTAGAGGTTCTTACCTCCAATCTGCTCCCGGAGTGGGGACAGAAAGCCCACTAGACACCAGGAATTGTTTCTTTAACGGCAAAGTGGGTTGAGACATGCCTACTATGCATCAGGTTTATCCCCCATCCAGCCAAATAAACCTCAGCAGTCTTTCTAGCCCACTAGACCACCAGGCATTTTAATTGGAGACAGGCAGCGCCCCCCCTGGCAATGGGCTAGACTCCAGGGATTTTTTTCTTCTTTTCAATATAGCACAATTGGTGGGGGCAGCCCTCCCAGGCATCGGACCTAGCCCCCAACCACCCAAATGATGTCCAGCTGCCTTATTTGCCCTGTTGGGGGGGCAAATAAAATGTGTTTTACACCAAAGTGCCCCCAGCAGGTGCCAGAAAACCCACTACACCACCAGGCGGTCTATTTGGGGAGGGATGCTGGCAATGGGCCAATGCTCCCACCTACCCCAGGGCCAAAAGTCTTTTTGCACCCACCCCACCGACGAGGGAGGAGGGGGTAGATTGGAGATCATAAGCTCTAATTTGCCCCCGAAAACCCACTAGGCACTTTATGTGGAGAAATGGATGGGGGAGGAACACCTAGGTATTGTCTAGCGCCCCATCCCTCAAATGACCCACAACAGTCTTTCTACCCCGGTGGGAGGGGCGGATAGCCTACTGGACATCATAGTGTTTTGTTTATTGCTATGAGGTGTGGGGGTGACCTCGGCCTCCAATTTGACCTCAATCTTTCTGCCCTAATGGGGACTATGGCATATCCAACCTTTTGGCAAGAAGGAGTATTTTGAACTAAACACCTGGGGCAGTCCAAGATAGTATGCCTTGTGTGGCTTCCATGAAATGTTCTTACACGCCACGCTCTGCAAATCTCAAATTTTGATTAAAATTGCACATTTTCTTGGCATTGCTGTGACATAAACTTCTGGAATTTTCAGGCATCCACAAAATTTCTACCACATTTCCCTCCCAACTTGCCCCGATAAAAATGTTAACCCCTCTTGTGTGGCTAGGGCTACCCTCCATGGTACAAAAGGCCCCAAAACACAGTGTAGCGAAATCGCTAATAGGGGTAGCACAAGTGTTTGGATTCGGACTCAGCGGCCACACAGGGAATGCCACCAAACCCAGAGATTTATAAAAACTAGATCCCTCAGCATTTTCTTAACCACAATGCCCTGTAACCCTCAAACGTTGCCTAAAATTTCACTTTTTCCCTGCATTTCTATGATAACCTATAGAAATGCAGGAATCCACAAAATTCCTACCACCCAGCATTCTCCACTTCACACAATAAAAATGCTAGCCCACTTGTGTGACTTAATCTAGTGCCCCAGAGGTGCACAAATCACACCATGGTCAATGAGTTGCTTCTCAAGACTCCTATCGACCTCCGTTTGATGCTTGCATGTCGCAAGGAAAATGTGCCATTTTATGGAAAGTTTGAGGTTTGCAGGGCATTGTGGGGCCACACGAGGCATTCCACACTGGACCCCCCTGGGTATAGTTTTAAGAAATGTCTGGTTTTGGTAGGTTTCCCTTGGTGGCCATCTATTCTCATGCCAAAGAAACGCTGCTACCCTAGTTGCCAAATCACAATATTTTTGTGACCGGAAATGTTGTCTCTACATTGTATTTTGGGGCCTTTTCTATTGCGGGCACGTGGCATACCCACACAAGTAAGGTACCATGTTCGAGGCATGTGTGGTTGTAGATACACATGCTTTACAGAAGTCCACCATCTACTGTTGGGCTCAGTTGATTGCAAGTTGTTTTTGTCCGAAGAAGTTTGTCCGAGTCACAAGGCTGTGTGACTGCTACTGTTGATGATAGTGCGCATAGGCACCAACGCAATTGTTGGATTGTTTTTTTTTCCACTGACTGGCTGCGATATGAGCTCTCATGCTCCGGTTCGAGCTCCTTTTGGGCTCCCTTAGGTTTGCCAGTAGTTCCACCAAATCAATGATTTTGTCTCAATCGCGTAGGAGAGTTATCTAGTTGCACCTGACCAGGACAAAGTCACAAGTTGAGGGTGACTGCAATGAAGTGCTGGCAGGATACAGGGGGGAAGTTAGGCTTGCTGAACAGAGTACCTTAAATCCTGGTTGTGGAGCGTTGCGAGATTGCACTCCAAAGATTCGTCATGCAATGGTGGCTGTGATGAAACTGCGGGGAGGGGATGCGAGATCTTGTGTTATCGTCGTCCAGGTTGTTGTTGACAAGGGGCCTGCAATGCGAAGACCTGCATCAAGGATATTGCTCAGCGTCTGTTCAAAGGAGTTGCAGTGCAATGTTCTGTGTCGTCGAGCATGCAGTTGAAAAGGGGCTTGCAGTGTGAAGTCCTGCATCACAAAGAGGTGGTTCAGAGGAGTGTAGGCTGTGATGCCATGTCCTGCGGTGGGGAGACCTTGCACAATGGTTGTTCCAGTTTTGAGCTGCGTGGAAATACAGTACTTTGCGTTGTTTCTGTTCGAAAGACCACAACTGTGCTGACCCAGCACAGTCAGGTCCACTTCCTGGGGTCCGGGACTGGGGTGGCAATACTTGGGTAGACAAGACCCACAGCAGGCAAAGTCCAGGTGCTCGGTTCAAGGTTGATTTAGGCTTTGCTGTCCTTAAGGCTCTGATCAGGTTATGAGCTAACTACGCCCTAGAGTAACTCCGGTTTTCCTTGGTTCAAGATGCAGGTACAGTCCTTCACACTCGGGCAGCAGGGTAGCAGTCCCTGGAGCAGAGCTGTCCTTCCAAGTCATCCATAGGTCTAGAGGTGTACTGACAAGTTGGCTGTAAGGGTGCAATATTTGTACTTGGTGCCAGCTTTGAAGTTGGAGAAGGTTCTGCAGGTTCCCCCCCAGAGGTGTTTGTTTCTGCCTCTCAACCCTGGCCCCAGCATTTCTAGGGGGACACAATACTGGTGTCATACCCATTGTGAGTGTGCTGAGCAAAGGCTTTGTGGTGTGCAAATGTAGTGGGTTACAGGTCCACCCCCTTATCAAGTTCGATGTGGCTCATCCTTCCAAATACCTATTCCCCCTTTGGCTCGCTGTTGTGAGCAATACACAAAGATCCATTGACAACTATACCTAGTGATGTGACCAGGATAAGGGCACCAAATGGGTACAATAAGAGAATGGCCCCTTTCTAAAAGGTGCATTTTCAGAATTGTGACTTAAAATTGGACTTTACCGTTAAAGAGGGTTATCACTTAATTGTATAGGGGAGGCAGGCCTTGCAGCAGTGAAAAACACATTTAAGAGTTTTTTACTACCAGGACTTGTAAATGTACATGTCCTACATTTTAAATGGATTGCACCCTTCCCTGTGGGCTGTTTAGGCCCTACCCTAGGGGTAACATATATGTATTAAAAAGAACATTATAGGCCTGGCAAAATGCAGTTTAAAACTGCACACACAGGCCTGGGACATTTATTTAAAGGATACTTAAGTGGGTGGCTAATAAGTGCTCCAGGCCCACTAGTAGCATTTAATATATAGGCCCTGGGTACATGAAGTGACACTTTAATAGGGCCATGCAAGCAAATGTAATGTACAAGTGGTGAGTGTATTCTACCATGTTTCAAAGAAAGAGCACCAGCACTTAGCACTGATTATCAGTGGTAAAGTCCACAGAGCCCGAACAGCCAACAAAAACGGGTTAAGAAAACACGAGGGTGAAGGCAGAAACATTTGGGATGACCCTGCAGAAAGGGTCAAGTCCCACAGGCCTGCTAACCAGACCTCTGTACCAGTGACCTGACCCTTTAAAGTGTGTCTGATTGGCCTACACCCAATTGGCATAGGTTAACCTGTAGGTCACAAGAGTGTGGTACCAGGAGTAGGTACCCAGGGCATGTAAGTTAGTGTCACCTCAGGGACTGCAGCACTTATTGTGCCACCCTGAGTGAGACGAGGTAAAACATGGCTGCCAGTCTGCAGACTGGTAAGGCAGGTAAAATCTTGATAATCTTACTTTGCCATTTTAACCAATCGCAAAGCTCCAACTCCCTTTTTAATGTGTAAGTGGCACCTGCAGTAGGCCCATCGAATCCTAAGGCAGAGTGCAACATATTCTCGCTTGAAAAGCGCTTCAGATTCCTTAAGTGCAGACCTAGCACTGGCTACCCCTGGCCCTTCTCCGTAACAACCCAAACATGACTGCCTTCGACCCTGCCTCGTGGCTGTACTGAGCTCCCTGAGAGGGTCGAGCACAACGGCGGTGATGGCACCTGTGGCATCTATGGAGACTGAACTGAGAGTGACTTATTTTTACAGGTGTTGGCCTGTGTAACCAGCAAACCCTAGTGTGAGCAGTTGTGTCCTGGCAGCACAAGCAGAAGGCCAAGGCAACGCCTTCTGCAAACCCCCAACGCTAGGACGTTGGATCTGCGATGGGGACCCCTCTCTTACTGCAACAAGACTGCTGGGAGGTCCGTAGTTCCTCAATGGTTCCAGCGCTGTCCAGATCATCATGGCCCGTGGTGTGCAGGCAAGCGGGCTTGTGGGGCACACAAGCATGGCACCAGGAGAGGAACTACAAAAGCAGATGACAGAGTTAAAACATATTAAAAGGTAGAACATGCTTTTACTGTGTTCTGGCAGCCAAGATTCTTGTTTTTGCCATAAGAGATTGGTGGCCCTATTGGAGAGTACAGTTACATGCAGTCATCTCAGCTGTAATAACTTCTGAATGAGACTACCAAACTTGGTACTTCAAGGACAAAGAGCCATACAGCGCTAACAAGAGGACGACTCCCACTGACTTGGCCCCAGCCCTACAGGCCAGTCTCCCCTTGATCCCAGCGTGTCCAGTCACCAGCAACCTCACAAACCCCAGAGGACCTGCCTGCCTTCACTTCCCAGACTGTTTCTCCCGTGAACACCAGACGTGTTTAAACTGCAGTTTCTGGTGCCAGCCTGAGAGCACGAATCCAGCTCACTCTCACCCGCCAAACCCAGACTGAGCTAGAATGGAAAAACACCACAAGGAGGTCCCCCGGCAATCCTGACCCGAGATTCGGCGACCCCCTGACCTCCCTCAAGTCTTCCAGACGATGCCTGCAGCCTCAATCCTATACCCCATTGGATAACATTGGGCCTCAACACACTGCACCCGGCCGCCCTAGTGCCACTGAGGGTTCAACAGTGCAACACTGACCCTGGGAGACCCCAGAGCCTAACCCCAGAGCCTAACCCCAGAGCCTAACCCCAGAGCCTAAACTCCCACAGCAGATTACTTACCTGAGAACCGTTAACCTGTTTTCACTACATAGGATAACATTGACACTTTGTCTTTAAAAAGTTTCGAAGTGTGGAGTTTTGAAATCTAAAACTATTCTTTAAAAATCACCCAAATAACCAAAATGTGTTTACTTACCTGTTTGCAGGAAATGTCCCAGTGCCGAATCTAAGTAGCCAGCACTGAGTTAGAAAAGTTACGTGAACAGTAAATTACCTGCAATATCTGAAAGAAACAGGTTAGTATTAGATTCCTTACCTTAGAATATCCCCATGCGTCAGTCTGGATCCGGAAACTTTTGCGTAGCAGTACCCCTGCGCGTCGGTAGGCGTCGTCTGCAGGCGTCCCCTGCGGCTCCGCGTCCGTCGTTGGCGTCGTGCGCCGTGATGACGTCGCTGGAGTATATAGACGCCGCCTCCGCGCGCTGACGTCAGTTCTTCTTTTTTCCGCGCCAGTTAGCGCAGACCCGAGAAGTGCAGTACTCCGGTCTTTTGACCAAGGTTTTTGATCTTTGATCTTTGACTCTTCTTACGGTGCCGGTAGGATGCCCGGTTTTAAGAACTGTGACGACTGTGACCGTACGATGTCAGACACGGACCATCACCGACTCTGCCTCAGGTGCCTGGGCCCCGACCACCACGTGGACGCCTGCGTCGATTGCCGGGCCTTGACGAATAAAGCTAGACTGGAGCTGCCCCGCAAGCTGCTCGAGCTCCGGGTGTCGGCCCCGCATCGAGAGCGGTCCCGGTCCGGCCGGAGGTCAAGGGAGCGATCGAGGGAGTCGGCCCCACCCCCGCGGCTCCGCGTGAGTCGCCGGCGCGGCCTGCTCCATACCCTGCGGTCCCTGGGCAAGGCACGTCGCCCGAGGAGATAGAGGCGTTCCTCATGGCCATGAGGGCTCTGTCTCCTCCGACGGGTTCTGCGGCGCCTTCGGGCCCTGTGGTCCCGTCCGGGGGCCCTAGCGGTTCGGGTGCTCCTGCCTCGACGCCGTCGGGTGCTCCGGCGCCGCCGACTGCTCCGGCGCCGCAGTAGCCCTCAGGGTCGACGCCGGCTGGTCAACTGGCCTCTCCGGCGCCGATTCCATCGGGGCAACCCCTGGCGCCGCCCCCGCGCGGCGCCGGTTCTCCGGCTCCGGGCGGCGCCGTCTCCATTCCCTCTCCGACTCCGGACGCGGAGTCGAACAGGCGTCGTCCGACGCCGATGGGGCCTGTGAACCCCGAGGAGCCGGTCTACATTGTTGATTCCGAATATGGTGAAGATGTAGATTACGGAGAGGAGTGGGAGGGGTCTGAGGACCCTCTGACCCGCGAGTGTCAGTACGACGTGGACTAGACGGGTGACTTGGGTGACGCCAGTGGTCTGGATGACTCCCCCAACCCTGGCTTTGTCTCGCCTCCTACTGTGGCTTCGGAGGAGGGGGCAGCCTATTCAGTGGTGTTGATGAGGGCTGCCAAGGCCCTAAACCTTGTGCTCCCTGTCGCGGCCGTGAGGACGAACATCCTCACTGAGGTCCTCAAACCGCAGTCATGTCCACAGGAGCCACTGCTGCCGTTCAACGAGGCCTTTACTGACGTTCTTTTGGGCACGTGGTCCAGGCCCGCTTCAGGTTCGCCTGTTGATAGGAACATGTCCAGACGCCATCGTCCGTGTTTGGACCACCCCTGAGAGTCTGGTGATCCAGGCCTCCACTTCCCAAACCGCATTCCCGTCGGCCCCGCCCGACAGGGAATCAAAGAGGTACGACCAGTATGGCAAAAAGGTTTTCTCGTCCCTGAGTCTGGGACTGCGGTCTTGCAACACCGCGTGCCTCTTGGGCCGCTATACCCACTCTCTGTGGGATACGGTCGCGGACCTGCTGCCTGAATGCCCGCCGGACGTACGGGCTAAGCTCGGCAAGGCTATGATTGAGGGCCGAGACGCAGCAAGATACTCCATCAGGTGTGGTCTTGATACGACCGACTTGCTGGGCAGAGCGATGTCCACGACGGTGGCGATTCGTCGCCACGCCTGGCTGAGATCCGCCAACTTCTCGGCTGATGTCCAGAATGCATTAATGGACATGCCGTTTGATGGCATTCGCCTGTTTGGCGACAAAGCGGACCACGCGCTGGAGCGCTTCAAGGACTCCAGGGTCACGGCCAAGTCCTTGGGTCTCTCGACCCAGCGCCAGCAAATGGGTTTGTTTCGCTCCTTTCGTGGCCAAGGAAGGGGCGGTCCCACACGTGCTGCTAGCCACGCGCTGCAACAGACTTAGCGCGGTGGCGGCCGTGGAAACCGCCGTGGTGGCGGTCGGGGACAGCGGCGAGGTCAGGCCACACCTCCCCCCGCAGCATCTGCCACTAAATGCTCCTAGTCCGTGCTTTCAGGCCCATGTGACGCCGGTGGGTGGCAGGGTTCGCCATCACCTCTCCCACTGGCGCACAATGACATCGGACAGGTGGGTGCTGCAGCTCGTCCGAAGGGGCTACTCCCTCCCCTTCGAGACCACTCCTCCAGCCATGCCACCGGAGAACCACCGTGTGTCGGGGGTTACGGCCCTCTTGGCCAAGGGGGCCATTGAGCGCGTTCCTGGGCCAGAAGTAGGACGTGGATGCTATTCCCACTACTTTCTGGTACCCAAGAAGGACAAAGGGGGCCTACGTCCTATCTTGGACCTAAGGAACGTCAACGGCTTCTTCCGGAAGGAGAAGTTCAAGATGTTGACATTGGCTCAGGTCTTGGCTGCTCTAGACCCGCAAGACTGGATGGTAGCGTTGGACTTGCAGGATGCGTATGTTCACATCCCCGTCCTGCCGGCCCACCGGCGTTAACTGCGGTTCACGGTAGGCCACGAGCGCTTTCAGTTTATCGTGCTCCCCTTCGGCCTTACCAGCGCCCCACGGATGTTCACAAAGGTGATGGCGGTGGTCGCAGCCTATCTGCGCAGATTGGGAGTTTGTCTTCCCCTATCTAGACGACTGGTTGTTGAAGGCGGGCTCGCCCCAGACAGTCGTCCGCCACCTTCAGATGACGGCAGACCTCCTGCACGAGCTGGAGTTCTCCATCAATGTGCCGAAATCACAGCTGTGTCCCTCTCAAAAGCTCCTTTTCATTGGAGCGGTTCTCGACTCGGCGCAGTTTCGGGTCTATCCTCCGGAACGGCGAGTCCAGGATATACAGGCTTTGATTCCCATCTTTCAGCCGTTATCCCGGGTTTCGGTCCGGTTGACACTGCGGCTGCTGGGACTGATGGCTTCCTGCATCCTTCTGGTGCATCACGCCCGGTGGCGGATGCCGGCTCTGCAGTGGGACCTGAAGTTTCAGTGGGCCCAGCATCAGGGCAACTTGTCCGACCATGTCTTGATCTCGGAGGGCACTGCGAGACAACTGCAGTGGTGGCTTATGGACCGCGATTGGGTCAGAGGCAGATCCCTCTCCCTTCCCCAACCGAAGCACGTTGTTGTGACGAACGCATCCCTCCAGGGCTGGGGAGGCCACTTGGGAGAGGCAGAGATCAGAGGCATCTGGTCTCCGGCTGAGTCCCGGCTCCATATAAACCGGGGAACACCCATTACACCGACAGTGTTACATCGCGCTGCCATCGCATCGCGACCTTAACATCGCGGGGGCGGTTACATCGCCTGCTTTCTCAACGCATGCGACTACTGAGCGTTTACAGTTACATCGCAAGGCATGTCACCGCCAATGCGCTCACACACGCGTTTTGAAATACATTTATGGCAAGCTGCTGAGCCACCTTTACACTAGCTTTATTTTGATACAACAAAAAACAGATTGTGCCCTTCAACGCGTGCACCTGCTTTATTTTTTTTTAAACGGATTATCAAAAGGGCCAGGAAATGCTAAAAAACGTCTGGTTGTGCCCCTCAACGCGTGCATCTTCTTTATTCTGATCTGTAAGTGCTTCGTGTTGAAATTTTACTTTTTGGGCCAGGAACATCAACAGGAAGCACTTACAGATCGAAATTAAGCAGGTCCACGCGTTGAAGGGCACAACCCGACGTTTTTTAACATATTCTGGCCCTTTTGAGAAGAGACGACAGGAGAATAAGTGAAAGGCATGCAAATTGCAGGTCCTGCAAAGAGGGAGAGGAGGTGGCAACACGGATAGCGCTGCTGACTTTGGTGCTGGGAACCAAGGATCGAGAATCGCCTGAGCCACAAAAAAAATACACACTTACAAGTACTTCTTTTTTATGTTTGATTTATGATTACCTGCAATATTCCAACAATTTCAACAATGTTGTCAGGACAGCATTGCAGAAAAGCAACGCTGTTGTGTGTGCATTCAGACACATGGATGTATGATGGGTGGGTGGATGGATGGATGCATGATGGATGGGTGGGTGGATGAATGTCAAGTCAAGTCAAGTCAATAGATTTATATAGCGCGCTAGATACCCAGAGGGTCTCAAGGCGCTTGAAGAAGGGTGGGGAATTACTTGTCAAATATCCACGTTTTGAGTTGCTTTCTGAATGCTAGGTGGTTCTGAGTAAGGCGAAGGTGAGTGGGAAGTGAGTTCCAAGTTTTAGCTGCTAGGTAGGAGAAGGATCTACCTCCCATGGTGGTTTTGTTGATGCGAGGTGCAAGGGCTTGGTTGGAGGATCGTAGCTGGCGGGAGGGGGTGTAGAAGGATAGTCGTGTGTTGAGGCATTCGGGTCCGATTTCGTAGAGTGCTTTGTGTGCGTGGGTTAGGAGCCGGAAAGTAATCCTCTTATTGACGGGGAGCCAGTGGAGGTTTTTCAGGTGACCAGAGATGTGTTCTTTCTGGACGGGTGCATGATGGGTGGATGGATGCATGATGGGTGGGTGGATGGATGCATGATGGATGGTGGATGGGTAGATGGATGGATGGATGGATGGAGGATGGGTGGATGGGTAGGTAGGTGGATGGGTGGATGGGTGGATGGGTGGATGGGTGGATGGATGGATGGATGGATGGATGGGTGGATGGATGGATGGATGGATGGGTGGATGGATGGATGGATGGGTGGGTGGGTGGGTGGGTGGATGGATGGTGGCTGGCTGGAGGGTGGCTGGCTGGGTGGGTGAGTGAAGAGATGGGTGGATGGTGATGGGTGGATGGGTAGGTGGATGGGTGGGGCTGGGTGGTGGATGGATGGATGGATGGGTGGGGGGCTGGGTGGTGGATGGATGGATGGATGGATGGATGGGTGGGGGGCTGGGTGGTGGATGGGTGGAGGATGGGTGGATGGATGCATGGGTGGGTGGCTGGGTGGATGGATGCTGGATGAATGATGGAAGGCAGGGATCAATAATGGATGGATGAAAGGGTGGATGGATGATGGATTAATGATGGGGTGGGTGAGGAATTATGGGGAGAGGGTGGATGGATGAAGGGCGTATGGTAGAAATGGTGAAAGGCTGGCTGGATGGATGGATGGATGGGTGGGTGGGTGGGTGGGTGACGGATGGCTTGCTGGCTGAATGAAAGGGTGGCTGGATGCATGGACGGATGAAAGGGTGGGTGCGTGAAGGATTGGTGGGTGGATGGATAGATGAAATGGTGCATGGGTGAATGGATGTTTGAAAGGGTGGATGGATCAAAGGGTGGGTGGATGAATGGGTCGGTGGATAGTTTGCAAACAAATACTTAACAATAATTGCTTCATGTAAGTCTGTACAGGGTGGATGAACGTTGACATATTTAGAGCAGATGTTTCTAAAATGGTTTGAAAAAACCTCTGTCAGAGAGTAGTGTACGATAATTGCTGGAGACTGGATTGGACGGAGAATGCTTTGGCGGTGTGTGAGCAATACAGATATAACCCTCCGTAACTATTGCTCATCAGGCCCCGCCCTCTTCTCTCCAGTGAGGCATTTACATTCCTCCCCTTCAACTTTTATATGTGACGCTTACAGTGGTTTAATCGTTTTGCTTTCATTTTCAAACAGCAACAGATCTTCCTCTGCGTCATATATTTACTGTGACACAGGTTCCTTGTCTGTGACAAATATTTCAATGCAGTGCCGTGACTGAGCGGTCTAATGCCCTGGATGCAGTCTTCAGTCTCTCTGAGGCGTGAGTTAGAATCCCACCGCTGCTGGTTACTTTTTTTTATTATTAAATAAATACTGCTGACATCACCCCGGCCTATTGTTCGCTCCTCCAGACATTACATATTGAGTGACTGTAGCAATCCTATTACGAACTTTCTCACCATAAATTGATCCACTATTTTTTTCAATACGGAGTACAGGAAATCATCAGTTTCTCCAGTTTTTAGTAACTACCTATGCATGCTACTTACTGTTAAGGTGATGTTTACTTTTCAGAGTGCTTAGCATTCCGTCACATAAACTTTGCTTCAATAGCCATAAATATTTTGTCTCTCTATGGAGCATCCTGTCCGACTCGGTGAGTAAACACTCAAAATAAATCATGCTGGTGAGTCGATCATACATACATTTTCGAGTGATCAGATCCTAATGGCCAGTTGCAAGTGTTCTAGTAATCTAGCACACTCCTGGTAATGGGAGTCGCCAGCCCCATTTGTGCTAACGCGCTGTCACGGCGTGCGATATCAGGGTCCGCGATGTGATGTTATGCACAATAGAAAGCAACGCATTGGCGTTGCTACAGCTGTCGATGTAACCGTTGACGAGGTAATGTACTATGCGGGGTAAAAGCCGCGTGGTAAACGCACGCGATGAAAAGGTGCGCGATGTACCGTCATACATCCTATAAACCTGTTGGAGCTCCGGGCAATTCGTTTGGCACTGAAGGCATTCCTCCCCTTTGTCAACGGGAGTGTGGTGCAGGTGTTCACGGACAACACCACCGCCATGTGGTACTGCAACAAGCAGGGCCGGGTGGGGTCGTGGACCCTTTGCCAGGAGGCTCTGCGCCTCTGGCAGTGGCTGGAACGTCAGGGCTTGACTCTGACGGTTCAACACCTGGCAGGTTCTCTGAACGCCAGGGCGGACGAACTCAGCCGTCGGTGCTCGATGGATCACGAATGGCGTCTGAACTCGGACGTGGCGCAAGGCCTCTTTCGGCGATGGGGAGAGCCTTGGTTAGATCTATTTGTCACAGAAGAGAACGCGCAATGTCATCAGTTCTGCGCGTTGGAGTTTCCAAGACGGCACTCGCATGGCGACGCCTTTCGGCGCGAGTGGAGTTGCGGTCTGTTATACGCCTTTCCGCCTATACCACTTCTGCCCAGAGTGCTGAAGATCAGGTGCGACCGGGCCCAAGTCATCCTTGTGGCTCCGGACTGGGCTCGAAGGTACTGGTATCCTGAGCTACTCAGCATGTCAGTCGGTCCCCCGATCCGCCTGCCCCTTCAGGAGGACCTTCTGTCGCAGCAGCAGGGGACGGTCCTCCACCCGAACCTGTCCAGCCTCCACCTCCATGCGAGGAGATTGAGCGGCGACAGTTGAGGCCATTTGACTTGCCTCCTGAAGTCTGTAATGTGATTCTGGCAGCCAGGCGTTCCTCCACAAAGTCGGTATACGCCTGCCGGTGGAACAAATTTGTGGCATGGTGCACAGCAAAGGCTGTGGATCCCCTTTCTGCCCCTCTTTCCGAGGTTCTCCTCTTTCTTCTCTCTCTTGCCCAGCAGGGCTCTGCTCTGGGCACTATCAAGGGCTACCTTTCTGCCCTTTCGGCCTTTCTGAGGCTGCCTGATCAACCTTCTTTGTTCAAGTCCCCTATTGTAACAAGATTCTTGAAGGGCATCACACACACATGTATCCGCCTGTTCCGTTTGTGATGCCTCAGTGGGACTTGAGTCTGGTTCTAACCTTCGTGATGTGTGCTCCCTTTGAGCCCCTTCATTCCTGTCCTCTCGTCTCCTGACTTTAAAGACAGACTTCCTGGTTGCCATCACCTCTGCCAGGAGAGTGAGTGAGCTCCAGGCACTTTCTGTCAAACCTCCTTTCATGTCCATTCATCCTGACAAGGTGGTTCTGAGAACTAGACTTTCTTTCCTGCCCAAAGTAGTCTCTGCTTTTCACATCGGGCAGTCCATCACCTTACCCTCCTTCTTCCCGCCTCCGCATCCTTCAAAGGATGAAGAGCGGCTCCATCGTCTGGACCCAAAACGTGCGCTTTCATTTTATATGGATCGCACACGCCAGTTCCGGGTGGACGACCAACTGTTTGTTGGCTACGTGGGTGCGAAGAAGGGTCGGGCAGTGCATAAACGGACCATCTCTCGGTGGGTCGTTCTATGCATCAAAGCGTGTTACTCTTTGGCTCGGAAGGAGCCTCCTGTTGGGCTGAGGGCCCATTCCACTCGGGCCACGGCGGCTACTACTGCCCTGGGCCGGGGAGTACCCTTGCAGGACATTTGCCAGGCGGATACGTGGGCCTCGCTGCACTCTTTTGCGAGGCACTACTGCCTGGACAGTCAAGTCCGGAGGGATGGCTTCTTTGGCCGTTCTGTCCTCCAGTATTTTCTGGTGTAGGTTGTATTGGTTCGCAGACCCACCACCGGGGTTGGTATTGCTGGGGTATCTATTCTAAGGTAAGGAATCTAATACTAACCTGTTTCTTTCAGATGAACAAGTTACTTACCTTCGGTAACGATATATCTGTAAGAAACAGTAGTTAGTATTAGATTCCTTACCGCCCCACCCATCCTCCCCGTTCTGCGAACTGATACCTAGGGTTAAGGACATCCCTTTCAGGGCCCTAGTTTCAAATGGCACCAGTGTTGGTTCTCACATGGCTCTGCGTGTTCTGGCGCAGAGAAGCTGTGTGCAAAGAACTGACGTCAGCGCGCGGAGGCGGCGTCTATATACTCCAGCGACGTCATCACGGTGCGCGACGCCAACGACGGACGCGGAGCCGCAGGGGACGCCTGCAGACGACGCCTACCGACGCGCAGGGGTACTGCTACGCAAAAGTTTCCGGATCCAGACTGACGCCTGGGGATATTCTAAGGTAAGGAATCTAATACTAACTACTGTTTCTTACAGATATATCGTTACCGAAGGTAAGTAACTTGTTCTTATTGTAGAAGCTCATTTATTTCAATGTACTGCTCCAAAAAGTTTCTAAGTGTGGAGTTTTGAAAACTGAAAATATTCTTTAAAAAAAAATGCGAATAGCCAAAACGTAATTACGTACCTGTTCCTAGGAAATGTCCCTGTGCTAAATCTAGGTATCCAGCACTGAGTTAGAAAAGTAACGTGAAATGTAACTTACCTGCGATTTGCTGAAAAAGCCCATTCATTTCAATGTACTCTATTTGCTAAATGTTGCGTACTACTGCTCCCCTGTAAATCAATCAAAGTACAATTTCTATTCCATTTTCAAACTGTTCCATAGCAAGTAACTTATTACTGAAAATTATTCAATGCTTACCTGTACCAGGCTTGCTTGGTTCTAGAAATAAAACAGTAGAGCTATGGGCTTCACGCTACTTTTATTTAAGCACTTGTGTCAGGATTCTTACATCTGTACATTGCTGCTACTTGAATTAATCCCATGTTGCTGCTATTCTTCGGAACTCGTCTTTTTTTAACTGATTTTAATACTGTCACATTGTTTTAAAATCGTTTTTTGTCTTGCCACTCACTTGCACTCTGCTCCCGCAATCTCTCCCGGTCCACCGCAGTTTCCTTGTAGCTGTTTGAGTGGAGGAGTGTAGCGGAGGCATCTCCTTTAGATACTCACTTCCGGCAGTATAGAGGTAGGCGTTCTAGTGGTTGGCCTCTTTTGCCAGGCCTCCTGCCTCAGTCTATTTATTGCCAATATGGTGCCGTCACACCGAAGGCGCGCCAAAGGCAAGCCCGTCTGCGCCCGGACGGGGCCCAAGGCCAGGACCCCTGTTCTAGGACAATTAGAGCAAGTAGATCACACTCTAGTAAACAGCTAAGAACCATTCAAAGTAATGTTAGCAACAACAAACAGGTCTGTCCTTATTTTCATTTGGAGATCTCCTTTAGTAAAGAAACCGATTCATGCTCGATCTGTGGTTTCAGGTTAGAGGCCTACGACAAATTACCTAGCCATCCTGCTCATCAGAGAAATATTATAATTTCAAAAACTGTCAAGAAGGACAAGATTCACTCTGCTCTAATAAATGCACTCTCTCTCCCCAAACATAAATATGAGATTGCAGATTTGCTGGATAACTATGATCTTGATGTACTGTTAATTATGGAAACATGGGCTGATTCCTCGTGTAGCCCAGATTTCAGTATCGCCACTCCTGAGGGTTACTCCACGCATAGATGTGACAGAACTTTGAAGAAAGGATGGGGACTGGCAATCATCCATCGAGTTGTTTTTAGCCAGGACAGAGGTGATTACCATTGAGGCCTGTGAGGCACTTAGTTTTAGGATACTACTCTCCAAACATCAGCCTCTCGAAGAATTCTATTATATCGCCCACCAGACCCCAGGGGAAATTTCACATCAGTAATAAGTTATCTATTGGATTTTGTTGCAACCAAATCCAATTTTACAATTTTGAGGGATTTCAACTTCCATTTGGAAGCTCTCCTGCTCAGAGATTCTACAGCTCTCATCTCTAATTTAGACTCCTTGGGTTTTTCTCAAAATGTGGAAATGCCCCCTCACCTAGCCGGGCACACATTAGATGGTTTGTTCACAAATAGTGATCACATTGCAATAAGAATGGTTCTTCCTTTGACATGGTCGGACCATTGTGCTGTACTATTTGACATCAAGATACTACAGCCTTTCTCTTGACAGACCAATTCCATTCCCTCTAAACAATTCAGAGCCTGGAGCAGCATCAATCAAACCCATCTTAGACCAAATTTAGTAGACTCTCAATCAGAGGTTGTTAGACCCGGAATTAGCCGCAACTAACTATAGGGAATGGTTCTAAAATGCATTTAGCAAACTGGTACCCTACAAGGAAGTCTCCAAAATTTGAGGACCCCCTCAGCTCCATGATTTACTGAGGCACTTAGATTAGAGAAACAACATTGCAGGAACCAGGAAAGACACTGGCGTCAAGAATACAATGACTTGGAGAAGACACGCTATGAAGCAGCACTGTTGAAGTATAAGCGTCTCATAATTACAGAAAAAAGCAATTACTATGCCAGAACAATTGAAACAGCACAAAGCTCCACTAAATAACTGTTTCAAGTAGTCTCTAATTTATCAGGGCCAGTGGTCAATACTATCAAAGAAGCCTCTCAATCACTTTGTGATTCATTAGCCACTTTTTTCCAAGACAAGGTGAGTCAAATCTATTCAAATTGTAACACTTCTACAGAGGACGTGAACCAGTTAGATGATAATAAAAAGATCAGAGTCTCCCAGTTTTATGGAATTTAAACCAGTGTCAGTGGAACTGGTCATTGATCTGATTAAAACAGTCAAATCAGGATCCCAGTCTGACCCATGTCCACCGTCAGTCTTAAAAACGATTCCAGACCGGATAGGTACTAATTTAATGAGCAGCTGCACCGCAATGTTTTACTCAGGCACTTACCCTTCTGTATGGAAAGAGGCCATCATTTAGCCGTTGCTAAAAAAAACAATCTTCATCCAGGAGAAACTAAAAACCACATACCAATTGCACGTTTACCTTTTCCAGTGAAGATCTGTGAGAAAATATCCAGATAACGCAGTTTATAGAAGAGAATAAACTGTTAGATGCCCATTCAGATGTAGGAAAGAACATGGCACATAGACTGCTCTTATTAAAGCATCTGATGAAATCAGAATGGTGCTAGCCATAGGAGGTGCCGCAGTCCTGGTGCTTTTGGATTTGTCAGCAGCTTTTGACTCGGTTAATCATGTCACCTTGATCAACCGTGTCTCAGCCCCAGGTGTTGGACGAAAGGCTAAGGCTCTTCTGTCCTCCATTCCCTGCGAACGGACTCAGTCAGTCAGCATGGGCTCTTCCCTGTGGTGTTCCGCAGGTATCGTCGCTGAGCCCGACCCTGTTTAATGTATATGTGATGGACTTCGCACAAGTAATTAAGACCTTTGGAATGGGTCTCACTTCCTATGCCGACAACACACAACTTGTGTTAGCGGTGCATAAAGACTGTGAGGCAGTGTCGGCTGGCTTTCATGATGGCATGCTGGCCATCAGCTCGTGGATGGCAAATGTGAGTAAGTGGCTCTATACATATATATACTGGACCAAGATTTGGTACAGGGTGTATAGAGTCCACAAACCCCAGAGGTATAACAGAGGTTAAAGCCAGATGTGACCTTACTCTCTAAAGTGGTAGCTTGGTCGAGCTGTAAGGCAGTACCAGAGGACAGTGTAAAGTATTTGTTGTACACACTGTCAACAAAAGGTTTCACACACTCACAGACTGAACTCCAGGCCATTTGTTTTTATATCTAAGATATAGTAGTTTTATTTTTAGAACCCACAGGTATCAAAAATATACTGTTCTCAATATGAGAGGTCTCAGATGAGTACTTTGCAGAAAGGCAATACATTTTGTAAACACAATAGGTACAGGAGTTGCAGTAGGCAACACAATGCTAAACAATTTAGCATTGAGCTCAAAGGGTTTTTCTATATAAATACAACTGATTACTTGTAGATTACTCTGATAGTTCCAGGACTGGACCCTAGATGCAGTCCTGGGATCTAAGCTGAAAACAGTTTAGTAAAAACTTTTTTGTTATTGCAGTAATTTTTAAGGAATATAAAGCTACTTTAAAAGTTCACACTTTTCAATGAAAAACTGGCAATGTTATCCAGTGGGAGAAAATTCAGGTTGCACTTAAAGTACGATCCACTTAGTTGGACTTGGCCCTTTTACCAACATTTTTCGCTTTTCACCCCCCTGTTTTACGACTTCTCCCCATGGTGGAGAAATATGTAGGGCATGTGTGGAGTGAGATGTCAAGTGTAATGTGACGCAATGGTGGGCGCACCTGTAATACCTCTATTGTAAACATGCACCTTAATGAAATGATGCTTTTAAAATGGATGCCATGGCTGTGTGTTGGTGCCACCTGACTGTAGTGGGTTAGCGGTCTAGTTGTTCGGTACCCAGCCATCCCAGCGTTTGGATGGAAAGCCTGGCACCCAGGGTGCTCTACTCCTCCCCGTGAGCCAGTTCTCCAGAGGCTTCTAGAAGCTTCTTGCACTGCCTGGTAGGTGGGGTAAGGGGCACATAAATAAGGGGGCTGTATCACCATGTGCTCAGACAGAGCAGGGCCATGAAAGTGAGGGGACCTGCTGCCATGGAAAAACGCCTCTGGGGCCTATGTGCTGGACCCTGCACCCAACTAAAACCCCTCTGCTGTCCCCAGGGCTAGTGGAAGCCCCACTGCAGGAGTACAGGCTGCTGTACAGGAGAGGTGCCACGCTACTGTGGTGGAGGGTTAAAGCCTACCGCCCTGTCTTGATTAGTACCCACTGCCTGCTGACCTTGCCCAGTATTGCCTGCTGCTCTGCTACAATGGTCCCTGAAGGAGCGCCACCCTAGACCCCTGGGGCTGCTGGGACCTTGCACCACACAAGCGCTACACCTAAAAGCCACTGAAGAGGAGCGCTATATTGGGGCTGGAGGTGAGAAGCTGAGGCCTAATGAAGAAAATCCCATCCCAAGCTTGCCTGCTGTCTAGCGCTGGATGAGTGCAGCTCTATATTACAAGCACCAGAGAAGAGGAGCTGCGGTCTTAGCACTGCTTGTCCAGGACAGGAAAGAGTTGCTGCCTGATTTGTGTCTGGAAGACCGGTCTGCTCACCTGAAGTGCTGAGCCCTCGAAGCGCTATGCTCCCTACGCACTACTTGGTCCAGAACTGCTGCCACCAAAGGGCTGTGTGTGAGGGGAAGGACTGTAGTCTCCTAAGCGCTGTGCCTGTTAAGCGCTGTGTGTGTCCCAAAAGGAACTGTCTGTTATGTTATGTTATTTTATTTATAAAGCGCGTAGCTGCCACAGCCAAGTGGCGTCCCAGCGCTATGATGGACAGTACAACACAACACAATGAAGGACCAAACCAGAAACAAAGACTATTTAACCGAGGTGAAAAGAAATGTCTTCACGGCTTTCCTAAAAGGCAGCAGGTCAGGAATGGAACGAATGTTAACAGGAAGTGAGTTCCATAGTTCTGCTGCCAGAACACCAAAAGAACGGCCGCCAATTCTGGCTTTTTTAAAGCGAGGAATCTTAGCCAGAAATTGTCCAGTAGAACGTAATGTTCTGGCCGGGGTGTAGTAGACGATAGCTTGTGCAAGAATGGGGGGCGAGGCAGCCTTTAGGATCTTAAACACCAGGCATAAGGCTTTGAACTTGATCCTCAGCCCAACGGGCAGCCAATGTAGATCGGAGATGGTACGCCTGGCAGAGCAAAATTTAGGCAAACCGACCAACATTCTGGCTGCCGCGCTCTGCACACGTTGTAACCGAGTTAGTTCAGCTTGGTTGACACCTAGAAGAAGGGAGCTGGCATAGTCCAATCTGGACAAAATCACAGCTTGGAGAATAAGTTGCCTAGTAGAGGCATCAAAAAACTTAAAAATAGGTCTAAGGCTCCGAAGAGCCCCAAAACAATTCCCCGCAACTCTTTTCGTGTGGGGGGTAAATGATAAATTTGAATCCAGCCAGATACCCAAATTCTTTACCTCTGTCACCGGAGTGGGTGCTCGGCCCAATTCCTCTGGCCACCAGCAGTCGCCCCATAATTGAGCCTGTTTACCCAGGATTAAGACTTCGGTTTTAGAAGCATTGAGTTGGAGACAGTTATCTGTCATCCAACTAGCCACGTCCTTAAGGGCTGCACTTAAAGCGCTGCGGGAGCCTACCCCGCGTTTTGGTGTGCTTTTGGCCAATTGATGCTGGCGGGTGTTATTGCCCCTCCCCCCTCTCCAGGAGAGGGCCGCCACGGCTTCAAGGAGGCCTGGGCCGAGAGAAGCTGAGAAGGACGGTGTCACGTGGTTGGGGCGCCGGCCGCGCACAGATTGGGCCTTGCTACCACCTTCCCCGGAGAGGTGCCGCAAGTGATCTGCGGAGCTCTCTGGTGAAAGGCAGAGCCCCGCGTTAAGACTGCGAAGACCCGGGCCCCACAGAGCGAGACCCGGGCGAAGAGGAGTACCTCTGTGAAGCCGGAAGTCAGCAGTGACGTTGCGGTGCTCCTGTAGTGACGAGGGAGCCCGGGAGTGCAGAGAGGAGCAGCGTGCCACCTGCAGGGCTCCGTACAGTGAGGTAGCCCTGCCGTCAAGAGAGAGGCTGCCGGAGTGCGGGCGGAGCCCCCCCGGTGTGCGGAGAGCCCGGCGTGCATCTGCCTTTGATGCCTGGAGAAGCCAGGGACGGCAGAGGCACACACCAGTGCCTGTCCCCTGCCAAGAGATGTCCGGATACCGCCCGAGAGTGAGGGGTGTAGGAAGGTGGATACCTGACTATGGTTACCCCCAACTTTTTGCCTGGTGTTTTGCTGGTTTTCCGACTTAGTTGGCCTGGGACCCTGCCAATCAGGACCCCAGGCCTACTGTTCTCTCTGTAAAATGAATTCCCTGTACCCTAGGTACATATCCAATTGGTACTGGGCCACCTTATCAGACCCTGTAACTCAGGGCATAGGTGTACCCAGGGCCTACCAGGGGCTGCAGAATGTATTATGCCACCCCTGGCTGGCCATTTAAATCTGACACAACTGGCTGCACGACAGCTGGGGCAAGGTGGTGTAATCACCCTTTGCTTTAGATATAGTATACCTATATCTAACCCTAAAATGGACACACAGATTCCTATCAGTCACTCCTATGGCAGGCCTTGACAATCCTGAAGGCAGAGTGCTTGGAATCGTGTGAGATGGTGCTCTGGCATGAGCTGAGCCCATTTGCAGCTTGCGGAACCAAGTCCTAATAGCTGTTCCATGATAACGCATACCATATACTCTTAAGTGCATTATAATCCTCGTGGTTAAATGCTATCTTTGGTATCGCTTTATCAAAACATGTCGAGTAAGGTGTCATACGAATTGGAATACTAACCCCTCGCCAATTCTGGCGACGGCGTTAGCATTCCACCCTTCTAGAGGGACACGACATGTCTGTAACTGTGAACCCCGGTTAAAGTTAACTCGAGCCTCAGCATCACAAAATGGATGCTGCCACCACAGACACAAGTCTGACCTCCTGCTGCTGGGAGTCCTTCCAGCGAGGGGAGCTTGGACAAAGGGTTTCCTGTCAAGGGCGGTGCTAGCACCATCCCAGACAGGGTTTTGTGTATCCTGGGTAGGCAGGGCTTTAGAGGAAGGTGACTGCAAGTGGCACCCCGGTGCTCACTATGCATCTGCCGGCTAGAACCAGTTCCAGGGGCACACCAGCCCCTGAGCTGGGGAAAGTCCGGCATGGGAGAGGGGTGTAACCACCCCCCTTCCTGGTCCCACCCATGGGCAGGACCTAGTCGCGTGCCAGCCCCTTTTCCTAGTATAAAGATTGGAGCGGGCCCCCTTCCAAATGAGATCATCTTTGAATCCTGAAACTACTTTCTACGAAAGGAACTCAAGACTTCTTCCTAAGATTTCTCCCTTGTGACTAAGGAGTAGTCACCCTGCATCCGCAGGCACCATCTAAGAACACTGCGGTTTGCTGCACGTCCTTCCTATGGGATCCGACCGACCAGCACGACGAGACCCGGCTTCCCTGGCACCTCTGACCTCTACAGCTAAGCTGAGAACCGTAGGTGCGACGAGACCTCGAGGGACCGGCCATCATCAGAACTGCACGACTTCTATCCAGCACGACCGCCGAGGGATCCTCTGGTGAGTGTTTTGGGGTCCGAGAAGCCCCGACCCTGAGCAGCTCCAGCACCGAAGTCCAGCCCCCCAGCACCCACGAGATCTGCGTGGGGCCCTTCTGCTTTTTGCTGCTCACCGCGTTGTCTGGCTACTAGCCCGCTGGCTTGTGGCCTTCCCGACGACGACCAACGACGACAACACTGCTGGTCTGGTTGCTCCAGACTGGCCCTTGCTCCCTTCCAAAAGAGGAGCACCTGGACCCTCCTGGTCCACTCCAGACGCCATTTTGAGTCCACCACGTGGGCTTGAATTTGCCAAGACTTGTTGCCCCAATCCTGGGTCCAGCGACGTCGACAGCAGCAACCATCGTGGGACAGCTCGCACCTCCATCCTGGTCGCCGACAACGCCTCCTGGTCCGTGAGACTGCAGAGCCCAGCGTCGCCCACTCACCTGGTCGAGGTGACTCCATCCGGTGCCATCCTGGTGCCCATCTGATCACTGGCTAGTGATTCAGGACTTGGTCCCCTCTGCTTACAGGTGTCTTCTATCTTCGATCCAGGCTTGGATCCACCGAACAATTTTCACTGGTCGCCTGCCAGCAACTTCTTCTTTCAGGCTCCATAGACTGCAACGAGGATTCCCGACGTCTTTTCAGACCTATGCAGCCGCAGCCCCTGGGCTAGGTAACTTCGGCATTTCGGTGCCCCAGCATAGCCTCACTATCCAAGGGTCCAGATCCTTTTTCGTTTTCAGCCCAACTAGTCGGATTCGTCCGATATCCTTAACTTTGCTTTTACTAGCCTCCATAGACTTTGTCCCGCATCCCGCGTGAGAGTGCACACTCTGCACCCGAGTCCCCTAGGCCTCCTGCTAGTAATCTGAAGGTTCAGTAGGCCAGTCCTAGCGATCCCAAAGCCTATTAGACCAGTACTTACCTGCTAGTAATTTCGCATTCCACTTTTGTAGTATATGGTTTTTCGTGCCCCTCGGGCATTTGTGTAAATTGTGCAACTTAAAGTATTTTCGTAAGAGTTTTGTTGTGTGCTAAGTACCCTGTCCTCATAAAGAGTACAGCGCTGTTGTGATTTAAATAAATACACTGTTTATTTTCATAACAACTTGTGTGGTGTCCTTTCACTGGTGTTCAGGGGGTATATGTGATGGTATAACAGCTGGCTTAACACGCCCTCTAGAGTCTAGCCTAAAGACTGCTCTTGTCCATGCTACTAGGATAGCTGGTCTATCGGTTGACTTACAACCAATCATCAATAAGGGTTGTTTGGACTGATACATAGTGTTCACTAGAATAGTGAGCACTGCATATCAGGCCAACTTCTCACAAGGGGCTCATTGGGGACCCGGTGGGAAGGGGATGTGTCGGGGCATATGGTCGGTGCCTGCCCCAGAGGACCGGACTGACTTTCCAGGTGCCCCGGCTGTCAGCGGCCACCTGCAACGTTGGGCCAGGTGGAGGCAGGGGCTCCAGCGGACATTGCCAGGAGTAGCGGCCTATTATCCCCAGGAATATGGGTGACACCCCATGCGCAGAAAGTTACTGCCCCGTCTAAGGTGGTCTTGTGACATGGTGATGCACAAGGGATTTATGCCAGAGGGGGTGCCCTGCCTAGCGATTAGGCCTCATGCTCCTATGTTTCCTGCCTGATAGTTTGGTGTACCTCCTGTTGCCTCACTGTTGTTGACTTTGGGCATAGGGGGCTTGAGACTATTCTGATTATGCCGGTCTCCTGTTTCATGCATGCTAGGGACTTGCATGCTGTGCTTTTACACCTGGCGAATGTGGCCCCTACTCATGGTTTTTCCACCTAATGTTATAGGCCTGATGAGTTCTGATGCCTAGTGATGTTCTATGCCAGCTGTTAATGCTTACGTTTTTGTGGTAACACTAAAGCTAATGGACTTACCTTTTTTTCTTCCTTTTCCTTCGCCCTGTGCATAATGCCCCTGTACATAATCCCCCTTGTATATATTGCCCTGGCGCCAGTTGGCGCAGCATTGTGATTACTTTGATTTCTGTTGCAGATTGGAGACAATATAAAAGTTATTCTTTTTCTCCAAAACTGGTGTTATCTCTTTTTGTGGTGTGCCTTGCGTCGTCTGGGTGTACTGCTTGGATGCTTCACACTTGTCCTCAGGAGTTTGGCCTGCCTGCTCTGCACCATGCTACCCCCCGTAGAGTTGGCTACCCCATTTCTAACATTGTTACTTTTATAATCCAGTGCTGGGCTTCTAGGTCCTGCACTGGGGTCTCAACTTAAAACAGGTAAGTAATTACGTTTCAGTATTTGGTACGATTTTTAAAGAATATTCAGAGTTTTCAAAAGTACACTTAGAAGAAATTTCACAGAAAAGCACACAATTGATTCCTATGGAGAAAATTCAAGTTTCTAGTAAACCCGACTAGGATTACTTTTGCGGTTCAGTACTGGGCTACAAGATGCAGTACTGGCTTCTCTTCTGATCACAGGTGAGTACTTCGGAATTTGGTTGATTTTATGGGAATATTTAAAGTTTTCAAAACTTCACACTTAGAAGATATTTCGAGTCAAACCAGTCAGTTATCCAATGGCAGGTAAGTGAGTTACCGGTTTCCAGGTGAGTACTCTGCTGGGGAAGTTAGGGTTCTGGGCATAGACTCAGGGGTCCCCCAGGGTCAGGTAGGTACAGTTGGTTCACCCTCAGCAGCACAGGGGCGGCCGGTTGCAGAGGTTGTTAGGCCCAATTTAAACCAATGAGGGGCAGGGGGCCTCCGGTTGGTGGCAGCTGGCTAGCAGGCCATGCGGCTGTGGGATTTGGGCTCCTGGTTTCTTGCTCAGGGCAAATGGGGAAGTAGGATAGGGCACAGGTTGCGCTGCCAGGGGACGCTCAGGAGCTGGGTGCAGGGTGCCTTTGAGCCGTTGGGCGCTCAATGTTATTCAATGGGAAAGGTAAAAAGGGAACAAAGGCTGCAGACTCGGGGATGGTGATTCTTCAGGTGCGACTACCACTTCGAGAGGTAAGTTGGGATCCTGGAGAAGAGGTAGGTACCTAAAAGAGAGGCACAGGGGGTCGCAGGGTGTCGGGTGCAGGGGTGTCTTTCAGTGTCTGGAAATCTTACCCTCGGCTGGTCGCGGCTAGAGGGGTCCCTGGTTCTGAGGCTGCAGGCGTCGTCTGGTTCGTCGAGGAGGTTCTTTGGGCTCTGGACTTTGGGTCCAAGTCACCGGGGGGACGTCCTCGTGGTCTTGGATCACTCGGGCACGACCCTGGCTCGGCTGGTGCAGAGTGCAGGTCTTGAGCTTCCTGGCTGGCACCAGGGATTGGTTGTTAAAGCAGAGCCTCTGCTTATGGGAGTCCCATTCTTTAAGAGGGTCAAGGCAGGCAGGTCCTCCAGGGGTCCCAAGGTTGCTGTCCGTAGGAATCGCCGGGATTAAGCAGGAGCAGGTTCCAGGATCGACTAGCCGGTAGGGCCGGGCCCAGGACAGTGGGTGTCGTCCTGTTAGCAGCTGCACAGCCTTCTTCTTTTCTTATCGGAATCTGAGGAAGGAATATTCAGGGTGCCCCTAAACACTAATTTTAGGGGTGATACAGGTAGGGAAAGGGCAGGGATCAATAGGTTCCCTGTCCTGGGGTGGGTACACCCCCTAGCCTGTGGGAGGGGGCAGGAGCCTAGCTGTGATTGGTCATGGCTCCCAATCTTCAAGATGGCCGTAGCCCGGGATCGTGCTTCACCTCGCCTCTCCAACCTGAGGGGTGGGGTTGGCACATGCTGGCACTCCCCCACCCCCCCTCTTCCTGACATGGGGTTTCCCACCAGTCTTCCTGCCAGACTGGGGGTTGGAACTGGTGGGGACCAGTTGCAGAGTACAGCAAATGGTCTGGAGAAGCTCACAGAGGCGGCTTGCCTTTGAAGTCCCCCACCCCCCTACCCCCTACCCATTCTGGGGGAGAAGACCTAGCAGCTCGCCCAGGATGTGCATTGTTGCAGGCCCAGGAGAGCGGGGGGCTCTCCACCTGGGGGTCCATCAACATGTCTGCTGTGTGGCAGCCTCTGCAGCCACTTAGACCAGACGTGGATTGTAGGTTAGGTTTTCAGGGATCATCTCTAAGATGCCCTCTGGTGCATTTTACATTGAATCCCACACTGGCATCAGTGTGGGTTTTATGTGCTGAGAGGTTTGGTACCAAACTTGTCAGTCTTCAGTGTAGCCATTGTGGTGCTGTGGAGTTCATAATGACAACCTCCCAGCACCATATACTCTTAATGGCATCACTGCACTCACAGGGCTCATGCACCTGTGCCCACACCACTTGCATAGGGCACCCTGCTAGAGGAGTGACTGAAGTATGCCAGGACAGTGGGTTCTGTGGGCATGGCACACGTGTGCCATGTCAACTCTCTTTAGTTCTGTATCTAGACACTCAGCCTGCAAAAGGCAGTGTGTGGCTGTCAGGGTACAGGGCCCCTAAGGATGGCACAATAAGTGCTGCAGCCCTTAGGGGTCTTCTCTGGTCACCATGCCCTGGGCCCCTAGGGTACCATGTACTAGGGGCTAACAGGTGGCCAGAGATGCCAATCGGGTTTTGTTGAAGTACAGCTGTAGGGAAGGAACACAGGCCCTGGGCACCTGGTTGGCAGGAGCCCAGGGCACACTCAGTCAAAGCACATCAGCAGTTCAGCAAAAAGTGGGAGCATACCAATGCAAGAAAGATGGCACTCTTCCCCCCCCCCCTTCCCCCCCCCCCCAAATCAAAAGGTGATGAGACTACCCTTGCCCTAGGGAGTCTTCATTGTCTAAGTGGAAAAACCTGAAAAGTCCATCTGCATTGGCATGGGCAGTCCCTGGTCTGTGTTCCACTTCAAAGTCCATTCCCTGTAGGGAGATGGACCATCTCAGTGGTTTTAGATCCTCCCCCTTCATGTGCATTAGCCATCTGAGAGGTCTGTGTTCAGTTTAAACCAGGAAGTGAGTTCCAAACAGGTAGGGCCTCAACTTCTTCAGGGACCAAACCGCCTGTAAAGGCCTCCCTCTCAATGGCAATCCAACGCTGCTCTCTGGGGAGTAGCCTCCTGCTTATAAAAGCAACAGGTTGGTCTTGGCTTTCCTCATTGTCCTGGGATAGGACTGCTCCTATCCCCAGCTCTGAGGCATCAGTCTGCACTATGAACTGCTTGGAGTAGTCTGGTGCTTTTAGAATGGGTGCTGGGCACATTGCTTCTTTCAGGGTGTCAAAATCCTTTTGGCAGCTATCAGTCCAGTTTACTTTCTTGGGCGTTTTCCTGGAGGTGAGTTCTGTGACCGGGGTTACAATGGACCCCTATCCCTTCACAAACTTCCTGTATTATCCAGACAAGCCATTGAATGCCCTGACTTGGGTCTGGGTTGTTGGAGCTGCCCAGTCCAAGATATTCTGGATCTTGGGCTGTAAGGGTTGGACCTGGCCTCCACCAACAAGGTGGCCCAAGTACACCACAGTGCCCTGCCCTATCCGGCATTTGGATGCCTTGATAATCAGTCCTGCAGATTGCAGGGCTTGTAGAACCTTCCCAAGGTGGATCAGGTGACCCTGCCAGGTGGAGCTAAAGACAGCAATATCATCAAGATAAGCTTCACTAAATGACTCCAATCCAGTCAGGACTTGGTTTACTAACCTCTGGAAGGTGGCAGGGGCATTCTTTAACCCAAAATACATTACAGTAAACTGATAGTGTCCATCAGGAGTGGAGAAAGCGGTTTTCTCTGGGCCATGCCAATCTGCTAGTACCCAGGTATATATACAATAGGGGTCATGCCCAAATTACCCTCCTATACCTGGGCAAAAAAGAACCCACAATGTAGAATCAAAAGAAAAACTGTATAAAGGGATCAATCAAACATCAGAGTACAGTTAATTACCCTGCTTGCACTAATTCCTATTTGTGGCAAATCAATTTCCACTGTTACAACTTGTGTACGTGTCAGGTGACGGGGCAAAACACAATATAATCACAATAAACTGATACATATATCAACTTCATATATTCACAATGTACAATTCATTGGAAAAACATATAAATCACACTCCTAAATATAATACACTACATATATACAACATATATCAAAAAGATACAAAACAAGCATTGGAAATGCAATAGGTCTCGCAGCATTAGAGTTAGTGATTTTAGAATTGTTTATGGGTTTTTTGTTGTAAATCTTTTGCATTTTTATTTTTTGTAGCCAATGCTAAAGAATTACAAATCAAAAAAGCCATAAACAATTGTAAAAGCTTTAACTAAAAATCCTCTGAGACCTATTGCACTGTGTGAGGGTGAGGTGTTGAGGGTGAGTGAGGGTGAGGGTGAGTGAGGTTGAGTGAGGGTGAGTGAGGTGTTGAGGGTGAGTGAGAGTGAGAGTGAGAGTGGGTGAGGGTGAGTGAGGGTGATTGTGAGTTAGGGTGAGGGGTTGAGGGTGGGTGAGGGTGAGGGTGAGGGTGAGGGGTTGAGGGTGAGTGAGGGTGAGTGAGGGTGAGTGAGGGTGAGTGAGGGTGAGGTGTTGAGGGTGAGGTGTTGAGGGTGAGGTGTTGAGGGTGAGGTGTTGAGGGTGAGGTGTTGAGGGTGAGGTGTTGAGGGTGAGGTGTTGAGGGTGAGGTGTTGAGGGTGAGGTGTTGAGGGTGAGGTGTTGAGGGTGAGTTGTTGAGGGTGAGGGGTTGAGGGTGATTGATTGTGAGGTGTTGAGGGTGAGTGAGGGTGAGGTGTTGAGGGTGAGGGGTTGAGGGTGAGGGCGAGTGAGGGTGAGGGGGTGAGGGGTTGAGGGGGTGAGGGTGAGGTGTTGAGGGTGAGTGAGTGAGGGTGAGGCTGAGGTGTAGAGTGTGAGTGAGAGTAAGAGTGAGGGTGATTGAGGGTTTCAGTGTTAGTGTTAGTGAGGGTGAGGTATTGAGGGTGAGTGAGGGGAAGGGTGATTGAGGGATTGAGAGTTAGTGAGGGTGAGGTGTTGAGTGTTAGTGATGGTGAGGTGTTGAGGGTGAGTGAGGGTGAGGGTGAGTGAGGGGAGGGGGAGGCGTTGAGGATGAGTGAGGTGTTTAGGGTGAAGTGTTGAGGGTGTGGGTGAGGAATTGAGGGTGAGTGAGGGTGAATGGTTGAGGGTGAGTGATTGAGGGTGAGGGGTTGAGGCTGATGTTTTGTGGGTGAGTGAGGGTGAGGGGTTGAGGCTGATGTTTTGTGGGTGAGTGAGGGTGAGATGTTGATGGTGAGTGAAGGTGAGGTGTTGGGTGAGGCGTTGAGGGTAAGTGAAGTTGAGGGTGGTTGAGTGAGGATGATTGAGAGTGAGGATGAGTGAGAGTGAGGGTGAGTGAGGAGTTGAGGGTGAGGTGTTGAGGGTGAGTGAGTGAGGGTGAGGTGTTGAGGGTGAGTGAGTGTGTGGTGTTGAGGGTGAGTGAGGATGAGTGAGAGTGAGGGTGAGGGGACAGCGGGTTATATATCCTCCTGGTGGTAAGACCAAGGCTGAAAACAGCGTACTTTGGTTTTTCTATTAAAAAAAAGGAAAAAAAGGAAGTAGATTCTTCAGTTGTGATCCCTTGAAGATGACAGCCGCTGGCAGGCTCGGACACTGCACTTCGGTTTCAGGGACGAGTGTCGGCACTTATTAGTTGTGTTGTTGGCACAGGAGGCGCTTCTCTGCGACGAGGAAGTATTTTAAATTGGACAGTTCTTGCATTTCTCACCCGGTATATCACACTCATCAGTGGGACAGGTGCTAGATTTTCTCAGCGTGGCTGCTTGCTTTTAATGGGAGAGTTTGCATTTCTCAATGTAATACAAGCACTTCACCAAGGCTGCTCTATTTCTGACGGGGCAGTGCCGGAACTGCTCTGAAAGGCTTGTACTTATAAAGGCACAGTATCACCACTACTCATCTTGGATGCTACACTTTAACTTAGGCATGACATGCACTTCTTGGGGCTAGCATACTGAGGCTTTGGGTCTGTACTGGCAGTACGTAGCAACGCTCATATACGTTTTACCTGAAAATGATATCACTTTGCATGACTGTTCATCTAATGTTATGGTACTAGCACTTCTCGGCGAGGCTTCTGTACCTTTAAATTGGCAATACCACTGTCACTGCATGGCTGCTGTGCACCTTCTCTAACGCTGCGTCTGAACGACTGATTCAGCTGAGGATACGTTGTTCTGACTCCTGAACGCATATGAACATCTATTGCATTCTGGGAGTTGTAGTTAGTGCTTCGAAAATGAACGTTCTGCATTGCAAGTGTGGGGTGCTAGAAATGCAAATCTGTGCTGGCTGCGCAGGCGGTGACGCAGTCACCTGGTAATCCTGTTCCTGGTTCACACGAGCAGCGCCTCAGACATGTTCTCTGAGAGGATGAGCAAACTTGTTTTCTGTCATTCCTGCCTGAGCCCGGGGTGGGACCTCGTCCTCTCCTCTGAGAGGAATGCGCCACACAAAGCGACGGCTCAGAACAAAGGCGACCCTGCGCGCGTAGGCAATGGTTATTTTTAATTATAATCCTCGAACAGGGCAAGCGGATATTTTAACCGAGCAGTCGGTGCCGCCGCAGCTTCCTGCGAAGCTCTGGGCTCGGATTGTGGCGGGAGAGCTGGCGGCGGAGACACCAGGCCGCTGCCGAGGGGCACACGGTGCGACAGAGGAGGGCTAGAGGGACACGGGGACAATCTAGATCAGGGGCATGGCAGGGGAGGAGAGGAGGAGGGGGGAGGAGAGTAGGGGAGGCACGGCCTAGCGGCCGTGCAATCAAGTAGTGAGGGGGCGGAGAGGGACACGGGGACAATCTAGATCAGGGGCATGGCAGGGGAGGAGAGGAGGAGGAGGGGGGAGGAGAGTAGGGGAGGCACGGCCTAGCGGCCGTGCAATCAAGTAGTGAGGGGGCGGAGAGGGACACGGGGACAATCTAGATCAGGGGCATGGCAGGGGAGGAGAGGAGGAGGGGGGAGGAGAGTAGGGGAGGCACGGCCTAGCGGCCGTGCAATCAAGTAGTGAGGGGGCGGAGCTGGGGGAGGCTGTGAGAGAGAGTAGGCAAGGCAGGCGGCTGGGGGCATGTGGCACGCGCATTTAAGCTCAATGCGCATGCGCATTGAGCTTAAATTTCTCGTGCACTGCAAGGAATCGCCACGATTCCTTGCAGTGTGGATAAAGAGCGGATAAGTGCCAATACTCTCGCCTTGCTCGATGCGCATGCGCATCGACAGGCGAGACCTAAAAATAACTAATAAATCAATAAGTAGTTCCCCTACTGAGAGCAAAACAATCAGTGTACACTCTTAATTCAGCGTAGTACACTGTAAGGTAGTACCTATTGCCTGAGTAATGACACCTCAACACAATTAAAAGGGCACTTTCCTTCGTTCACACAACTCCAAATAATGGGACTCCTTTGCAAATGTCGACGCAGGCCCAGTTGCATTTCAGCCAGTAATTTCTATTGGCCTCATCAGGACAGCGGGATCAATATCTCTACAATAACAATAAAAATGAATACATTCTGTATCTAAACAAATTAAACCAACTACCAAGACTCAACTCACCCTTCAGTGACCGTACAGTGCCAGAAAAGATCAAATGCTGTGCTCTGTGAGTAGAAGGAGGTAAAACACTCAAGGTCCCCAAACTCTCAAGACAGAGGCCAGAACCTCTGACCAAGTCAGACATGCTCAACAAGTTTCAATAAAAGAGGGCCAATCACCGTAAAGGCAAGGCCAACACCAGAAAAACTAGGAACATAAATACACATGCGAAGGACTTTAATTACCTGAATAGAAAGTGAGCTCTCTCAAACAGAACAGCTGGCAGGGACCAATCCCACTGCCACCAGACCCAAATGGCCAATTGGCCCTAATGCAAAAAACACAGCAACATACACTGCTCAGTGATATAAACAGGCTACACAGACGGACTATCAATGCTTCAATAAACCAATTTCAAGAAAGCAGTCTCAGCCCTACCTTGGGGAGCTGTATTTCACTCGTGCGATGCAACGTCAAAACTCCAGTTAAAGTATTCTTGCAAAGAATACATAATACAGAAACTCCATTCCTATACACCCCTAACGAGAAAAAAGAAGAAACGAAGAGATTATAAAAACTCCCTTCACACTCTCCAACAAGTAGCGTGGAGTAGCAGGTGCTGAACAGCAACCCGCCAAATATTAAGACCCTCCAAGATAAATTACCTGAAAAAACAGGGTCCCTGTCAAGGACACCAGGTCTCGCTACGTTTTAACTGCTTCTTTCCAAACTGCAAGAGCGCGCGTCTCCTCCCCAACTGACTTCATAGCGTAAACGTGATTACATCCTGCTCAACCGGACACTGCCACACAGGAGGGACTAAAAATCCAGACATCATCCTTTCCTACACGTCCAGGCATGCCACTATCGGCAACTAGGAAACCCGACCCTTGAGCAGTGGCTACAAAGTGGAGGAATAAACACAAAAATTAAACAAACTAAGTCAAAAATATGCAAAAAATAAAATAATAAAACGGGTGGACAAAAAATGACACAAATGTCTCCCACCACTACTCTCTAAAAGGAGACAAAGGAGCGCTCACACATTACACCATCTTGTGGTAACTATCTCAAAAAATATTTGCCTCTGAGGAGAGCTCTGGTCCTATCACATCTATCTTGCAACAATATAGCAAATGTCAGTGCACAAGGTACACTGAGTAGAGGACAAAATCCATTCTGACAGCAGCCTCAAATTTACAAACACTGCACGGTCTCCTACGGGCGTACACTCTAACATAAAAAAAAGGAAGTGTACCTAAAGATGTCGACACTTAAACAAAAGGGGATGATGGACAGAGCGTTTGAGCAAATCAAACTCACCCCCAGTCAACTGATCTGTGTTTAATCCATCACCATTCTTTAGCTCACTCAGCCACCCCAGTTCAGACATGGCCATATGCAAATCAGTCTGACCCTGTGCCTCATGGGAACAGTCCAGCCCGAACTGCCAAGCCATGCCTTCCCTGGACCGGAAACAAGTATCCTGGGACCGGTTTCGGATTCATAATCCTCATCAGCCAGGCTATCTTGAATCCAGTGGCCAAGTGACCTGGATTTAGGCCCAGATCTCTGTACTGGGGTGAATGTATGACATTGTTCTGCATTCTGTCCATAAACTGTTGTTTTTGCATTTGTCACCCCGAGTGGGATGGGTATGCTCAGACGTGAGTCCCATGCTCTCCACACCACTGGAGTCAAGCTATCCTGGCTGAAGACTGCTGGTAGCCAGAAACCGGTTCTAGGATGCTTGATTCCAGTCTAGGAAAGACATGGCTTGGCAGTTCGAGCTGGACTGTTCCCATGAGGCACAGGGTCAAGGCTGATTTGCATATGGCCATGTCTGAACTAGGGTAGTGTGGAGTGCAAAAAAACGATAGATTTAGGCCCATATCTCTGTACTGGGGTGAATGCATGACATTGTTCTGCATTCTGTCCATCAATTGTTTTTTTGCATTCAACACTTAAACAAAAAGGCACCAGAACAACAAAAGATGTAGGGGACAGCGAAGGAATCCCCCTCAACTTATAGCGTTCTTTATGTGAGTAGCATAACATCGCCACAACATTTGAACAGATACAAAATCTCATCTGATGTACAACAGGAGGGCAAAGACAACATAGGGAGTTACACGCAACAAGCACAGTTCATGCAATATTCCTCCTCACCTATGTAAAATGCTATAACCTGCAACATAATAGCTATTTATATTAATATCTCATCTCTATCATTCAGGCCCTCAGTCGCAGTGTGATATTTTTCTATTAACCGCGCTTCTGTACAGTTCAATTTTGTTTCTAGTTCTCTCTTGTTGTTGGCTTTAATCACTACTAGTACCGACCAAACAAGCTCATGAGTCCACATTCACTGTAATGAAGGACCAGAGGTGCACCTGGCGTCCTACGTCCGATGTGACTTATGTTGGCCGATCCACATTTTGACAGCTTGTGTGGTTTGACCAATGTAGGTTAGCCCACACGGGCACATCACCACATACACCACATTTTTGGTGTTACAATTTGAGAATGATCGCATCGTATGTGTCCTGTTATTGATAGAAATGGTTTTAGTGTCTGTCGTGCTGTCACATGCGGTGCATTTGGTGCACCTAAAATGTCCAACCACTGCCGACAAACCCAACAAGCTCCTAGTATCAGTTTTCACCACAACGGAATCACTACTAGCTCGAACAAGATGTTGTCTGAGGTTCCTCCCTTTGGCTTGGGGATTTTAAGATGTTCTATGAGTCTTCAATTTTTAGTAATGATGTGTTCGACTTTATTAGATTTCGGATTAAAAGTCAAAACACATGTCATTTGCGATACATCCTTTTTAACCTTAGGTGTCAGCCAGGTTTCACGGGGTTTGTACCACGCCTTTTTCAGCGCTGCCCTTACCAATTTTCTCGGGTACCCTCTCATGCACAATTTATTTGACAGGGTTTCAGCATTGTCAAAATAGTCGCCCTTATTCGAGCAATTGAGGCGAATCTGTAAAAATTGGCCGTAGGGCAGATTTTCTTTGAGACTTCTAGGATGCCCACTAGAAAACTCCAAGAGTGTATTCCTGTCGGTGGACTCAGTGTAGAGACTAAACTCCAACTGCCCATTGTTAAAGATCCAGGACAACAATGGGAGAGGTAGGGAGAATCAAGGACACTCTCTGTCCCCGGTTAGATATAATTAAACAAAAAAGAGAGGTACGGTCAGTCACAGTACTGCCACGGAATAGGAGCGAGATGGATGAGGATATCACACTCACTTCGGGTGGATAGGAAAGCCCTCACACACCGACCTAGTCAGTGTCATGCTTCATCACTGGGCCCCACCACAGAGGCCGAGTGCCTCTATGGTGTGCTGCAACTTCATTGGATTGGACAGACTGTTACACATGTAAGTGATATTGAGTCAGAGTTGTTGGTTTTTTCCTCCAAGAGTACTTCTCTCGGCTGGTTTCTAGCTCTTTTAAAACCTTTACTCAAGATAGATGTTGGGTAGCCACTGTCTTTGAGTTTGTCTGTAAGTTCAGAAGACTGTTCTTTGAAATCAGACAAGGTGCTGCAATTTCTCCTTAATCTGAGAAATTGCCCTTAAGGCAAGTTCTCTTAAAGTGAACGCGGATGAAAACTGCTAAACTCAAGAAGATTGTTTTTAGCTGTGGGCTTATGGTGGGTTTTCGTCGTGAGCCCAGTTCCATTGACAGTAATCACAACATCGAGGAAGACAATGTCTGTTTTGCTCGTAGTACTGGTGAATCTTAAGTAACGGTCTAGAGTATTGATCCAAACCAGAAAAGTTGCAAGTTCATTGTCACTGCCTGTCCAGAGGAGCAAAACATCGTCTATATAACGCTTCCATAAAAGCATAGACGGTGAGAAAGCTGAGGTAGGTGGTAGAATGTGTTTGGCCTCGAAATCGGCCACATACAACCTGGCCACACTGGGCGCGAAAGTACTGCCCATTGAAGTTCCTGAGCACTGTAGGAATAGTCTGTCTTTAAAGGAGAAAAAGTTCTCTTTGAGTGCTATGGTGGCACACTCAATGATGAAGGCCTTTGGTGTTTGGTAATCCCATTCGATGGAGTCTAGTGATTTTCCCAGGACTTCAATGGTATCGTCCTGGGGGATGCTAGTGTAGAGGCTCTCTACATCGAGGGTCACCAGAGTAACAGAATTTTCTGTGAATGTGACTTCAGTTAGGAGTTTAAGCAGGCTCTTGGTATCTTTTAGATAGGTGGGAGTGGATTGCACTATTGGTTTCAGGAAATAGTCACAAAATTGTGACAAAGGCTCTAATAGAGAACCAATCCCGGACACAATAGGTCGTCCCGGAGGTGGCAACCGATTCTTGTGCATCTTAGGCATTGTATAAAAATATGGTATAACATTGCTGGTGCTGTTTAAGAAGTCTGCTTCATTTTTAGATAGGTGACCGCGTTCCTCGGCATGTCTGACCAAGGCCGTGATTTTATTGGTTAGGTCAGCTGTAGGATCTGTTGTGAGTGGGGTATAGTTTCTATTATCCCCAAGTAAGTCGGTGCACGTTTTCTCGTAGTCTTTTGTATTTTGGATGACAATCCCACCACCTTTGTCTGCCGGCTTTATCGTTATTGAGGTGTCATTCTGCAATGTTGGTAGTGCTTGATATTCAGCAGTGCTGAAATTCCCAAAAATCTTTGGGGTGTGACACGTTTCCAGATCTTTAAACACGGCCTGCTCAAAGGCGGTGATAGCCGCAGGGACAGTGTGCGGGGGAGGGGTGAATGTGGAACTCGGTCTAAGTCCTGTATCACCTCTCCTAATTCCTTCATTAGGGTCTGTTTTGCCTTCAAAGTAAGCTTTTAGTTTTAGTTTTCGAAAGAAACCAGCCAGCTCGCAGTGTAGCTTGAATTTGTCTGGTCATGCTGTTGGGACAAACCCCAAGCCTTTTTCCAGTACTTGAATTTCAGTTGGGGTTAAAGTCCTTTCAGATAGATTTGTCACCAGGCTCACATTCCGCTCGTTCCCGGTTGTTGGTTGCTGCGGGTGTGACTCGCTACAGGGTCTTCTTCTTCCCAGGACACTCTGTTGTTGCCTCTTCTTTTGCCTCGGCCCCTCCAGCCGCTCTCTAAAAAAGGCTGTCTGTACTGGTTTTGAAAATTTGTGGGGGGCATGAAGCCCGGGTTCCAGCCCATAAACGGGAATTGTGGCTGTTGAAAGGCATAAGGATGTGGGCCCATTCCCACTGGTGGTGGGAACCATTGTTGATGGTGGTCCTGATTTGCTTGCCTCCCTCTATAGTTCCTGTTGGCACGATTCCCTCTTTTCTTTGTTTGTTTGAATGAGTTGTTGCTTGATCCACTTCTGTTCGAGGAGTCGTCACCTGAATGGTCGGACTTGTTGTCATTACGTGCTGGTGGGGTAAAGGTTGCCGCAGAATATGGGTATACCTTTTCAAAGTCAAACTTTTTTTGGTCTTTTTGAAGTTTGGTTGCTTTCGACTAAATCAGGTTGTCTTTATACTCATTGAGTTCCTTATTTATTTCATCTAACCGTTTTTTAAAGCCCGTAATTGTTGCTTTAAAATGGGATTCAGTTTCTCTGATTTCTACCATTAGTGCTTCAGAGAGTCTGAGTGCTGTTTTTATTAAGACCAGCCAGTCGCGCGTGCAATGCCACGCGATCATGGCCCAGTCTTTTCTAAAAGTTGCATCATTCAAGAAGATGCGAGGGGCATTTGTAACCAGCAAACCTCTCGGTGCTGTGTTGGAAACCAAATACCGCTTCAGGATAGTGCCATGAAGGATGGTACGTATGTGCTCTCTTTTTTTCTCAGTGAGGTTATCCCACTCGGTGGGGTTTTCTATTGCTTGCGATATATGTGGATCTGCAAATATTGCAGGATCCGACATCAGTTCCTCAATTTCAGCCTCAGAATATGTCAGACCCAGGTTCGCCATGGTGAGATGTCCAGGTAAGGAGATATGAGTTTGTGAATAAAACAGGCAATGATAATAAGGGTATTTTATCTTGCTTGGAATAAAAACAGGCTCTCACAGCTGTGCGCTGCTGATGTAAATAAATAATTTACTCTTAATTTCTATGCAGGTAAGTACTTAATCAATAATAACTCAATCGGAAATGAAAGAAAACAGAGTCCGTGGTGTTAGAGTTCTTAGGGGTTTTATTCCTTAAAAAGGAATGGTCAAGACCAGGATATCATGTTCTGAACACCACACAGGGTGTCAGAAGGGATAGAGCGCTACATTTTATTAACAGTACATAGCTTATATACTTATTTTACACCATTGGAAACAGTATAGAAGGCGTAACAGCTGAGAGAAGACAAGATAACAGTATACACGTGGTACATGTGCGTAATCAAGAGGCGTGAACTAGAGGTGTGTTCTCGAAACGTCACAAGAAAGTGTCACGGAAGGGGTGGCACTAACAGAAAATGTTGCAATGTCAGCAGAAATCGGAAGCTTGGATGCGCGCGCAGCTGCATGACGTGTGCATGACATGGAGTCGGAGGGTGCTGGGGACTTGACATTTGAACTGACGGAAAGAGACAGAAGTCTGGCATGTCAGATCAACTTGTGCTTCTATCATATCTGGTATCTGATGTTTAGTAACTAAGCTATCTGGGCGGAAAGGTCTCTAGGGTAGAAGCTATTCTATACTGACAGAGAGTGCGTGTATAAGCGCCTGAGTGTCTGCATGAGAAGCGTGGGGCACGGGGCCTTCCAGGGAAGCATGGCAACAGAAGCTATGAATTACTTGCATGGAGACAGGTCGGCCCTTTGGCTCTGCAGCTGAAGAAGGATGTTTACTGAAGCTAGCAGGCAGGAATGTATTTTCAGGGAACGGATCAGATAATTCGAAGGTTGAAGTCAGTCTTGGCAGAAAGCAGGCTGAGCTGAGCGCGAAGGGCCGCGCTGAAAGTAAGTCAGAGTTCACGGGTACAGAGGTAGCCTGGGCAGAGGCTGTCAGAGTCAAGAGCCAGAAAAGAGGCTCGGTGGCAGAAATTCAGAGGCCTACTCAGCTAGAGCTGGAAAACGTAGAAGTACACTACAAAAAGACGTTGGCATAGCATACTTAGGAACGGACCACTCAACCCATTCATGGTGGGTCTGAAAGAGGACATGTTAACGTTGGACGCAAATGTATTTGCGTCTTCATAGCTGGTACAGGAGGGAAGTTACATGCACTTTAACTCGTACATGGAGACGGTGGGGTACTCGCTAGGGAACACAACTTGGCCATAAAATTTATATTTCCTCACTGCTACGATACAAGACAACAATGGGAGAGGTAGGGAGAATCAAGGACACTCTCTCAGTCCCCGGTTAGATATAATTAAACAAAAAAAGAGGTACGGTCAGTCTCAGTACTGCCACGGAATAGGAGCGAGATGGATGAGGATCACACACTCACTTCGGGTGGATAGGAAAGCCCTCACACACCGACCTAGTCAGTGTCATGCTTCATCCCTGGGCCCCACCACAGAGGCCGAGAGGGCCGTAACTTCCTTCTGCAGAAGTGTCAAGTGGTCCCCCGACACACGGTTCTGTGGTGGCATGGCTGGAGGATTGGTCTCGAAGGGGAGGGAGCAGCCCCTTCGGACGAGTTGCAGCACCCACCTGTCCGATGTGATTGCGCGCCAGCGGGCGTGGTGATGGCGAACCCTGCCACCCACTGGCGTCACATGGGCCTGAAAGCACGGACTAGGAGGATTTGGAGGCTGATGCTGCGGGGGGAGGTGTGGCCTGACCCCGCCGTTGACCCTGACCGCCTCCACGGCGGTTTCCACGGCCGCCACTGCGTTGAAAAGATTGTTGCGGCGCGTGGCTGGCAGCACGTGTGGGGACGCCCCTTCCTTGGCAACGAAAGGAGCGAAACAAACCCGTTTGCTGGCGCTGGGTCGAGAGACCCAAGGACTTGGCCGTGACCCTGGAGTCCTTGAAGGGCTCCAGCGCGTGGTCCGCCTTGTCACCAAACAGGCGACAGCCATCAAACGGCATGTCCATCAAGGCATTTTGGACATCTGCCGAAAAATTGGCGGATCTCAGCCCGGCGTGGCGACGAATCGCCACCGTCGTGGACATCGCTCTGCCCAGCGAGTCGGTCGTATCAAGACCACACCGTATGGAATATTTTGCTGCGTCTCGGCCCTCAGCCACAGCCTTGCCGAGCTTCGCCCGCACCTCCATGGGGCATTCTGGCAGCAGTTCCGCGACCGTATCCCACACAGAGTGGGTGTAGCGGCCCAAGAGGCAAGCGGTGTCTCAAGACCGCAGCTCCAAACTCAGGGACGAGAAGACCCTCTTGCCATACTGGTCGTACCTCTTAGATTCCCGGTCGGGCGGGGCCGACGGGAATGCGGTCTGGGAAGTGGAGGCCTGGATCACCAGACTCTCAGGGGTGGGATGGGTGGACAGGAACTTGGGGTCGTCCGGGCACAGACGGTGGCGTCTGGCCACGTTCCTATCAACAGGCGAACCTGAAGAGGGCCTGGACCACGTGCCCAAAAGAACGTCCGACAGGGCTTCGTTAAACGGCAGCAGTGGCTCCTGTGGGCATGACTGCGGTTTGAAGACCTCAGTGAGGATGTTAGGCCTCACGGCCGCTACGGGGAGCTCAAGGTGTAAGGCCTTGGCAGCCCTCATCAACACCACTGAATAAGCAGCCCCCTCCTCCGATGCCACGGTAGGAGGCGAGACAAAGCCAGGGTTAGGAGAGTAGTCCAGACCACTGGCATCACCCAAATCACCTGTCCAGTCCACGTCGTACTGACACTCACGTGACAGAGGGTCCTCAGACCCCTCCCAACCCTCTCCGTACTTTACATCATCTCCATATTCGGAGTCAACAATGTAGACCGGCTCCTCTGGGTTCACAGGCTCCATCGGCGTCGAGCCCGGCGTCGAGCAACGCCGGTCCGACTCCGCGTCCGGATTCGGGGAGGGCATGGGGACGACGCCGCCCGGAGCCGGCACCGGAGAACCGGCGCCACGCGGGGACGGCTTCGGGGATAACCCCGATGGAATCGGCGCCGGAGAGGCCGGTAGACCAGCCGGCGTCGACCCCGAAGGCCCCTGCGGCGCCGGTATCGGAGCCGTCGGCGGCACCGGGGCCGGAGCACCTGACTGCGTCGAGGCAGGGACACCCGAACCGCTAGGGCCCCCGGACGGTAGCACTGGGCCCGAAGGCGCCGTAGGCCCCGTCGGAGGAGTGAGCGCCCTCATGGCCATGAGGAACGCCTCAATCTCCTCGGGCGTCGCACCTAGCCCAGGGACCGGAGGGTATGGAGCAGGCTGCGCCGGCGACTCTCGCGGAGCCACGGGGGTGGGGGGGTCACCCGAGCCCCCGGCCGCGTCGCTGGGAGTCGGAGGTACGATGACGACGCCCCAACTATTTGTGCTTCCTACCTGAGGAACCCGACGAATGGTGACGACTTCCGGAGCGCTCGGCACTGCTCCGCGACCGCTCCCTCGAACGCTCCCTGGACCTCCGGCCGGACCGGGACCGCTCTCGACGCGGGGCCGACACCCGGAGCTCGAGCATCTTGCGGGACCGCTCCCGTCTAGCATTATTTGTCAAGGCCCGGCAATCGACGCAGGCGTCCACGTCGTGGTCGAGGCCCAGGCACCGGAGGCAGAGTCGGTGATGGTCCGTGACCGACATTGTGTGGTCACAACCGTCACAATTCTTGAAACCGGGCATCCTACCGGCACCAAAAAAGTATAAAGAAGTTTACAAAACTTGGTCAAAAGACCGGAGTACTGCTCTTCGGATCTGCGCTTACTGGCGCGGAAAAAAGAACTGACGTCAGCCCGCGGAGGCGGCGTCTATATACTCCAGCGACGTCATCACGACACCGACGACTGGCGCGGAGCCGCAGGGGACGCCTGCAGACGACTCCTACCGACGTTCAGGGGTACTGCTACGCAAAAGTTGCCGGATCCAGACTGACGCCTGGGGATATTCTAAGGTAAGGAATCGAATACTAACTAATGTTTCTTACAGATATATTGTTACCGAAGGTAAGTAACTTGTCCTTCACCCACTGACCCATCTTTTGAGCTGGAAAAGAGGAGATCAGGGAGAGGTTCACTCTCTGCTTCCTGTTCCTCATCAGTCACCATCAGCATGGTGAGGTCACCCCTGTCATTGTAGAGTTTAAGGTGGTTCACATGGATAACCCTTTTGGGTGTCCTGCTGACGCCCAGGTCCTCTAAGTAAGTGACCTCGCACTTTTTTTTTTCTCCAGGATAGAGTAAGGGCCACTCCATCTGTCTTGGAGAGCCCTTGGTGCCACTGGCTCCAAAACCCACACCTGCTGTCCATGTTGAAATTCAACCATGGCAGCTTTTTGGTCATACCAGTACTTCTGCAGCCCCTGGCTGGCCTTCAGATTCTTGGATGACTTTTCCATATACTCAACCATTCAGGACCTTAGGCCAAGCACATAGTCCACAATGTCTTACTTGGGTTCTTGGAGAGGCCTCTCCCAACCTTCTTTCACAAGACAAAGTGGTCCCCATACAGGATGACCAAACAGAAGTTCAAAGGGTGAAAACCCCACTCCTTTCTGTGGCACTTCCCTATAAGCGAAAAGCAGGCATGGCAACAGGACATCACATCTCCTTTTGAGTTTTTCAGGGAGTCCCATGATCATACCTTTCAATGTCTTGTTGAACCTTTCAACAAGACCATTGGTTTGTGGGTGGTATGGGGTAGTAAACTTGTACTGCACACCACACTCCTTCCACATTTGTATCTGAAAGAGACACGTTAGTGATAGATTCCTTACCTTAGCATATCCCCAGGCGTCTGACTGGATCCGGAATTTTTTGCGTAGCAGTACCCTTGCGTGTCGGTAGGCGTCGTCTGCGGCTCTGCGTCAGTCGTCGGCGTCGTGGGTGCCGTGATGACGTCGTTGGAGTACTTAGACGCTGCCTCCGCGTGCTTACGTCAGTAATTCTTTTTTCTGCGCCAGCAAGCGCAGATCTGGAAAAATCAGTACTTTAGTCATTTTTTGACAAGACTTTTTGATCCCTTTTGATCATTTTTCTTGAGTCTTGCGACTCCGGACGGTGCCGATAAGGATGCCAGGTTTCATGCCTTGTGAGGAATGCGACCGACTGATGTCGGTCACTGACCCTCACCGCCGGTGTCTCCACTGTCCTTAAACCGTAGTCAAGCTCGGCCGAGCCTCTGCTGCCGTTTAATGAGGCCTTGACCGACCATCTTTTGGACACTAGGTCCAGGCCCGCTACGGGTTCGCCCGTAGATAGGAACGTGGCCAGACGCCACTGCCCGGCCCTGGGCGACCCATGTATCCTGTACACCCACCCCACCCCAAGAGCCTTGTCATCCAGGCTTCGGATTCCCAGACCGCATTCCCGTCTGCTCCGCCGGACAGGGAATCCAAGAGGTATGAACAGTACGGAAAAAAAGGTATTCTCCTACCTTAGTCTGGGACTGCAGTCTTCCAACACCGCATGCCTCTTGGGCAGTTACACCCACTCTCTGCCAGAGTGTCTGTTGGAGGTACGGGCCAAACTCGGCCAAACCCTTTTGGAAGGCCGGGATGCAGCAAAATATTATATTCGGTGTGGGCTGGATACCACAGACTCACTGGGCAGAGCGATGGCAACGACGGTTGCGATTCGTTGCCACGCCTGGTTGAGGTCTGCCAATTTTTCGGCCGATGTCCAGAATACACTCATGGACATGCCGTTTGATGGCGGTCGCCTTTTTGGCGACAAGGCAGACCTCACTCTTGAGCGCTTTAAGGACTCCAGGGCTGCGGCCAAGTCCTTGGGCCTCTCGGCACGCGCCAGCAAACGGGTGCCTTTCGCTCCTTTCGTGGCTAAGTAAGGGGCGCCCCCACACGTGCTGCCAGCCCCGCACCGCAGTCTAACATCCAACGCGGTGGCGGCCGTGGAAATCGCCGTGGAGGCGATCGTGGACAACGGCGAGGCCAGTCGACACCTTCCCCCGCAGCATCTGCCTTAAAACCCTCATAGTCCGTGCTTTCAGGCCCATGTGACGCCAGTGGGGGCAGTGTCACATCGGACAGGTGGGTGCTGCAAATCGTCAGAAGGGGCTACTCCCTCCCCTTCGAGACGACCCCTCAAGCCATGCCACCGCATTACCACCGCGGATCGGGGGATCATTTGCGGCTTCTGCAGGAGGTAGTTTTGGCCCTCTTGGCCAAGGGGGCCATCGAGCGCGTTCCTGGGCCAGAAGTAGGATGTGGTTGCTACTCGACTACTTTCTGGTAGCCAAGAAGGGCAAAGGGGGCCTACACCCTATCTTGGACCAACGGAACGTCAACGGCTTCCTCCGGAAGGAGAAGTTCAAAATGCAGACTCAAGTTCAGGTCTTAGCTGCCCTGGACCCAGGAGACTGGATGGTAGCGTTGGACTTGCAGGACGCTTATTTCCACATCCCCGTCCTGCCGGCCCACCGGCGCTACCGGTGGTTCTCGGTAGACCGCGAGCACTTTCAGTTTACAGTGCTCCCCTTCGGCCTTACCAGCGCCCCATGGGTGTTCACAAAAGTGATGGCGGTGGTCGCAGCTCATCTGCGCAGATTAGGGGTTTTAGTCTTCCCCTACCTCAACAACTGGTTGTTGAAGGCGGGCTCGCCCCAGTCATTCGTCCGCCACCTCCAGACGAAGGCAGACCTCCTGCATCAGCTGTAGTTCTCCAACAATGTGCCGAAGTCACACCTGTGCCCCTCTCAGAAGCTCCTTTTCATCGTAGCGGTTCTCGACTCTGTGAAGTTTCGGGTTTACCCACCCAAAAAGCAGGTTCGGGATGTACAGGCTCGGATTCAGATCTTTCAGCCTTTATCCCCGAGTCTCGGTCAGGTTGATGCTGCGGCTTCTGGGTCTGATGGCTTCCTGCATCCTTCTGGTGCATCACGCCCGTTGGCGGATGCGGGCTCTGCAGTGGGACCTGAAGTTTCAGTGGGCCCAGCATCAGGGCAACCTGTCAGACCATGTCCTGATCTCGGAGGGCACTGCAAAACAGCTGCAGTGGTGGCTCACGGACCGCGATTGGGTCAGCGGCAGATCCCTCTCCCTTCCCACACCGGAGCACGTAGTTGTGATGGACGCATCCCTCCAGGGCTGGGGAGGCCACATGGGAGAGGCGGAGATCAGAGGCCCCTGGTCTCCGGCGGAGTCCCTGGCTCCATATCAACCTTTTGGAGCTGCGAGCGATTCGTCTAGCACTGAAGGCATTCCTCCCCTCTGTCCGGGGGAGTGTAGTGCAGGTGTTCACGGACAACACCATCGTCATGTGGTACTGCAACAAACAGGGTGGGGTGGGGTCGTGGACCCTTTGCCAGGAGACTCTGTGCCTTTGGCAGTGGCTGGAACATCAGGGTGTGACCCTGGTGGTTTAACACCTGGCAGGTTCTCTGAACGCCAGGGCGGACGAACTCAGCCGCCGGTGCATGATGGATCACGAATAGCGTCTAAACTCGGACGTGGCGCAAGGTCTCTTTCTGCAGTGCGGAGAGCCTTGGTTAGATCTATTCGCCACCGAAGAGAACGCGCAATGTCATCAGTTCTGTGCGTTGGAATTTCCAAGGTGGCACTCGCTCGGAGATGCTTTTTGGCGCGAGTGGAGTTACGGTCTGTTGTACCCCTTTCCGCCTATACCACTTCTGCCCAGAGTGCTGAATATCAAGCGCGACCGGGCACAAGTCATCCTTGTGGATCCGGACTGGTCACGAAGGTACTGGTATCCCGAGCTACTCAGTATGTCAGTCGATCCCCCGGTTCGTCTGTCCCAGCAGCAGGGGACGGTCCTCCACCCGAACCTGTCCAGTCTCCACCTCCATGTTTGGAGAATGAGCGGCGACAGTTGAGGCCATTTGACTTGCCTCCTGAAGTCTAACACCATTCTGGCAGCCCGGCGCCCCTCCACAAAGTCGGTATACGCCTGCAGGTGGAACAGATTTGTGGCATAGTGCACAGCAAAGGCTGTGGATCCTCTCTCTGCCCCTCTTTCTGAGGTTCTTCTCTTCCTTCTACCTCTTGCCCAGCAGGGCTCTGCTCTGGGCACTATCAAGGGCTATCTTTCTGCCCTTTCAGCCTTCCTAAGGCTGCCTGATCAACCATCGTTGTTCAAATCCTCAATTGTAAATCGATTCCTGAAAGGCATCACACACACGTTTCCACCTGTTCCCTTTGTGATGCCTCAGTGGGACTTGAACCTGGTTCTTACTTTTCTGATGTGCGCTCCCTTTGAGCCACTTCACAACTGTCCTATCTGCCTTCTTACTCTGAAGACTGCTTTCCTGGTTGCCATCACCTCTGCCAGGTGAGTGAGTGAGCTCCAGGCTCTATCCTCTAAAACTCCTTTCCTTTCTGTCCATCCGGACAAGGTTGTGTTGCGGACAAAACCCTCTTTCCTGCCCAAGGTAGTCACAGCCTTCCACATCGGGCAGTTCATCACCTTGCCCACCTTCTTTCCGCCTCCGCATCCCTCAAAGGAGGAAGAGCGGCTCCACCGTCTGGACCCAAAACGTGCGCTTTCATTCTATTTGGATCGCACACGCCAGTTCCGGGTGGATGACCAACTCTTTGTTGGTTACGTGGGCGCTAAGAAAGGACAGGCGGTGCACAAACGGACCATCTCTCGGTGGATCGTTTTCTGCATCCAAGCGTGCTACTCTTTGGCTAAAAAGGAACCTCCTGTTGGGCTGAGGGCCAATTCCATTCGGGCCACGGCGACTACTACTGCCCTGGACCGAGGAGTCCCTTTGCAGGACATTTGTCAGGAAGCTACTTGGGCCTCGCTGCACACGTTCGCAAGACACTACTGCCTGGACAGCCAAGTCCGGAGGGATGGCTTCTTTGTCCGTTCCGTCCTCCAGGACTTTCTGGTGTGATTATTGGTTCGCAGACCCACCACCGGGGTTGGTATTGCTGGGGTATCTATTCTAAGGTAAGGAATCTATCACTAACGTGTCTCTTTCAGATGCACAAGTTACTACTTGTGTAACGATATATCTGTAAAAGACATTAGTTAGTGATAGATTCCTTACCGACCCACCCATCCTCCCCGTTCTGCGAACCGATATCTAGGGTTAAGTTCATCCCCTTTCAGGGCCCTAGTTTCAATGGCACCTGTGTTGGTTTTTAGCATGGCTCTGCGTTTCTGGCGTGGAAAAGCTGTGTCTAAGAACTGACGTCAGCACGTGGAGGCGGTGTCTAAGTACTCCGAAGACATAATCACGGCGCACACGACGGACGCGGAACCGCAGACGATGCCTACCGACGCGCAAGGGTACTGCTACGCAAAAATTTCCGGATCCAGTCTGACGCCTGGTGATATTCTAAGGTAAGGAATCTATCACTAACCTATGTCTCTTACAGATATATCGTTACACAAGTAGTAACTTGTGCTTTAGGTAAGCAGACATTAAGTTGGAACCTCTGTCTGAAACCACCTCCTTAGAAAACCCTACCCTGGTAAAGACACCCAGGAGGGCCTTGGCTACTGGAAGAGCTGTAGTAACCCTAAGGGGAATTGCTTCAGGGTACCTAGTAGCATGAACCACTACTACTAGAATGAATTTGTTCCCTGAGGCTGTGGGAGGTTTAAGTGGACCCACTATGTCCACACCTACCCTTTCAAAGGGTACCCCCACCACTGGCAGTGGTATCAGGAGGGCCTTTGGGTGGCCACCTGTCTTGCCACTGGCCTGACAGGTACAACAGGAGCTCACAAACTCCTTCATCTTTTGGTGCATCTGGGGCCAGTAGAAGTGGCTAATTAGCCTTTCCCAAGTTTTGTTCAGTCCCAGATGTCCAGCTAGGGGGATGTCATGAGCTAAAGTTAGGAGTAACTCCCTGTACTTCTGTGGCACTACCACCCTCCTGTTAGCTCCAGGAGTGGGGTTTCTTGCCTCAGCATACAGTAATCCCTCTTCCTAATAAGCTCTGTGGGTACCACTGACCTCTCCATGTGCTTCTGAAACAGCTTGCTGCCTCGGGCTTTCAAGAGTGGGGCAGTCTCTCGCTGTCCCTGGCACTGTTCTTCCCTAGTGGGTCCCCCTGGGCCCAAGAGTCCAACCTGGTTAGGCTCCAGCTCCATGGGCTCAGTTCCTGTAGGGTTTCCAAGTCCTCCCCCTGAGGAGAGGTGTCCTGAGAGGCTTGCTGTGTAGAAGCTGGTCCCCCAGTCTTCTGGCTTTTTCGGTTGGTTGGGCCATACTTTCAGGCTCCAAACCTACTTGTTCATCTTTCATTTTGCTCTGTGCTCTGGTTTGCACACACACCAGTCTAGGGGTACCCAGCATGGCTGCATGTGTTATTTGCTCAACCTCATCCCAGGCTGAGGTTTCCAGGTAATTTCAAAGCAGGCAGTCAGCTGGCAATTGTGGAGAGACCACTACCAGTTTCAGGCCAGTAACCTCCCCCCAACCTAATGTCGCCATAGGGCGTTGGGTGGTAATGCTGTCAAGGTTGGTGAGAGGGTAAGTTTTCCCAATCAAGTATTGCTCTGGGGAAACCAGCATTTCCTTTACCATAGTGATACTGGCACCTGTATCCCTCAGGGCTTCTACTCTAGTTCCATTAATGGAGGGGTATTGCAAATACTTTTTACAGTTGGGTGGCCAACCAACTACAATGGCAAACTCCATTTTCCCCTAGGAGATTAGACTAGCTTGAGTGTATTCCCAGATTTGCTCTGGGCACTCCTCTGATCCCATCTGTAGACTCACTGTCCCTGGAGTAGCTGTACTGGGTGCCTTAGGGGCTTTGTTGTAGGGGCAGTGTGAGAATGTACCAAACTTGTCAGTCTTCAGTGTAGCCATTATGGTGCTGTGGAGTTCGTAATGACGACCTCCCAGCATCATATACTCTTAAATGGCATCACTGCACTTACAGGGCCCAGGGATGGCTCTGGGTATTGTAGGGGCACAGGGCTCATGCACCCGTGCCCTCACCTCTGGCATAGGGCACCCAGCTAGAGGGGTGACTGAAGTATGTCAGGGCAGTGAGTTCTGTGGGCAGGGCACACAGGGATGTGTGCCATGTCGACACTCGTTTTGGTTCTGTACTTAGGCACTCAGCCTGCAAAGGCAGTGTGTGGGTGCCAGGGTACAGGGCCCCTGAGGGTGGCACAACCAGTGCTGCAGCCCTCAGGGGTCTTCTCTGGTCACCATGCCCTGGGTACCTAGGGTCCCATTTACTAGGGGCCGATAGGTGGCCAGAGTTGCCAATTGGGTTTTGTTTCAACACAGTTTTAGGGAAGGAACACAGGCCCAGAGTACCTGGTTGGCAGGAACCCAGGTCACACTCAGTCAAAGCACATCAGCAGTTCATAAAAAGTGGGGGGCATACCAATGCAAGAAAGATGGCACTTTCTCACAGCAAACAATTGCCTTAAATTAAATTAGGATAGGACCGAGGTCATAGTTTTTGGCAACCTAACTCCTGGTTGGTATCCGACATTGTGGCCAGAGGAATTGGGATTATTCCCTACTCCTGCATGTCAATGCGGTGGCCTCTTTGTCCTTTAAAGTTCTAAGGAAGATAAAAAAGTTGCTACCCTGTCTCCCGATGAGTGCTGGAAAAACTCATTAGTGCTCTAGTTATGTCAAGAGTTGATTACTGTAACGACCTGTTAATTAACGCAAAAGAAAATGTGCTAAATAAGCTGCAACGGACACAGAACGCAGCAGCTAGGATATTATCCGGTACCCCAAAGTTCAAGCCAATTTCCAGTGTCAGGCGTGAACTCCATTGGCTGCCCATAAAAAGCAGAACTAAATTTAAGGCACTATGCATTTCTTATAAAGCAGTCCATAGCATGGGGCCTGAATATCTGAAAACAGCCCTGCGAGTACATGCACCCAGCAGAGCCTTACGCTCGGCAGACGCCAATTTTCTTTTCGTTCTCAGAACAAACACAGTTAACTGGGGCGACAGAAGATTTGTTGTGTTAACGGCTAAACTTTGGAACCTGCTCCCCCTACAAATTAAAACCTGTCCAACACTATTATTATTATTTAGGAAACCAGTGAATACCTGGATATTCGAGCAATAGAAGCCTTCCCGGTATCCTTACAGTCCATAGCGCCAAGACACCCTTGGGTATTGGCGCACTCTATAAATTGTTACAAAAATATATATTATTGTTTATACAAAAACAATTGGCCTAGAGTTCAGTTCTTGAATGTGTGAATTCATTTGCTGACTAAGTGGGTAGATCAAATGCTTAACACTGTCCTCTGATACTGCCTTACTGCTCGCCAAAGCGACCACTATTAGAGTAAGTTTCTATCTAACTTTAACCTCTGCCTACCTCTGGGTACTCTTGGACTCTATACACACTTTACCTCACTTTGGTGCAGTATATATAGAGCCAGTTTCTTACATATTCCAGCTACTTTCTGGTGCCAAAGAAGGACGGAGGGATTTATCCTATCTTCGATCTGGCCTTCTCAACCTCTACTTGAAAAAGGAGAAATTCAAAATGCTTACGTGTAGTAACCAAGTCCACGCTGGTAGTAGTATTTCAGGAGGATTTATTCGGGTTGGTTACAGCATAGTAGTACAGTAGTTATTAGCCCCACCAGGAGCACCCAGCTAGGCACTCAGCCCTTCTCCAACTGTGAGTTCCAACTCCCAACATTCCATCTTACATCACTCAAGCAGGGTTCCACTGGCACAGCATATATAATAGCAACCCAGGATACTACATATCCTCTTTTGTTCCAAAAAGAAAACCAAAAGGAGCACCCATAATAGGAACAACACAATGTTCGAAAGAGAAGAAAAGGACACAGACTAGAGGAATAAAGAAAAATGAAAAACCAGAGGAAAAGTATAATACAAGAAAATAAAGTAGAACACCAGTGAAGGTGTGATCAGGACAAGAACGCAATAGAAGCAGAAAGAAACATACAACATATCCTCCTTTGTTAAATGTTAAAAGAAGGAAAAGTGGAATAATAGAACAACAAAGACAAAAATAAAATAGTGGAACACACATCATCCTTTCCCAAGAAGGAAAAAAAATAAAAAGGTGTGGTAAAGAAAATTACCGGGACTAGTTTTCTATACATTAATATCAATAGGAATAGCTCATAAAATGAGAGGCAGAGTCCGTGGTATCTGAGTCATAAGGGCTTTATTTCAATGGCTCGAGCCAGGGGAGAATCGGGTTCCATCACCACTAAGGTTCAGGAAGGGATATCGAACGCTTTATTAACAGCATACATTATATATAGTAAAATCACATAATTGCAATCAATACAGTAGGCGTAACACTCCAGGCGGAGCAAGTGAAAAGAGAGAGATAAGAACATATGGGCGTAAAAGAAGGCGTGTAAAGAGGCATACACGTGGGTGTATGCATAGAAGAGGACTGCAGGATCAGCAGAAACCTTTAACCTACATGTGCGCGCAACTGGTCATGACGTGAGATTGATGTGTAACTGGGGAGAGCTGGGGGTTGCCTTTAGCACTAGAAGAGGAGTCTGAAGTCTGGGATGTCAGAACGACCTGCACCTTTGGCATATCTGATATCTTGTGTTTGGAGGATGTATTGTCTGAAATAAAGGTCTCTCGAACAGAAGTTGTTCATCACTAAATGCTAGTATGTGCATACATTTCTTCGTGCATCACGTGGGGGCATGGGCCTACTATGGCAACGGGTTCAGTAAATCACTTGCATGGAGACAGGAAGGCTAGGCCCTATGCTCTGCAGGCGGAAAGTGTTTACCTATTTCACTCGACTGGAATGTGTTTTTGCGGAGGCTGAGCAGATAACTGTAGGCAAAATACCGTCTTGGCAGGCAGGCCAGGCCGGGCACCTCTCGGCTGGGCAGAGAGTAAGGGAGAGGTCAGGGATGCAAAACTGCAGCTTTCGGAGACAGAAGAGGCTCAGAGCCTGAATTCAGGGCCTGGCTCGGCTGGGCCACAAAAACGTGTGCTTCGCGTTATTTAAACGTGTACCATGTAAATGCATTGGCAAGGCAGGCCTTAGTGCAGAATTAACGTTTCATTCATGGAAGTTCTAATAACTGACATGTTAACTTTAGACGGAAACGCAGGGGCATTATTATGACAGGCACGGGAAGGGAATTACATGATAACATGGGCATACATGGAGCGTGAGTACGTGGATAGGGTGCGAGTGGGGGACACATTGACCACACAAAATTTTCTATGGCAAATTTTCTAGGGCAAAGAATGGAAAGAAACCATCAATGGCAGCCCTCTGCAAACCCACTGGCCAGGTAAGTAAGCAAAGAGACAACTCACATCAGGAGAAATCAAGACGACAGAGAAGAATAGGAGTGAATAAACTCAAACTTCCCCATCTGAATTTAAAAATACATAACAAATTGAGCTACAGTGTAAGAAAACTACTAAAATCATAAATAAGAACGCCCAGAGTAAAACAGCCCATGTACTATGGTAATTAAAACCATACACCTGTTAGGGTAAATAATGTATACATGGGTAAATGTTGTGCACAGTACAGAAAGGACGACACCCAGAAAACAGACCCCATGTGGACATGGGAAACTAGTGCACTGCATAATAATTTAAGTACCTTGAACTAAACCAAATTTGCAACAAAAAAATCTATCACTCCAGGGAGATCAAGATAGGGTACTTAAAAGGCGCGGGACACACGTCCATGCAACACACCTCTAGTGGAGGTCACTTGAAATGCACATGACATTGGGAAAACCCAAATACACCTCACGGAGAGGAAAATACACCTCACGGAGAGGACAAGAGACAAATTATGTGCATAAATAGATGTGTGTTCATAACATATTCCAAACTAAGAATGGAATATAGGGGTATAAACCCTTGTTAATACAAAAGGACTATAACCTTAGCATAGTTTGACGGCGTTTGGGTAGGAACCCATAAACGCAATGCACAGGGACTAACACCCTTGCATAGCTCCAAGGAGGAAGCGTAAATACGCACACCCTACATAGGGTAAAAACAAAAATAGAGCGGTCCGTGTGTTGGCAACTGACGTGGAGCTACCACATAGTGCGCTATTGAAAGCAAATGGGACTGGGAACCCATCGCAAAAACATTGAAGTAAAGCAGGTGGGACTAAAACCCACTGCAGATGCATGGGACTGGGGACCGTTAGCAACAGGAAATTCGCTACATGAACAAAATATTGGAGTAAAACAGTGGTAAACTAAGTTACAACACATCAGAAAGCAGTACAGCCAAAAATGACAATCAGAGTAAAAGATTATACATTTTTCCCCATATTGAAACACATGTAAGTGAGCTAGAAACTACACACTGAAGGATTATAACTAAAATGGAAAAATACCAAATTCCAACTTGGCCCAGAAGATGGTAGCATAACTCCAATAATGTTGAAATGTCACACTCAATTTGAAAATCAATTAATAACTTCACTCGTGTACAAAACCATGCTTCATTAGAGGAAACACTGAGTCACTAGATAAAATAGTGAAGTCTTTGCAGCTCTGACAAGCATCTCCATCGACATTTGACAATTTAATACAAACGTGCTTGGCAGAGATGAGAGAGAACATGCAGCAAGCGATAAAATTCCAAGTGCCACTGGAAGATAGTCAAATTATTAAAAGGGAACTTCCTCTCACCTCCGGTGTTTAAACAACATCCTCTCTGCTTTTCGGACGGAAATGTGAAATGGAACCATGTTATTTTGACGTGGAAGTTAAATCAGGAAAACAAACTCCGGTGGTGACAGGACGCACTGGCTGAAAATACACAGAACATTTTAAAGCTTCAGTCACAGCACAACCAAAGATGGCGGCACGTACAGTGGCGCAAAGCTGGGTGGCTCACGGCGCTTCCCCACACCAACAGCATCGGAGGATCCGGCACGGAAGGCAGCACGTCACAAGAGCTCCGTGAAAGACAGCAGGTGAGTGTGCGTACAGCGAAAGACACGCGCTACATCTTTGAATGTGGAGAAGCAGTTGAACTGACGCTGGCTTTAGTGGCTCGATTTTTCCCTCAAATACAAATAAAATATTGTACATAAAAGAGAATCCCCACAACTGTAATTAAGCTTTGGCATGCCATGGTGGTTAAACGGTAAAACAGGCAATACCTCACCAAACCACCCTTTTTTTTTTTTCATTTACCTTCCATGGGGCTAAACAGCAAACACCAACAAATAAGTGAATGTACCTCACAAAATTACGGGGTGCTGTCAAACAAGATGTTGAAGTCAGACTTCAGCGTCCAAAGCTCAGCAGCCAAGTGTCTCCTCCGGGGAAAAACCTCACTAAGATGAACCCAGAGTGAGGAGCTTGAATGCAAGACAAAATACATTTGGTGGCAGAACTCTCTTTGCAACATTTGGCAGAAACATAGTGTGCAGACATCTGGAATGAGTGACAGTCAAACAGAAATGAAGATAAGACACAGCAGCATAGTTACATGTCTTCAACTGAATCATACTTGATCAGTCACACTTCTTCCCCATTTAGTGTGTGGAGTCTTGATGAGACAAAAGGCTTACTTGTATAGCAAGATGAGCCAGGAACTCAAAAGATTCGGGTTTACCCCCCTGAGAGCACAGCTCCAGGACAGAGGTTAACAGGGCGCAGATACTTGCAGTCATAGCAAAACGTAGGAAGGCTCACCCTGTTTTGTAGATTCACCACGTTGAGTGATTTTTTTACCCTCATAAAAACCATCGCTGAAGACAGAAAGGGATTGTGGACTGTCTTGCTTACCCTCACTGAGAGCACAGCACGGGAACCAACTTGAAGGCTGATGAGGGCGACCGGTGCAGAGGTCACTGGTGGGGCTAACTTGACAGTTGGTAGACAGCAGTGAAGATAACTTGAGGTTTCCAGATACATCTACTTGAACTTGAGAGGTAGAAATCGCAGGTTCTTTCTTAAAATCGTCGCCATTAATAATGTAGTAACCAAGTCCACGCTGGTAGTAGTAATTCAGGAGGATTTATTCAGGTTGGTTACAGCATAGTAGTACAGTAGTTATTAGCCCCACCAGGAGCACCCAGCTAGGTGCTCAGCCCTTCTCCAACTGAGTTCCCACTCCCAACATTCCATCTTACATCACTCAAGCAGGGTTCCACTGGCACAGCATATATAATAGCAACCCAGGATACTACATTGCGCTCGCCCAAGTTCTGTGTCTGTGACCTGGGTGACTGTATGCTAGTGTTGGACTTGCAGGACGCATATTTCCACATCTCCTACTGCATGACCACAGACGTTATTTGCGGTTCACAGTGGCCAAGAGCATTTTCAGTTTACCGTGCTGTCTTACCGGCGCCCCTCTAGTGTTTACAAAATTGATGGCGTGGTTACAGGTCATCTGTGAGGGTCTGGGGTTCCAGTCTCTCCCTACCTTGATGATTTATCGTCTGTTGAAGGCATTCTCTCCTCAACTAATAGTCTCCCACCTCCATACTATGCAAACCTTGCGCACTCGCTATCAACGTGCCTAAGTCACACCTAACTTTCTCTCAGATGCTCCCTTCCATCAGAGCTGTTCTAGACTAAGTTTAGTTTCAGGCTTATCCTCCCGAGTCCAGGACATTCCGCCTAGGCTATTGATGTTTCAGCTTCTAACCTTGATTTTGGTGAGACGGACCCTGAGGTTGTTGGGCCTTACGGCCTCCTGTATCCTATTTGTACAGCTTACCCGCTGGCTTATATGGGCTCTGCAGTGGGACCTGAAGTCCCGGTGGACATAGCATCAGGGGAATCTCTCCGGCATGGTCCAGATCTCGGACGGAGCTGCAAAAGATCTGCAGTGGTGGCTAACCAACCCTGATCCCTTCCCCCAACCAGAGCTGACTGTAGTGAAAGATGCATTACTCCTGTGCTGGGGCAGCCGCCTGGGAAAGGGGGAGATCAGGGGATCAGGTCTGTGGCAGAACACAAGCTCTACATCAACCTGTTGAAGCTTCAGGCAATTCACTAGGTGTTGAAAACCTTTCTTCCCTCAATAATGGGGAAGACTGATGCAGGTCTTCACAAACATCACCACTGCTATGTGGTACTGCAACAAACCAGGCAGGGTGGAGTGGTGGGACCCTCTGTGCTGAGGCCCTGCATCTCTGAACATGGCTTGAACAGCAGGGCAATTGCCTGGTGGGTAAATCTATGTACCGTAGCCAATGCAGAGACAAACCAATCCACTTACTGGTGTACAGGGGAACAGCTCGGAAATCTTTTGTGTCCAGTCTGATGCCTGGGGATGTTTTCAGGTATGGAATCTGCAGCTGTATAGTCTCTACCAGATAAGATGTTACTGATGGGAAGGAACTTGTTCTTTAGAAAGTTGCTGTTCTGTTGCCCTAGTTTTCCCGTGGCCATTTACTGAGGTTGGCCACGAGACCTCTTTCTGACTCTTGGGGAGATGTCGTGACTCTTGGGAGGTAACGATAGAAGCCTGCAGTTGAGAGGTGTTACCTCCTCATGGAAGGAGAAGGCACACTATGTTAGTCCAAAACGCGAGCTTCAAAGATGAAGCTGCCTTTGAAGGGCAAATGTTTACCACACTCGAGAGGCTGCTCTATACAGTTCATATAGACAGGTTGGAGTCGGGGACAATGATGGGTAAACACTAGCCTAACCAGTTTCCCCATGGGTGTAGAGCCCACAGGCATCTTCACTCCTAAGACCGGCTACCGAGCTCTTGAGGATCATGGGGGTTGGGGGGTGTTGTGCAATTATGAGAGTTGGCAGAATGGACCCTTCTGGTATAGCTGTATACCACACTTCACAGGAACCTTGTAGCCCTTTGGCTAGTGAACGCAACCTTCCCAAAGGGCACTTTCTGGGCATAAAAAGGGCCCCCCTAGCACCCAGAACTCGGATCTCTCTTGAATCGAAGTGGACCAAAGGAGGGTTGACCATGGTACCCGGAAAGAGGTTGCACCAAAGTTGGACTGCACCTTCTGGTCCTTGGGGCTAGCGAAGGAAAGGACTGTGCCTGCTGTCCTGCTCTTGGAGAGGCATCCCAGAGCCCAGCTTGAGCAGCAACGCCAATAGTCAGTTGGATGTCTTTCTGTTCACAGCACAGGGCCACTAAAGCAGAAAAAGCCTGCTGGGGAGAGTTAGTTGCCCAGATCACCACTGTGCAGCCTAAGAGACCAGAACCAGATGCTCAAAAATTGCACCAGTCTCTGCTAGAACTGGGAGAGACATCGGAGTACAGCTTGTTCACCCAGGAGAGCTATCATTCGAACAAGGAAACTGCTGTGCTTGGCAACTGGACTTCTGACCTGAAGAAGACTTCTTGGTACATCTACTCCCGTGGTTAGAATCACAGTCCGAGAAGGGTTTCACCATCTTGTTTTTGTTGAAATAGGGACTTCTAGGTCGGGGTTATACCCACTCTGCACAGGAAGTGGTCATGTAGAGGGCGTAGTCACCCTGGTGGTGGATATCCCATTGACTACTCCACGTACTTCCCTAAACACCTCTAAATTGAGTTTTTAGTGATCCTTCCCCCCCTCCCAACTCTAGACTTGTAGATGCTACTTCTTGGGAACTAAAGAAGGGCAAAAAGACAACCCCACGAGATGCAATGACCTGGACAGAACCTGGAACCAAACCCTGCCTTACTGCTTGCTCCTTAATAATTGCAAAGACCCTACTTATCCTGTGGCTGTGCATCCTCCCCTACACTTGGAGGACTGTCTAGCACTTCGACAGCCAGCTCCTATCTCCCTTAGGGTGGAGTCATCCCCCTGCAACTGCAGGCACTGACAGCATCTGCCCGGTTCAGTGTGTTGCTGGCTGTTTGTACCAGCCAAAGCATGTTTCGCGTTCAGCCCGGACCCCCACTGACTTGGAAGCCTATCTGCATTTCTAGGGACATAGGAACAAACTAGTCCGGCGACCAGAGTGGCTTTGCTTGTTCTATTTCTACTCTGCAGGTATACAGATACACCGGGAGGGCCTCAAACTCAAGTGGACAGCCATCCAAGACCCTCCGCATCAGAGCTCCCCAGCCCAGGTCTTTGACTTCTAAATGCTTCCCCTTGGCTTAGTGGTCCCCACGACCTTGAGCCCCCCCTTTGGGTTTATCCGGACTTGCCCTAAGTCCCCTGTTGCAGCCTTTGTTTCAGGTCGCCTTGACTTAAACGGTGTAGCACTCGAAACTACCATACTGACCAGCCCTTCTGCACCGGGACACCCCAGGGCAGGTAAGTGAAACTGCTGGTGTTACTTTGGACCTTTCCCCCAGCACCTCAAATCCCAAATCACACCTTTTGAACTCCGCCTGCAAGTACCTGTCTGTTATGTGAGTTTTTCTCCAATGCCTCAAACTCTTAATTTGTGATATTTTTCTATTTGCTTCTAAAAACGATCTCCACTTGTGCTTAAGTGATTCTGAAGAACTTTGTGTCTAATTTTTTTCTATTGTTAATATAAATCTTAAAAGGAGCTTACATCCCGCCCCCTCATTTTCCATTGGTTCTTGTATCTGAAACGTACTTTCTCTCTATTTCTGTTGGTTGTCATATATGGTCCTGCATTTACCAATGCTTGTTCCCCATGTTCGTCTCTTATTTTTTCCTCAGCCAAAAGACTTAACATCCTCTTTAGTGGAACTGTTTTTTCAATGTTTTACATCTTTCTGATTTTTTGGCTTGCGAAATATTTGAAATTACTTCATCAGATTTATATAGGCCAATTTATCACCCTTTATTTGCCCAGGGTGACGGGATGCTGCGCCGCACAGTATCAAACCAGGATCCCAAGCTCTTGAGTCGGCAGCTTTGGCTGTTGCGCCACATCCTCGCCTGTATGTTTTTTTTTTTTTTGTAATATGGGCTTTTTCAACGTCATATTCCTGCGGAGTCACCCGCATCTCCCTTGTAAAAAAACTAGTTTACTTAATTTTATTTTTGTTGGTATTCTTGCCACTCACTAGCAGTGTTGCCCACCAGAGACATGTTTATACACTCCAACTGGGCAAGTTAGAAGTAGCGTCCAGTGCACTCAAGAACAACCTGGTGCTCAGACTACGTAGGCATTAGTCCCTTCTGCCTGTAACCTTGTTCACTCACATCTTTACCCGCTATACAGGCACCAGCATACTTTTTACTGACATGATAGCGCCAACTAACATTTGCATACACATCTAGTGCCAGAAGCACTCGATGGCACACATTTGAGAAGAGGGTGTGGCGTAACAGCTAGGGTGGCCGACTTTGAACCTGGAAAAACGTGTTATTCATTTTGAGTGTCACATTTATAGAAAGTTAACAGATGTTATGTTCCATATCACACAATCCCACCCTCTTTAAACTCACCAAATTGGTTCTTTACTTCATTTTAATTGTAATATTTCAATTGCATTATAATTTTAATTTGAATGTCTTAACTCGATTTTTAATAACTGTTGATATGTTACCTTTAGTCTGTAGATAATGGATTTGAATGTATTTAGTTGAGTCTGTCATCTGATATATTAGACTGATGTATTTCGTCTTTAGTTATGTGACATAATGAAGCAAGTCTTGACCTTTTCATGATTTTCGCAGACTTGCTACTTGTCCTGTGCCACCCATATACTCGCTTTTTCACATCGGTCCAGAATTGAAATGCATGATGATGCAAATCCAAGCTGTCAATTTCACTCAGTTTGCCCCGGCTCGCCATTTTTTTTTTTAGCTTTTGTACAACTGTATTACCTAGTTTTAAATGAGTACATTGGGAAGGGGTCTGAATAAGCTGCGGTTCGATCACACCAACATCTTGTTGCCTGCTTAAACAGATGGCAATTTAATTCAACGTTGAAATGTCATTGTTGTGAACTAGCATAGCAAGTCTTGGAAGCAACGCATGGGTTGTTTTTTTCATTATTTAATTTTTATTTGAAATCTTCTCTTTCCGTGTTGGTCACAGAAGTAGGCTGCATAGATTGTTTTAGTGCATTGTCATTTTACTTTAAAATTCCTCTTCTGTGTTTTTAGGTCGAGCAGCGTCTGCTCGAGACCTATTGTTGCCCTTATTTGGGAATGTAGACACGAGAGGGGCACGAGCGCAGATTTCACCTTGTGGGCGCGCACGGCGCCGTGCCCATTTCGTGCCTCATATTCCCGTGCGCAAACACACAGCCACACTCACGCATGCGCACATACACAGCCATACGCATACACACACTGCATACACACACACTGCATACACACACCACCCCCCGTCGCCGCACCTACACACACACACTAGCGCACCTACACACAGAGACCCCCACACGCACACACACCAGTGCACCTACACGCACGCACACATAGAGACCCCCCTCCCCCCGCCGCCATCGCACACATACAGAGACCCCCCTCCCCAAGCCGCCATCGCACACATACACACACACACGCGCACCCTCCTCCCCCCTACAACTAAGCCCCACTTACCGCCATTCCGGACTTCCGTAGCCGGGGCTCTCCCTCGGGCATGGGAGCCCCGCTCTCAGGCACTCCGTGGGCGCGTGCTTGGGACTTCAGAAGACGGAAGTCCCGCCCAAAGGAACTGGCTCTTCTGTACGGCACTGACGCATCGGATACGGGAATTTCACATCGAAAATACATTCATATCAGGAAAGAAATGTCTCGGCAGAACTCAAACGGTGAGTATTGTGCTCGGAGAGAAAGAAGGTTGACGGAGGACTGCCAAGGTGCGGTAGATGTATTCATGCAATGAAAGACGTGAGTTTTGTGAATGCGATCTGTGACATTTCACTTAAAAGTGATTTACGGGGAACTAACTCTCAGTAACAGTTTACAAAAAGATGACTGTCTTTCTGTTTTGAAGATGTGTTTACATGGCTGGGGAGCATGTTAAATTTAGAATTAAGAAGCAGCATAAACAAATTAAGTGCACGACTGGAATTATGGCTGTGAATGAGGCTGCTTTAACCTGCGTAGGTTTCGGAAATGGGAGCGCCTGCGAGCAAGGAAGCCTGCTCTTCTCCAGCCGCCCTCTTCTTTTCTGTGAACAAAACTCACGGGCACAGAGTCCATGGACTCAGTTTTCCCCAGAAGACATTTTGCCCCTGTCGTGCAAATGGTGGGACCCGCGGTCTGTATTCTGTAGCCACGTAGGTCTCAGTTTTTAATTCCGGACATGCTTGGTGTCTTGTTGGCCATGCCCCCTGAGTGAAAACACAAATGCTGTCGCGCCTCCTCCAGTTCAGAACATATTCAGTTTCCCGCCCCTTGATTTCATATTACACATGGTGCCCAGCCAGGTCTTCCCACTGCCCTTTTAAAGCGTAGACGCGCCCTGTCACCTTTCCTACAATTCAGTCCACGCCTGTTGGTCTGCCCCACCAATTCAAAACGTGAGCTGCCCTGTGGCTTCTTTGTAAAACGGACCTGGGGCATTTCTCCACTAGTTGAAAACATACTCGTCTGGTGCCCCCCCTTAAGACCCAGTTCACACCGTACTGGTGGACTGCCCCCGCTGAGGTTAGGAAGAGGGTCGATAGAGTGGGGTCGGGGGCTGTAAAATGTTATCTATGTTTTTATTGTTTTTAAGACTTTTTTCTAAATATAAATAAACCCATCCCATGTGTGTATTGCCTCCTCTGTTAATTGCTGTCAACTCAGCACCACAACAGCATCACTCGGCACCACAACAGCACTGTCCTTGCTTGCTACCAACAAGCATTGCCATAGCCAATAGGACTCTCATTAGGAAAGTGTAAGCTATTGACTTTGCGAATAACAATGCTATTAAATTATATATTTTCAAAGCCAACACATATAAAAAAAAAACGTCATTTACAATACCAATAGCTCACACTTTCGTAATGCGAGACCTATTGCATTGCAAATGCTTGTTATAAAACGCCTCTGCTGTGTTTCTCTTTGTTTTCTTGTTTTTTGTTTTAACAGAAGTAGACCACAGCAAACTAATGTCATGCTGTTGAGCTAAAGAGATCATGTTCTACGGTTGGCTTAGGTCTTGACTGCTGCCAGCCTTTACAGAGACCTGTTTGAAAAAACCTTTTTCTGCAGATCTCGCTCGTACATGTCAGGTAGGAGCTTCATTATTCATAGACTATGGATGCTTTCCCACAGTCTTTCAAACAAGGTATGCGGGACTGTAGGGTTGTAATGTCCTAAAGTTCAGGCTGTTATTGGGGAATCCGGTCTGTGCTGTAATTTCTGCTGTTGCGACTATTGCTGGTAAAAACTATTTATCCTGCTCACCAAGCTAAAACTTACAACAGCAATTTTAATCAAATAGGCGAAACCTAATGCATTTACCGTCGCTTAATATCAATTGGTCTTGGATTTCTTATTGTGTGTGAACCATTTGACTGTGCACATCAAATCCTTAGCACCGCGCACTAATAAGCCTAAACTACTCGACCACACTACCCCAAGTAGAGCTCTTGAGAATATTAAAGTAAGCCCTGTAAACCAATAAGGGTCATCCAGACTTTTTGCATGGTGTGCCCTTACGTAGGGATCACTACATAAAAGTCAGCATCCTACAATGGTGGTTCAGCTGTGGGATTTCAGAATTTCATATGCTGATACCACTTAGTCAATAGGTGTGTTACTAAGAAATTCACAATTAACTAGTCCAAAATGATTTAGAAAATTGGCGATTTTTTAATTTTTATAAATTTTCTGTTTGGAGCGCGGGGCCTTGTAATAATTCCACTATAAATTTTACAGGAAGCATTGTAACTTTTATGGTTTTTGGTTTTGAAAACCTAATAAAGTATTTTGAAATTGAACTCCACTATGCAATGGAACTTACTGGTCAGCTAGGTTTTAAAATTTTCTAGAATTTTGCTTGATTTTCTAAATGATTACAATTGTTATAAACATGTCTGGCCCAGGTAATACAGTTTAGGAATTCAACTTGACCCCATATCTGTAGCTTGAGATGCCACAGTTAACAACCCTCTGTTAGGCCAATAACATTGCTACTGACTCAGACCATTCAAAAACCAAGCCTCCAGGAGGCCCCAGCAGAATTTAATTTAGCCCAGTTGACAAAGGGTCCTGCCACCTCTAAGGAGGATGACCGTTACCAGGGGACTGTAGTCCGTATCCCAGGGGACTTCCCCCCTAACTTAACAAGAGAAGGTGAGGACCAAAACCTTTACCTATCTCTAGACTTCGTTCTTCTTGGGGTACGTCAGTGTATAAAGCTTGCTTTCTATGAAGTATACCAAAATGTGGTACACTATGCAGTAAGTCCAGGCAACCCTTATTAGTTTACAGGGCTTAAATTAAAAATCACAAATGCTTTTTTTGGTAGTGTGGGTAAGCAGTTTAGGCATATCAGAAATAAGTGTTAAACATGTGTTGTACACGCGGTCAATAAATGAGACAGACTCGAGAAGAAACTAGAGACCAATTAAAAGAAATAACATATTTTAATGGAGTTTAAACACCAAGATCATTGGAATCGGGTAAGTACTTTAGATGTTATAGATTTTTACAGGTAAAACAGTAGAAAATCACAGCTGCCAGATTAGGGCATAAGCTGTGAACCGGTAATGATATCTTATGGGAGAAAAATTCACTGCATAGGTATGTTTACAAATAATTCTCAGGGTTACTCGCCTGGACTTTCGGTGCTTAGGGACCAAGGTCCAAACAAACACCAGTAGTTCGGGTTTACCTCCCCTATTGTTTCTGAGTCTAGAGGTGCTGGTCGCGATGGTAGCTTTGAACGCTATCTGTTAAAGTCTATGGAGAAATACCTGTGGAAAAAAGGCTGCAAGCCGGGACTTGGGGATAAGTCTGCCAGAACCCAAGTGTGGGCTCGGCTCTTGAGTTCCAGAAACAGTGACACTCTTGGTTGGTTCTGGCTCTGAGGGTGCGGGTCCAGAGAGGTTTTATTGGGCGGGTTGCTTGTGTTGGAGGGACTCACTTGAGGTCGCCCTGGTGATGGATGGTAGACTGGACAGCAGGGCCACTCTTGGTGCTGGCCTCGGTGATGCGGACGTCCCTAGTCAATAGGTCGGTCTTGGCAGGGTTGGTGCCCGGACTAGACACTTAGCAAGACTTCTTTCGGTGTTGGTTTGAGGAGACGTGACAACTTATCAAGGTGGTCGTTGCATACTAAAGGTTGTTCTATTCCTGATCGGCTATTGCTACCAATTTTAAACTTCTATCAATTTGAACAAAAGAATGGCCAAGTTAGTATTGCTTTTTTTAGCTCTGGACTGTTATCATACATATCCATAGACAAATTTGACTGTTTTTGAATTGCAGTACGAGATTTACAGATTTCTTTATCACTATTGAGCCCTGATGAAGTTCCAAGAATTTTTGTGTTTTGAGGTACTTAACGCGTTGGATGTCTTTGTTCCACTGTATCGAATCTGGAAAAAAGACTAAAAAACAAAATGTTTTTTTGAAAACAGTTTATTGAAAAGTTGCACATATTCTGCAGAGCTCTGCACACCAGAGACAGCTGCAGGACAAAATAGCATAGCAAGCGAAATGCAAGCAGTTATACTTTTTCTGTAATAAACAAACTTTAAGCAAAGCAATTCTAGATCCCCCCCCCCCCCCCCCCCCCCCCTCCACACACCCCCCACTCCAAACTCATCCCACCCACCCAGGTCGCATATGGTCCATCTTGTGTCTTCTATTCAGCATAAATCCAGATGACTGCACCCATGTATACTCTACCCTTCATGGCCCTTCCAGTACATCTTCCCGATCCACCTGGGTCTCGAGCCACAGACCCCTAAAGTCAGCCCAGCGCTTCCAAATTTTATTGTACTTTCGTGGACATCCTCGTGCTTCAAATATCGGCTGCTTCATGCCAATGCAAAAATCCAACCCCTTCTTCCATACCACCACAGATGGGGCTCTCTGGTCTTTCCACGCTCTAGCCACATCTCTCTTGGCCCAGGTAAGACCCAACAACAATAAATGTCTCTTGTACACATTACCGCCCACCCCATCCATCACATGCAGCAAGCCAAGCCGCGGCGTGCGGGGGAGCTCCCACCCCAGAACCTCAGACATGCAATCTAGCACTCCATTCCAGAACCGCTCTAGAGAGCCACAACTCCACACAGTGTGTATGAATGTCCCCACCCCCTGGCTGCATCTGAGACAGTCTGGAGATGCAATCAGCCCCTCCCGCCATAGCTGCTCCCTGGTGTAGTAAACTCTAAGGAGGTATTTGAATTGTATGAGCCGTAGGCGCATTGCTATAGCTGCTTCCCTAGGGGCTGCCAATGCCTTCCTCCAATCCTCCTCCTCCAATTCCCCTTCTCCAATTCCCCCACATCCTTCTCCCAGGTCTCCCTGAGTTTCTGTAGTGTGGGGGAAGAATGTATAACAAGTGTGTGGTATATGGATGATATCTTTTTCGTCTCCCATAAACACCTTCGCTTCCAGAGGGCTGAATTCAGGGATAGACTCAAGGCCCTCCAAGCTTGGGGCAAGGGCATGGCGGTACTGAAGGTACTTGAAAAACTGCGAGCGAGGCATGCTAAACTCCCTACATAGCTCCTGAAAGGACGCAAGTGTCATGCCGGCCAACACATCTCCCAGCGTGGAAATACCAATGTTGTCCCATCCCTTGAAGCCCTGCAATGCCGCCAGCCCTGGTAACCGCCCATTATACCACAGGGGGGGTTTCACTTGTCAGGGGATTCCACCACCCCATGCGGCGTAGAGCCTGTCTCCATATCTGAAACACCACCTGTGTGACCGGTGGTAGCGTCTTCTGCAGATGCCCCGCAAACAGAATGGTGTGTAGTGTTTATTTATTTTTGACACTTGTAAAGCGCGCTGTTACCTTACGGTGTCCTGGAGCTGTTTTGATAGCTCCCAAAACTGAATCCCCTGGTTAATTTACAAAAAGCCATGTTTTTAACTTTCGCCGGAAGGTCATAAGCTCAAGGAACAGTCTGAGTGCCACTGGAAGAGCATTCAAGGCCACCGCTGCCCCTCGGCTGAAACTCCTGCCTCCCCAACCCACTTTTCTAATGGGTGGGGTCCTGATCATTCCCACAGTAGCTGACCTCAGTAGTCTTCTGGGTTTGTGCCAGTGAAAGTATTGCCCCAGAAATGCTGGACCTATGCCATGAATCGCCTTAAAGAAAATACACAGACTTTTAAATAGAACCGCTTCCTTACTGGCAACCAATGCAGTTTCACTAGTTCTTAGGCGATGGGCGCGTATTTAGGCAAGCCTATAAGCAGGCGCGCTGCTGCATTCTGCAGTATCTGTAACTTGCTGAGTACTACTTGTTGGGCTTCCAGGAGCAGACTGTAACAATAATCCAATCGTGAAAGCACCAAAGCAGTCACAACTGTTTCTTTACATTCCCCTGGAAGAAACGGAAGAACTTTCGAAGGATTTTCTATGTCCAGAGGATGAATGAGGCCAAGGCATTTACCTGAGGTTTATAAGAAAGTCTGTCATCTAAGATGACCCCCACGTCCTTTACCTTGTTGACCGGAGTAGGCAAGGTCCCCATCTCTTATGGCCACCAGCTCGGGCCCCAAAAATTAGCAGTGGAACCAAACAATATTACTTCGCTTATGGCCGAATTAAGTTTTAGACCGTTTCCTGCCATCCATTTGCTCACAGCTTTCATGCATTCTTGGAACTTGCTGGCAACGTCATTCTCCCTCCCGGGTAGCAGTGACACCACAATCTGTGTGTCATCTGCATAAGATGTAAGTTCAAACCCATGGGAGCGGATGACTGGGGCCAGGGAAGAGACATAAACGTTGAACAAGGTAGGGTAGTGTGTAGCTCCACATGAGGCTACGCTCCAGGGCATACGCTGGGTCCCCCCTGTCCCCATACCACCACTCATTTAAAACTAGGAGGTGCGAAGCCTGATAATATGACAGGATGTCGGAAGTCTCTAAGCCCCCCAGTAAGCAGACAGAAAACAAGTGCGCAGTTCTACCTTCACTGTGCCTCCTGCCCAAAGGAACTGCCCTAGTGTGGAATTTACCTGTCTGAACCATTGCGGCGAATGGGGAAAGGGTGATTGTGCAACTGATATAGCAACTTGGGAAGGGCCACCATTTTAAAAATGGCTGATATACTATATATCGTCAATGGCATGCGGGACCATATCTTGATATCAGCCCGAACCCGGTCCCACACCGGCGCTACATTCTGCTCCCAGGAGACTGTGGGGACCTCTGAAATAAAGACCCTCAGATACTTAATGCCACCTACGGCTACTTGGTGTGGAAGCCCAATCCCCGACCTCTGCACGCCGCCCCAACACCCACAGGGTGGATTTGCGATGGTTCAAATACAGACCGATGCCTCCCCAAAAATGTGCATAATTTCCAGTATTCACGGCCCTGACCGGTTTAGTTTTGTAAGGAAAAATAAGACATCGTTCGCATATAGCGCAATCCTATCAGACAACCCCAGTGTCTACTCAAACCCCGCAGTTGTGCATCAATGCGCACCCACGCCGCCAGAGGCTCCATAGCTAGGGCAAAAAGGTACGCGCGAAAGGGGGCAGACCTGGGGGGTGCCCCGCCCGATGGGGAATCTGCTGGATATGGCCCCCGCTACACGAACCAACGCTGTCAAATCCGTGTACAGAAATCGCAGATACGAAAGGAAGTGGGGCCCTAGATTATGCCGAGGCAGGAACGCAAACAGGTAGACCCAACTCGGCGAATCGAATGCCCTGTCGGTATCTACCAGTAACAGTGCCGCCTGCTCCCAGGTATTCCTAATTGCTGCCACCGCTACATGCGCTCGCCTAATATTCTGTCTGGTTGCTCTTTGAGGCATGAAACCGGCCTGGTCCTGGTGGACCAGAGCCGCGATATGAGGCAAGAGCTGATTCGCTAATGCCTTGGCCAAAATTTTTGCCTCCACGTTTAACTAAGAAATGGGGCGATAGAATGCGTGTTGCTCTGGGGGGCGGCCCGGCTTCTGAAACACCACCACTTAAGCTTATCTCCAATCTGGAGGGAGGCTGCCCTTCTCCCTGGCCTCCTCCAAGGCCGCTCTATAGTGTTTACCCAGTTGTAGATGGTATTTCTTGAAGAATTCACTGGGGAACCAGTTAGGGCCAGGTGCTTTCCCTGTGTTGAGCTCAATCAGAGCTGTACCCAGTTCTTCCTCTGTCAGCGGAAGCTCAAAGTGCTTGCGCACCTCGTCCGATACCGCACAAGGCGGTAGATCAGCAATAAACGTATCCACCACATCTTCCTGGAGGCATTCGTTCGGGGCATACAAGGCTGCATAGTATGCAGCAAAAGCTTCTGCTAATTCTTTCGGATCCGTAATCGGGGCACCCGTGCCGTCCAGTATCCCTGGTAGGGCCTGCGCCTGAAGGGTACCCTGACACAGCCAGTGCAACATCGTTCCCGACTTGTCCCCCCCACTGATATATCCTACTAAGTGTTGCAAGCCATATCTGCCGGCGGTCCTCTTCCAATAACAGAGAGGCATAGGACTGTTGCGCTAAAAGCAATTGCCCCACCTCCGGACCCTCTTCCTCTACACTGCCCGACGTTCCAACTCCTCGATCTCAGCCTCGGCTTTTATCAATTCCGCCCTGCGCCTCCTCTTGGCAGCCGCACACCAAGCGATGTCCACTCACCGTATTGTAGGTTTCAGGGCCTCCCACACTGTTCCGGGACTGGCTACTGACCCTACGTTTCAGACTAGATATTCTTCTATGGCCTCACGAATATGCTTTTGATAATCAGCGTGCTGCTGATGCCACATGGACAAGAGCCACCGGAATGGCTGCTGCCCTCTGTCTAAACAAATATCAATTGCAATGGGGGAATGGTCCGAGAGTCCATGCGGTAGTATGTCCGCCGATTCCACCCTACCAACCACCACTCTGGAAACAAAAATATAATCTAGTCTTGAAAAGGACTTATGGACAGCTGACAGATGTGTACTCCCGCCTAGTGCCATGCATATGCCGCCATGTATCCACCCAATCCAAACCCCCAACCATGTCACTCAAATTGTTGGAGTGGCCCCTTATCTGTCCCCCCCCCCCCGGCCTATACCTATCTCTGTGTACATCCATGACATCGTTCCAATCCCTTCCTACCACAGCCAGCACATCTGGCATGTCAGCCCACACCACTAACAACTTCTCAACCAGCGACCATTGCAGAGGGGGCGGTGTATACACACAACTTAACACCAGGGGCTCTTTCCCTATCATACCCTTGATAAATTCGTAGCGTCCCTGAGTATCAACCCATTGAGCTGAGTGAACATATGGAATACTGCGATGTATTAAAATGGCAACGCCCCTAGATCCTCTAGTAAAGCCTGCATGATAAACTTGGTGGTAGCCATATTGCTGAAGGCATATGGCCTTAGTGCCTAACAGGTGTGTTTCTTGAAGCATCACCACGTCCGCTCCAGCCCTCTTTGCCTGCTGTAGCACTGCCCCCCTTTTAATCTTGTCGAGCACTTCCCGCACATTCCAAATAGGGACTCGCAGTGAGCCTCTAGGCCCCGCTGCCCCACTTACAGGATTCACCATCAGGGATCATTTAGAGCCAAGGCCCAAGTACTGGACCACGCAGATACATACTTAGCATTTAGTGACACTCCAATAGGACCATGCGACTAGTACCCAATCAGAACTGTTCCCCCTTCATGAACCTACACACCCTGCACTCCCCCCCCCCCCACACCTGCCCCCCTCCCCTGCCCCAATACCTAAAGAACATTGAAGTACCCGTCGCGGTATATGTGACTCTCGGCCCTAAACGCAGGACCTGAGAGAGTCTACACCAATGGATCCCCGCCGAACAACCCATAAACCACAAGCCACCCCTAACAGGCCTGAAACTAGGGGGAAGAACACTCGCCCACCTTATATCTCCCTCCACCCTTCCCCGACCCATAGTCATGCCAAGCTTTGCTCATAGCAACCCATCGGTCTCCTCCAGCCCGCAAGGCAATATCATCATCAGCATACTATGCCACAGTACTATGCAAAGCTGTAATGTTAACCAGATCATACTGCCCGCTGTTTAGCAAAGTCAAGGGTCAACTGTTTGTTGCCCAGAAGCGTCTTTCCCTTTATCCGAAGTACCGTCTGATGTATATCACCGCCTGGACCTAGAACTCCAGTTTCCCCCTCTCCAGGGGCCCCGGGAAGACTGTGACTGCGCCTCTCTCAAGGATGAGTCCGACTCCAAACCAGGCGGTGTGCGTGCTCTCACATTCACCGTTTAGTCAGTCCACTTAAATAGCTCCTCAGAGTATCGAAGAAGTGTGTGCAAGACTGAAGAACAACTCTTAAGCGGGCCGGTAAGAGCAAAGCGTAAGGGAGCTTGAGGTCTCGAAGACACGCCTTGGCAGCCTTAAAGGATTGCCGCTGTTGTTGCACCAAGCGCGTGTAGTCCGGAAATATCCAGATAAGTTGGTTCGCATGTATAAGGGGTTCCTTGGCCCTTGCTTCCTTGCAGGATTGTGTCCCTGTCATAATTCAGCAGTTTTGCTATGACAGGCCGCGGATGTGCCCCCACCAGTGGCTTCTGCGTGGGGGCCCTGTGTGCCCGTTCTATTACGAAACCTCTGGAAAGCACATCTGGGGGGAGCCAGCCCTCTAGCCACTGCATCAGGAAACCCTCCATATTACCTTTCTCACAACCTTCCGGGAGGCCGACGAAGCACAGGTTGTTCCGCCGGGCCCGTCCTCCTGCATCCTCCGCACGGAGCACCAGGCCCGTCTGGATACCATTCATACTTGCCACCTTTTTGTTTCAGGGCTGCGACATCGTCCTCCACCCCAGAAATCCTGGTTTCCGCCTTCGTGATCCGGGCCACAGCGTTACCCAGGTCCTGGCGCAACAACGTGACATCCGAACCTACCGCGCCGATTTTAGCGTCCAGCATATCCCTGGACTGGGTTATGGCCGCCATCAGAGCGGCGTTGTCTGGTCCACAGTCCTGCTGGCCGCCCACTGCACTTGCACTGCCACCTGGCCCCGTGAACTTATCAATGGGTCCATGCTTCGTGGACCCGCCACTTCCCTTGTCCCTAGTCATGGCCGCAGAGTATGGAAGCCCACCGAAAGGGAGCCCAGGGAACGCAGCTCCAGTCAGACCCACGCAGACACCACCAACGCCTAAAATAATCTCCTGAGCAACACCTGGTCGCAGAATGAGCTCCCTCGGGCCAGGCCCAGCCCTCCAGTCGTGTGCCCTCGTTACTCCTCACCAGGCACCAGAATTAATAAGAAAGGAGGCCCAGTGCCTCCGCTAGGCTGCAGGATATTGCCCAGGTCCTTATCAAGGCCACAATCGCGCACTCAGTTCACGTACAGCTGGATACCGGGCACTCTCAAGCCAGGGCCCTCCGTCCAGCCGCGTACCCCGTGCCTCTCCGCCCAGGGCATGTACTACTTGGGCCCCTGAACCGCTCTCACCTCCGCCATGGCCCAGTCCGAACACCTCAGGATGATCCACAAGCGCCCTTCAGCCCTGTGGTCTGGCAACACCCTAATATCGCACCTCTCCGTGGGAGCTGTTCTCTTTCTTCCTTCCCGGGGGCCGATGTGTTCACCTCGGGTCCAGCTGCCGGATGTCTCCGCCGAGGGCTCGCCAAACTTGAGCTCCCGGCTTTGTCTAACTGGCCCAATCCTTGCCTCGCTGGGGCCGCAATGATGCCTGGACCAAGGAAGGCGCTCCTGGGCTCTTGCGCGAGTCCTGCCGATGAAGGGACCCGCTCCACACGCCGTAGGCCGCGGCACCACCACTCCACCTTCTGGGACTCGCGAAAATCGAGGTTCCCGGCTCCACTCTGCCACCCAGGCCGCAGACAGCATAGCCGCAATCTCCAGCCCCCGGCACACCAAATCACTTAAAAATGCACCTGGTGCGTGCCGCCAGGCTCTGGTACAGGATCCAGCCCTCCGGGTCTCACGGGGACAGGGGGGGTGGCAGGATTATTGGCAGGATTGATGCCAGGCGTGACGGAGCTCCGTTAAGCGGCGTCCGCCATGTTGGCTCTCTTGAAAAGAAAATATTTTGGACTCTTCATTATGTTTAGTGCACCTCTATTTGTTTAAATCGTTTGGAGAATCTGTGATCAGAGGCACAAAAAGGTGACAGGTGCCGGAGTATTGTGCACAACCAGCCTGATAAGGCAGCAGAGAAAAAGTGTACTGCAAACCTATTGTATCTAATTGCTTATTGACACTTAACAAGCCTTGGCTTCTGCAGGGTCTCCGGTACCCTGAGTATTGGTGCTGCACGGACCCTGGAGGATATAGCAGCTTAAGACTCGCTGAGGAATCAGGGCTGACTTCTGGAAGCCTCCAAGCCCTTCTCCTGCCAGGCTGCTTCCTCTCTGGACCGAGTGGTCAGCAGAACAGTGTACCAGGCAGATGCGGTCAGTGCCTGCAGACTGCTAGGAAGTGGCTCCTCCACTTAAAGGGAGATGCTGACTGGTTGGTGAAGTGCCGGAAGCCCTCCCAAGGCTTTAGAAGGATTCACAGCTGTTGGATGAGTCAGGTCTGTGCAGTTGTTGGGACAGCCGCAGTCAGGGTTTGGTGCCAATTCTGGGGCTAGGCCACAGTTCTTGCATTTTCGGCTCTTCTTGGTGCTCCTTCTGTTCCTAATAGACAAATCTGAGTTCCTGGTGTCAGGGTGCCCACTGAAATATGGAATTTAGGGGAGTTAAGGGAGGTAAAAAGTGGTAGCCAATGGGCTATTTCACCCCCTAAATGGCCACTTCCTGGAGAGTGTTGGCATAATTCTGACCCATTGTTCTTAGTGCAGCTAAAAACAAGATGTTTGAACCATTCTTTTGTTCACTTAAGGTAGCCTACCTTAAGATTGTGACTAACCTGAGTGTGAGCATTCCTTCTGATAAGGTAACTTTACCTCCCTTTCTGGTGCCAAATGGGCCTCAGGGCGAGAGGTGGCACCTCCCAGTTCTAGGGAAAGCCGTGATCTGTTATCAAAGGCGTAGAGGCTTTGAAGTCTGGCCTTGATATGCTAAAACACTAGCCATCCTGCCGGAGGGGGGGTGAGCACCTTCTTCTGAAGCAGGCATGGTTTCTGAACTCCGAGAGTACTGGCTCTCGCCTACAGGGATTCAGAAACTGGTCTATGGTGGCAGGCTGGAAGATACAAGTCAGCCAGCACACTGAGACTAGTAGGATTCGGGGGACACCTCTAAGGTGCTCCCTCTATGCATATCAGGTCAAATACGGTATTGGCATAATTGTGGACTTGTCAATACAAGGTGCTTGATATTAAACCATTATCAGTGAAGCCATCATATAGATGGGTAACTTGTAAGGACCAGTGTCCTGTACACATACTTAAGATTGCTTTCTGAACACTTGCAATGTCGCGGCAATGTAATCCGATATCACAGGGGCTTATCTACATCAGCAGATATGTCCTCACATATAATATAATGTACCCCGCCTTAGGTCTCTTAGGCCTGCTGTTGGTGTGACTTGCATATAGTAAATGCAGTGTGCATGTCGGGGGTGGCTCCTCCATGTGGGCGGAGGAGCGGCGCCCCCACTGCTTTCTCGCAGTGCAAGAAGCAGAAACATACAATGGTATTATAAATACCATTTTATGATTCTGCGTCTCGTACTGTGAGAGGTTTGGTTAGGGGTGGGGTAGGTTGGCGGGTCTGCTGGCGGGGCTCCCAAATGCTGTGGGCCCTGACTGTTGGGCCGACCAAACCAGTCATGCGCGTACTCTTTCTCCATGTAGGTTGCATAAAATGGTGCCACATAGATGCCTGGCTGGGCAAATTCCCCACCAATCACAATGTTGCCATTGCATCGTTGTGATTGGCTTAGTGGAGGGGAGGGAGGCTGTCTGCTTCCTGTTCCTGCATAGCAGGAAAGCAGGAGCAGAACCAGCAGTTAACACGAGGGAGCTGGGAAAGGTACGTTTTTTTATATTTTTTTATTATTTAAACCCCCGCGAACCTCCCTCCATCCAGTGCCTGCCTCCCACCCGTGAACTATGCCGGCCGCGACTTGTTCATGGGCATGGCACACGGAGTGATCGCACTAGAGTTCCAGGTGAATGACTGTCTGATCGCAGGGAAATGTTGGTTCGAGGCATGTGGGCTACTGAATTCATATCTTGTGCATAGATCGCCGCCTAGTGTTAGGTCCGGATGATCACACATTGTTGTCCTGGACGAGTCTTCGAAGTATCACGTGATAGGTGGCTCCTCCCCTGGACTACAGTGCGCATGGGCATAGACTCCATCCCCAGATTTTTTTTTTCCGCCATTCGGTTCGGATGTATATTGTTTCACTCTGTCTGAATCGATATAAAAGTTTCTTAAGGCCAAAAGGCCTTTAGTTTTTTGTCGGTGTAGTCTAGCGTTCGGTGCCTGATTACTTCCAGCTCTTGTCGGAGCCGGATTTCCAGCGCGTGCTTCTCGACGCTGAAGGCCCGGTCGACGCCAGAGGCCTTATCGATGAACTATCATGGAACGGAGCCCGTTCAAGAGATGCCCCGTGTGCAACTCAAAAGTATCCCCACATCGACGTCCATCCGGTGTGCAACAAGTGTCTATCGCCGGATCAGGATGAAGCCAGTTGCATGGCTTGTTCCCGTTTTCGATCCAAGAAGACGCTTAAGCATCGACGCGCTGCGCGCCAGGTGGCCCAGCAGACTGCACCGGCGCCTGTGGACATATTCAATGTCGGGGATGATGAAGGAGCTGACCGGGAAGTTCGTGAGAACCTGTCTAATCCCGCGTCGGAGGTCGACTCCAACTACGACAAGGATGCTGAAATGCTCAAAGCGGAAGAAGTCGTCGACGAGGTAGGAGACGACGAAGGGGCCTTTGCGGCCATGGAGGATAGCTCGAGCGAGGAGCTAACTCAAACTGACATTACGGCCGAAACGCTTCCTAATGCTCAGGTCGAGGTATCGCCAGCAGGCCTTACCCAAGATCTTCCAATAAGTTCTACGGCCCCGCTTTCGGGCTCGACTTCGAACATTGCTATGGAGCCGCACCCTGCAAAATCGAAACCGAAAGTGAAAGCTCCGGTCTCGACGCAGGTGAAAGCACTGGTGCCTACATCTAAACCAAAAGTGCATATTGCTTTGGTCGGCTCGAAGTCCTCGGATCTGTTGGCACCGACAAAGCATAAGGCCGTTATCGACCCGCAGAAACAGCTCAAGGGCGTCGAGACTAAGTCTACCGCGCCCAAGGCAAAGGTCAAGACAGTCGACCCGAACACATCGGCGCCGAAGACAGTCGACACCAACAAAGGACTCAGTGATTCCAAGGTTCTCAAACCTCCTCGTCGACAGGACAAGGCCAAGAGTGTAAAAGCCCACATCTGGGGCCCCAAAGGAATCCGTCGAGTCGACGCAACCGTCCGCCTCCTTCACAAAGCAGGTGACAGACTCCCTGAAACGCATCCGGGACAAGGCCTCGGGTGTCGGGCCTAAAGATCCAACACCTTCGAAGCCTGCCGACAAACCTCAGAAAACGTCGACGCCCATCCACTTCACGCTGCCGCCAAAAGTGGCGCCGAAGGCTTTTGCCCCTAAGATAACCACCGGCGTGCCCAAGAAGGAGTCTTCGGTGCCGAAGGCCACAACAGCGGTCCCGGCCATAAAGCATCGACAATCCTCGTTGGAAGAGCAAGAGGAACACTTTATCGATGCCGAAACAGGCAGACTTTCCACTTATAAGTGGAAAGTCGCCCCGGAACAGCCGATGGAGTCCTACAAAATTCCACTAAAGAAGAAGAGGGACTCTACTTCAACGCCCATTCTTGTGGAACCGGTGTCTCCGCATGGCCAGGATGTCTCACCCACTTATTCGGATGTGGACATTGGGGAAGGTGATGATGAGGATGAATACAGCTATCCTGTCTACACTAATACAGATGATAACAATGAACCCTGGGCAGCTGCTGCTGACCCAGGTGACCCTCACTCTAACCCAGTCACTCAAATGTATGCGGTAAAGACATCACCCACTGAGGACTCGGCTGCATTTAATTCCCTCATTGAAAGGGCAGCTAAGAATCATGACGTCCAGCTCCATGCTGACCCCATTGAAGTAGACTTTCTTTTTGACACCTTTTTACGTCTCAGAGAGGACTGTCAAGACTCTGCCTATGTGCTGCCTACCAGATCCAGGGTGATAAACCCCAGGATAGAGAAAAAATATAAACCGGCACCTAGTGACCCTACTTACATCAAGGCACAGTTGCCGTTGGACTCTCTTGTTGTTTCCAATGCCCGGAAGAGGGCTAATTCACAAACGACTGGTGATGCTCCTCCCCCAGATAAAGAATCTAAGGTGTTTGAGGCATCGGGGAAAAGGGTGGCAGCTCAAGCGGCCAATATTTGGCGCATTTCAAACACTCAGGCTCTTCTAGCCAGGTATGACAGGGCACACTACGACACACTTGAGACCCTGTTACAGCACCTCCCAGATCAATATAAAGAGGCAGCTGAGATGCTCATCCAAGAAGGGAAGCTCATATCTAATGCTTCTATAAAATGCGCACTGGACACAGCAGACACTGCGGCCAGGGCAGTTAACACTAGTGTTATGCTGAGACGACATGCCTGGCTCAGAATCTCCGGGTTCAAGCCAGAAGTACAGACCACCATTCTCAATCAGACGGTAAACCCTGATCACCTATTTGGCCCAGAAGTGGACACCACCTTGGAAAAAATCAAAAAAGACACTGACACTGCTAAGTCCATGGGGGCCCTGCAGTCCCAGCAGTTCCGGGGTGGTTCTTTTCGTCGCTCATGCAATAGAGGTGTTTCTAGAGGCCAGCTCTCCCAAACACAGTACTATAAAGGTGGCTCGCAGAGCACTTACACCAAGCAAAGTCGGGGTGGATATCGTGGAAACAGCGTTAAAGGCAGAGGTCGTGGAAGCAACAACTCCAGATCCTCCGCCACTACCAAACAGTGACGCCTTGTCACTGCCCCCCGACCACGCAACACCTGTCGGGGGGAGACTTCAACAGTGCCTGCCAGTCTGGAAGTCCATCACCTCAGACAGGAGGGTCACAAAGCTTATCCAGTACGGTTATTGTCTGGAGTTAACATCCACTCCACCCAACATACCCCCAAGACACCGTCCTATGTCCGCCGACCATTTGCTCTTATTGCAGCAAGAGGTACTCGTCATGCTGCAAAAAGGGGCAATCGAGCTCGTGCCTGTGGACGAAAGAGGCACAGGAGATTACTCACTGTACTTCTTGATACCAAAAAAGGACTGGTCCCTCAGACCCATACTGGAACTCGGACCCCTCAATCAATACATTCTGTCGGAGCACTTTCACATGCTAACGCTGCAACAAGTCCTACCGTTGCTCAGTCAGGGGGATTTTCTTGCAACGTTAGATCTGAAGGATGCGTATTTTCATATTCCGCTGCACCAGTCACACAAAAAGTACCTCCGGTTTACCATCCAAAACAGGCATTACCAGTTCAAGGTTCTACCTTTCGGAGTCACCACGGCACCCAGGGTGTTTACAAAGTGCCTGGCGACAGTGGCAGCGCACCTACGGAGACAAAACATTCACGTCTACCCTTATCTGGACGACTGGCTAATCCAGGCAAAGTCAGCCCAGCAGTGTGCCACCCACATGTCCCACACCATTCACCTTCTTCACGATCTGGGATTCTCACTGAATTACCCAAAGTTCCACCTGCAACCCGCCCACATACGGCAGTATCTGGGTGCGACCATAAACACTCTGGCAGCCACAGCACAGCCAAATTCAGTGAGGGTCAGCAGCATTCAATCGCTGATACAGAAATTCAGACCTCAACACTCACTTCCAGCTCGAGTGATCATGCAGTTGATAGGCATGATGGCCTTCTGCATCTCCATATTCCCGCACGCGAGACCACACATGCGTCCGCCTCAGGAGTGCTTAGCACGTCAGTGGACTCAGGCTCACGGACAGTTGAAAGACCTAGTGTTGGTAACCTGTCGTGCATACAACTCTCTGCATTGGTGGAATCCACAAAACCTTTGCAAGAGATGACCGTTCCAGGAGCCTGTGCCACAGATCATTCTGACGGCGGACGCTTCTCTCCAGGGTTGGGGAGCTCATGTACTCCAGTACACTGTGCAGGGACTATGGACACCACAGCAAAGGAAGATGCACATCAACGTTCTAGAACTGATGGCTATCTTCCTGGCAATGAAAGCATTCAAGGTACATCTGTGCAACAAGGTCGTGTTGATCCGGACGGACAACATGACTGCCATGTACGACATCCAAAAGCAGGGAGGTACACACTCCACAGTTGTCTGATCTTGCTCAGGGCATGTGGAAGTGGGCCATTCAGAGGAACATATTCCTCATGGCGGAACACCTCCCGGGCAAGGACAATCAGATGGCGGATCTGCTCAGCAGGTACAGCCACCAAATGCACGAGTGGGAGATACATCCATCAGTACTCCACCCGTACTTCCTAAGGTGGGGTCATCCAGAGATAGACCTGTTCGCCACAAACGAAAACGCCAAATGCCCAAGCTTTGCCGCCAGGTTCCCACACCCAGTCACAGGGCAATGCGATATGGATGAACTGGTCCGGCAAATTTGCGTACGCTTTTCCCCCAGCACCTCTAATACCGCTGGTGGCACGCAAGCGCTGGCAGCACTCGATGACTCTCATCCTGATTGCTCCAACGTGGGCTAGCCAACCATGGTACACCATGTTTCTGGAACTATCCGTGGTACCGCATCAAAGGCTGCGCCTCACACCCAGGCTTTTGACGCAGAGCCATGGCGACATTCAGCATCCAGATCTGCAACAGCTCAACCTGGCGATCTGGCTCCTGAGGTCTTAAAATTTGGCTACCTCAACTTACCTCCTAACTGTATGGACATAATCAGAGAGGCGAGAAAGCCCACCACCAGAGCATGCTATGCGGCGAAATGGAAGCGGTTTGTCATTTATTGTGCAGACCACAACATTGACCCGCTGGATGCATCTATTCAGAACATCATTTGTTATCTCTTACTTCTGTACAAATGTAATCTGGCCTATGCTTCCATTCGGATACATCTATCCGCAATGGCTGCCTATCTCCAAAACAGACAGCACCTCTCACTTTTCAGAGTGCCGGCCATTAAAGCCTTTCTGGAAGGACTCAAACGAGTCATTCCACCGCGGACCCCACCAGCTCCCGAGTGGAACCTAAATGTGGTCCTCCCCAGGCTGATGGGTCCCCCTTTCGAACCACTGCACTCATGTGAGATTCAGTTCTTAACATGGAAAGTGGCTTTCCTTATAGCGATTACATCGCTACGACGAGTTAGTGAACTCCAGGCACTAACTATCCAAGAGCCATTTATTCAAATTCATTCCAACTTGTGGTGCTTCGACTAACCCAAAGTTCCTGCCGAAGGTGGTTTCTCAGTTCCATATCAACCAGACTATAGAACTACCTGTGTTCTTCCAAAATCCTGAGTCAGTTGCGGAGAGGATGCTCCACACACTGGATGTCAAAAGAGGCTTAATGTACTACATTGATAGGACCAAAGATTTTCGGAAGACTAAACAACTTTTCGTTGCCTTTTCGCGACAACACAAAGGCAACCCCATTTCTAAGGCTGGTATAGCCAGGTGGATCGTTAAATGTATTCAGACCTGCTATCTGAAAGCCAAGCGCACTCTCACCATTCCACCGAGGGCCCACTCCACCCGGAAGCTGGGGGCCTCCATGGCTTTCCTTGGAAATATTCCTTTAGAAGACATATGTAGAGCAGCCACATGGTCTACCACGCACACATTTACGAAACACTACTGTGTTGATGTGCACTCCAAACAGCAGGCAGCTGTAGGGCAGGCTGTTCTAAAAACACTTTTCCAAACTGCTGCAGCTGGCACAGGCAGCCGCCGTTAATGGAGGGTCTTCTATGTATTCTATGCACAAGATATGAATTCAGCAGTCCACATGTCTCGAACCGAATATGCTACTTACCAGTATGCATCTGTTCTTGGCATGTAGGGCGGCTGACATTCATATCACCCGCCCTCCCCGGCTCCTGTAGCAGCTGCAGTTTTTCACACATACTTCTAGCATGGTCATCATTCACATAGTTTCACTCCATCTTTGCCACAATGGCTCAAAAACAATCTGGGGATGGAGTCGATGCCCATGCGCACTGTAGTCCAGTGGAGGAGCCACCTATCTCGTGATACTTCGAAGACTCTTCCAGGACAACAATGTGCGATCATCAGGACCCAACACTAGGCGGCGATCTATGCACAAGATATGAATGTCAGTAGCCCTACATGCCAAGAACAGATGCATACTGGTAAGTAGCATATTCGTTCAGAAGCGGGACCGTCTCGCCGTGGATCGTTCTCTGCATTAAAATCTGCTACACATTGGTCAAGAAGCAATCCTGCTCTTTCCACTAGAGCCAATGCTGCGACCACTGCATTTGCATGTGGAGTCCCGGTCCTCGAAATCTGCCAAGCAGCAACTTGAGCCTCTGCACACGTTTGCAAAACACTACTGCCTGGGCAGACAGGTCCATTGGGACGGGCACTTTGCCCATTTGGTCCTGCAGGACATTTCAGTATGAAATTGTTTCGCAGACCCACCTCCGAGGAGGTATTGCTTGGGTATCTTTTCGAATGTAAGCAATCTGTGGCTAGAAGTCTGTATCAAATGAACAAGTTACTTGCGTCAACGCCTTATCTGGTAGATACTCTAGCAGCAGATTCCCTACCGACCCTCCCAGCCCCCTACTCTACAAACAGATTTCTAGAGCTGGGCTGCTCCCTTATCCGGGCCGTAGTTTTACACACCAGGTTCCTTGATCCTGTCATGGAAAGTTGCAAAATGAAATGGACGTTAGTGTGATAGGCTGGCGCCTATATAGGCACCGCATTTGTCACTTTCAGCACGGACGACACCATGCGGAGACAGATGGTGCCCTCTACTGGGGCATAGAGGTACTGCTCATGAAAAATTTCAGAATCCAGCCTGACGCCTGGAGATTATTCTAAGGTGAGGAACCTGCAGCTAGTTGGAGTCTCTACCAAATACAATCTTCTGAGGCCTTTAAGCTGGTTACCATTAACTTGAACGATAGATTAGAGTGTTAATTCAAATGTCATGAACATTTAGTAAGACTCTTTTTAAAGTTAATAAACGTAAGTTTTCATTTATTTTAGTCTGTGGCAATCTGTTCATGGGAACAGTGGAGATGCAGTGGATGCATTTGAAAGCGCTTTGGGAGCAGTGATGCAGCAAGATACACTCCACAATCTTTGGATGGAGTAAGTGTTTTCCTTAAGAAAAGTTTTACTCTTAGCAGTCAGTTGTGGCACTCCAAATGAAGTATACTTAATGAGGTGTGTTTTGTTTTTTCAGTTATCTTGTCTTCACCAATAGAAAATGTCTTGAGGCCAACAATAGACTTCAAGATTTCAAATGTTTTACAGACTTGGTCAACAGATGTTTGATTACTGTCCCTACAAGACAACCTATTCCTTTTAGTACTGCTGATTACTGGACCAACTATGAGTTTCATAATCGGGTATGACTTTTTCACGCAGCTTCCCTTTATTTTGTTTTATTTAAATGATTGGATTTTTCTTCAATTATATGGTTTAGGTGAAAATGTCACATTTTATTTTGATATGAATAGCATGTGCTTACCATTATACTGCAGAGTAGTTATTTATAAATGAGACCCTCATTTACTCACTTTTTATGTCGGTGCTATTTTAATTAGTGTCTTAAAAAATTGGCAATTACTACATGTTTCTTTTGCAAAGAGCTGTTTTGCTGGCTGCCTATTTACCACATTTAATTGTGCTCACTAGGCTTCGGCAGGACATTACAAAACACGTTGCTTTTGCTTACTGTTCATTAGATGTGTATTAGTAAAATCGTAAAGATTCAAAAGTTAGCATGAAAATGGTTGATGCTAATATAATTAGATTCTGATGGATAATTTTAACTGCAGATTCCTCACTGTTGGAATATCTCCCAGACGTCAGACTAGATCTGGAAAATGTTCATAGCAGGTTTCCTGTGCACTTCCCGGAGGTGCTGTGTGGATCTGCGTTCACTTCGTTCTGGCCCAGAAGTAATTAGAGGAGTCACATATACGCACCACCCCTACGTGCTGTTACTTCCAATGTGCAGGGGAACAATGACCCCATTTACAACCTACAGGATTCAAACAATTCTATGTCTGTTGTGAATAGATGTCAGTGACAAATCTGCATGAGGTGTGCCTCTGGTTTTTGGGGGCCTGAATCCAAGTCATGTGGGAAGTGTGCGTACACAAAGTCACTTCTCGACTGTGAAACAATACTATGTCACCCAACATCACATGTAGCCACTCAAGTCCCTCTCCCATTCCTGACCAACTCCTGTGGCAGGTCCTCATTGCAGCCGAGTACATCCAGTAAGTTGATAAAGTCGAAACAAACCCTAGATGGTGTAATGAGGCCTGACCCCATCCCGCCATTCTACTTAAAAAGAAATTGTGAGATCGTAATGGTGCCACTCTAGATTGCTCCTGATCTGATTGAGGACCCAATTCCACAGGTGATCCTGACACACCCAAAGTTCCTTGTGCCATCAGTGACTATGCTGCAGGTTGAGGTCTTTAGAGAAGCCATAGTGTATATTTTTGACACACTTTCTGTTCCCTAAGACGTGCATTTAGGCCCCAATGAGCCGCAGATGTCTCCAGTCGTGTTACCACCAGTGTATAAGTCCTTTGTGCCATTTGAGCCCATAGAAACTGACTGAGGTCCTGTAACGACTCTTGTGTCGATTTCTATTCTATCTTCAAGTCCTGTGCCAGTCCCTCCAGAGTTGGATTCCATGGAGACTCTGGTGTGTGACCCGTAGCCAAATTTGTCTTTACCCCTCTAAGGTTTCGCTGTGACTCAACTCCAGCTTACTTGCTTCTCATACAATAGATTATCAAAACACTCTCTGCTATGGAGCTGTTCAGTTGCTCCACCACCTTTTCGGTTCCGACTCTGACCAGGGTTTGACACCGCTTGGAGAGGATGGGCATGATTTACCCCACCTTATGAATACAGTTAATGTATGGATTTACAAGAGGCCAGTGATCTTGATACTTACCCTTAAACTTAGTTTATTAACCCCCTTGGGCTGCCAACAAAAGCAAGTGCTTTCTTTTCTGTAGTCATCAGAAGTGCTGAGGTCCTAGATTTACAATGTCCTTCTCTTGAGGTAAAAATAAATCTGCTTACTGAAGTTCCCCTTGCTGGGCCATCATCTTTTGATCCTCTACTGCTATTCAATGATGCTCTGACATCCATGTGGATGCTTGGTCTAAACCTTGCTCTTGCCCATCAATGAACAGGAAAGTGGCCAGACTCCACAGACTGTTGCCAGATGACCCTGTTTTTAGGCAGTATCCTACTCCCGAAGGTTTTGTGGTCCAAGCTTCCACCTTGAAGGGAAATCAAATTCCACCCACATCAGAGTGGCTCTCTGGAGCATCTAGATCAATTGTACTACAAGAGGTGTGTAAGAAAATGCCTATATTTTTGGATAAACAATCTAAAGTTGTTCGGGTGATGCTGCTGGTGTTTCAACTGGAAATGCAATTTGGCCTGTTAATCAGACCTCTGTGCTAGTGCCCTGACCCTAGAAGTGTAAGTCGAATTGGCTGTACCCAATTGGAAATGGATAACTTAGCTGTACGTATCTCATATATGGTACACAGGGCATATCAGATAGAGGCGCACCCCATGCTTACAGCACTGGTTGTGCGCTAATGGAGGTCCCCCAAGTAAAACGCGGACTGGTAGAGCAGTCATGCACTGCTAGCCCAACCTTGCTGTGACAAAGCCACCACTTCCCCTGTACCTCTGTGTAAGTCACCCCTCTAACAGGCCTACAGAGTCCTAAGGCAGGGTGCAACATATGACACAGGCAGGACATGCACTTTACATGTTCTGGCAGTAAAAACACCAAACCACAGTTTTTACTCTGGAAAGACTTGGTCGCCCAATTAGCGAGTACAGATTGCATTTTGATCCTCAGCTGTGGTAACTCCTGACGGTGGGACCAAAGTGGGCACTACCTGGTATCAAACCACTAATTACATTAAGCCCGGCTTGTACCACAAGTTGAAATTAACGTAACCCCTTTCACCCCATGCATCAGGACCACTCCATAGGAATCCCTTGCAATGCTGTTAAGGGAATTGTTTTTGAGGACCTTGCTGGTTGCCCTGACTAGCTCCATGCTGGAGTTGGTCGGCCCAAGTATTACCCGACTGCAGTAACATTTCAGTTTCCCTTTAGAGGTTTCTAAGTCCTATTCATTGACTTTGCCAAGGCGTGTTCACAGTTGAATGTAATTGAATTGATTTATTATTGCTTTTAAATTCTGTACCTCTGGAACCCTCTGGTGTATCTTTTTTGTTCTAGTGTCTAAATTCTTATGAAAATCCAGTCTGGTTTTATAAAATGGTGTTAGAATTCTGAGTGTTGATTTCTTCTTCAGTAGTTTTGGTGTTTAAAATCTTTACACTTTTTCCTCTATGTAAGCCTTGCTTCTCAGTGCCACAGCTACCTAGGTTTGAGCAGAGGGTTGACAGACGAAACCTAAGGGTCCTAAAAGGATTTGTAAGTGTATTACACTGAGGTCGTACAGCCACACCATATAGTACACCATTTCCTCACAAAGAACGTGCCATTAAAAGGGGCTGGCCTTGTAAATAGAGTTGAGTTGTTACTCATATTTTCTTGTTCATAAAGAGAATGGAGGCCTTTGCCTTAACTTTGATTTTTCCTCTCTGAATGCTTCCCTACAAAAGTACAAATTCAAAATGCTCACACTTGGCCCAAATTCCGTCTGCCTTGGATTCAGGGGACTGAATGGTAGAATGTTACCTGTACTGCAGCCTGCCAGGACTATTTTGATGGCTATACACCCCTTCCGTCGTCCAAACAAAAGGAGAGGCAGGGAGAGTAGTGTGACACTCACCAACCCGCTCCGCAGTAAATCTGGCGTTGTAGCACACAAAAGAGACACTCTGTCTCTTTTGGGGGGCCCGATGATGAAGCATGTCATCACTAGGTGGTGAGTGAGGGCTTTCTTTAACGCTTTAAGTGAAGCTGTTTACCTGCTCCTGACGGTGGTTGACTACTACCATTGGACACTCTTTTCTTGTTTAGTGATATACACCCCTTCCGCCTTACCTTCATCCCTCAATTGTTCACGAAAGTCTCTGCAGTGGTCACTACCCTTCTTTAGATGTTGGGGGCACCAGTTTTCCTACCTCGATGATTTGCTCTTGTAGGTGGGCTTGCCACAGTCAGTTGTGGACTGCCTCCAAATGACAGAGAACCTCCTGACATTGTCAATCAGCAAGCCAAAGTCTGACCTGGATCAGTCAGAGGTTTACTTTTTATAGGAGTTGTTCTGGACCCTGTGCAGTTCAGGGTCTTTCTCCTGTTTCAAGGTATCCAGGATATTTGGGCTATGATCCTGTCTTTCAGCCTGGATCTAGGTAAGAGTACCTCTGAGGCTTCTTTGCCTGCTGGCCTTATGCATCCTGCTTGTTCACTTCCCCCTGATGGGGTAAACAGCCCTTACAACGAATCCTTCACTCCACATGTAATTACAACGCTGTTATTACAACAACCGCGTTGTAACAACGCATACCATTACCCCGCAAGTCATAACTTGCGGAGGGGGCAGAAGGTGTTGAATTTAAAATCCAAGACCTTCCCTGCTGTTGCACAGACTGGAGTTGGAAATGTGAATTCTACTATTCCAACATCCAGAGCCACCCCTAGAGCAAGTTGTAGTTACGACTTGCGGGGCAATGGTATGCATTGTTATAACGCGGTTGTTGTAGTGACCGCGTTGTAATTGCATGCGGAATGAAGGCATGCTTTATAAGGAGACTTATTCCTCTGACGGCATGTGTGTTCTGCAGTGCAATCTAGAGTTAATGGGCCCATCACCAGGTTTTAGAGGAGATTGCATGAGCTCTGCAGTAGTGGCTGCTCAAACTCCACTTGACTAGCGGCAAGCCCCTTTGACTTATTCACCCCAAGCTCTCATTCACTAGTGCATCACTGCTAGGTTGAGGAGTTTATCTGAGAGAGATGGAGACCTGTGTGCCTTAGTCTACAGTGGAAACCTGACTCCACATAATTCTGTTGGAGCTGTGGGACACCCGCCTGCCTTTGAAGGCCTTTCTGCTGTCCAGGGCTCAGGGACTCATGGACAATACTACCACCATGTGGTATTGCAAAAAGCAGGGCGGAGTGGCGTCCTGAGCAGAGAGGCGCTGCACCTTCAGAATTGACTGAAGCATCAGGGTAGCTCCTTAATTGACAACCACCTGGTGGGATCTTTAAAAACACCAGGGCTGAAGAACGCAGCCAGAGAACCCTAGCAGATGGCGTGCTACTTACAACCAGAGGTGGCGCAGAGCATCTTCTGATCAGGGAGAGAGCAATGGCTAGATGTTTTTGCTACTGTTTGACACGCAATGTCAAAATGTTCGTGCGTTACAGCTCCCAAGAACACATTCTAGGCGATTCATTCAGACTAAAGTAGAGCACGGGACTCCTGTATGCTTTTGCGCCTCTGCCTCTCCTACCTTCTGACCAAGCCCAAGTCGCCCTATAGTGTCTCTCAGTTTGGCTAAGTGTGTGGTCCCCGGAACTTCTGCCCATGAGCATCTATTGTCCAATTAGGTGACTTCTTCTGGACTATATTCTGTCACAGCAGTTGGACAGGGTTCTCCACTCGAACCTGCACAGTCTACACCATCATGCTTGATATTGAGTAGTGGCAACTGATTGGGTTAGATCTGCTTCCAGAAGTTGTGAATGTCACCCTTGCTGCCAGTTGTCTGTCCTCTAAGTCCATTTAGTTAATGCAATGGGACAAATTTGTGGCTGGGTCTGCAAGGCAGACCCTTGGGAAACTGTCATTGTGGTTTTTTTTTTCTTCCGCCCAGCAAGGCCTTACAGTTTTTGTGGACCCTTTTGCCCTTTTTGCGTTTGCTGGACCAACTGTCCTTGTTTAAATTACCTGTTGTGATGTGATTTATCAAGGGTTTGACACATGTTTCTCCCAAACCATTTGTGATACAACAGTAGCATCTTAACTGACGTTCCTCATGTGCGCTTGCTCCAAGCCCATACACAGCTGTGCATTGTCTTCTGACTCAAAACCGTCTTTCTCGGTGTGATCATATCAGCTTGTCATATGAGTGAGTTCCATGGCTTCCCAGTGTACCCGCCATTCACTTCCTTTTTTCGCAAATATACTAGTGGTGAGGACCAGGGCAGGTTGTTTGCCTAACGTTGTTACTCTTTTTCACGTTGGGCAGTCTGTTACCCTTTCAACGTTTTTTACTCTGACTCACTGTTCGCAGTAGGAGGAAATATTCCATCTACTGGATCTGAAAAGAGGCTTAAGCTTTTCCCTTGCTCCAAAAACCCTTTGGAGGCTTATTAGCGTTTTGTGGGGTTCGCAGGGCAAAGAACGGTATTGTAAGAAAGAGCTCTTTTTTCATGGTTGCCCCCACTTTTTTCTAAACTGCTGATGTGCTTTGACTGAGTGGGCCCTGGGTTCCTGCCAACTAGGTACCCAGGGCCTATGTTCTTTCCCTATACTGCATTGAAAACAAAGCCCAATTGGCACTCTTTGGCCACAGGTCAGTCCCTTGTAAATGGTATTAAGTGCACTGTGGCCAGGGAAGGCCTCTAAGGGCTGCAGCACTTATTGTGCCACCCTTAGAGGCCCTGTACCTTAATACACACACACACTGCCTTTGCAGGCTGCGGGTTTTGGTGCAGAACATCAGTGAAGTGAAGTGAAGTGAAGAGTCGACATGGCACAAATCCCTGTGTGCCATGCCTACAATCCACTGTCCTGGCGTAGGTGAGCCACCCCTCTAGCTGGGTGCGCTATACCAGTGGTGAGGGTGCATGAGCCCAATACCCCAACAGTGTCTAAGCCAATTCTTAGAAATTGTAAGTGAAGTAATGCCATTAAGAGTATATGGTGCTGGAAGTTTGTCATTGCAAACTCCACAGTACCATAATGACCTACTGAAAACTGGATAGTTTGGTATCAAAGTTCACAGCACATTAATCCCACGCTGATGCTAGTATAGGATTTAATGAAAAATGCACACATAGGGCATCTTAGAGAGGCCCTCTGAAAAACGCCCTCTTAAAAACTACCGAACACTTGTGTCCCGGCTGAGTGGCTGCTCACCAGCTGCCACCACCAGAAATGTTTCTGGACCCTAGGGTCGAGAGCCTGCTGCTCTCTGGGGTCTGAAACAATGCACATTCTCAGACGAGATGCCAAACCTCCTACCCCAGATGGGCAGGGTCCACGAAGGGCAAGTTTTAAAGGCTTGACCCCTTTGTGAGCTTCCCCAGGCCTTTGCTGCTTCCAGCAACTTGCCCCCACTGGTTCTGACCCCTACTTTTGGCGGGCGAATCGGCGGGATAACCAAGTGAGGTAGGGAAGTGTGCTCACCTTTGCCAACCCCACCCCTCTGGTGGGGAAGGCGAGGTGAAGCACAACTCTAAATCTCTGCCATCTTGCAGATGGGGGATCCCAGCCAACCAGAGTGAGGCATATGCCCCCACCCCCTCCTACTGGAGGGTGGCATAATAGGGGTGTACCCAACTCAAGGAAAGGACCCATTGGTCTCAACTTTTACATACCTGTAACACCCTTAAATCCAGTATTTAGGGTCAACCCTGAACCTTGCCTCAGACAAGAACCAACTCATAAGAAAAGGACAGAAGAAGCAGTGCCAAAGCTAAGAGTAGTAGTACGCTCACTTACTTGACCCCCTTACTTACTACTGGACAAACCCCACTTTGAACCTACCGAAGCGAAATCCCGGTATCCTGCAGCTAGCAACCGCAGGAACCAAGACGACCTGCCCTTCCTTCCACAGAAAAGATGGTCTCCCATGAGCACTGAATTTGCTCACCCCCAGACTCTGGCCAAATCCACGAGTCTGCACCACTCTGCACCCCATGTCCACAGCCTGAGTTCTAGTGGCCCAACACCACAAGGCGGTCTCCCCGGCGATCCTGACCTGAGATCTGGTGATCTCTCACCTTCCTCTAATCTCCCAGCTAAGCTGGAGGATCCCCTCTTACAGCGACCGGACCTGGTAAGGAGAACCTGACACCTAAAGACACCCCTGCACCCGAAGTCCCACAGCCTTAGGTGGCCCAACCAACGGTGTCCCAGAATCCCCTGGTATCCCAACTTAGCTCTCCAACCTGTGGTCACCTCCAGAAGATCTCTGTCCGTGAGCCTGCAGTCTTAGTTGAAACCGGAAAATCTCTATTAAAATCAACAGGGCACCCGACACTAAACCTGCACCAGGCCGCCCATGCGTTGCTGTTGGTGTACTTTGAGTGCTAAAACTGATCTCCCTTTTCCCTGAGATAAACCCCTGGAGCTTTGCTCCCACAACCTTGTGGCCTGCTCGTGAGCAGCCACCAACTGGAGGCCCTATATCCCCAATTGGATTGCATTTGGCCTCAGAGCTATGCACACTGCCACCCTACTGCCGCTGAGGGTGCTTTGAGAGTGCATCCTCGACCCTGGGGGAACCCTGGTTCTGACCCCAGAATACCAACTCCCGCAAACTTGTACTTACCTGCAAAATGTTAACTTATGTTCGAGGCATGTGGGCTGGTGAATTCATATCTGTGCATAGAACGCCGCCTAGTGTTGGGTCCGGATAATTGCACCTTGTTGTCCTGGAAGAGTCTTCGAAGTATCACAAGATAGGTGACTCCCCCCTGGACTACAGTGCGCATGGGCATCTTCACCATCCTCAGATTGTTTTTTTCCGCCATTGGGTTCGGATGTTATTCCTATACTCCAACTTCAGAATAGAAACAAAACTTTTATAAAGGCCAAAAGGCCTTCGACTTCGACAGTATTGTTCTCGCTCGGTAATTATTGACTAGATCGAACTTTCCATCTCGAACCGGTCGTCGACGCAGAACGTTGGGCCTTTTCGACACCACGTGGGTCTGCTGTCGATGGAAAGGAGCCCGTTCAAAAGGTGCCCAGAATGCCACTCCAAGTTCCCGCATACTGACAAACACTCAGTATGCAACAAGTGCCTATCACCAGACCATAAGGAAGAAACCTGCCCAGCCTGTGCCCAATTCCGTTCGAAGAAAACCATCTGTATTAGACGGGCCGCTAGGCAAGAGATGCAGCGACAGGCACCGGAACCAGACAACATCTTCGATGATGACCAAGAACTTGCAGAAGCTCCAGATTCGGACCTAGAGATAGTCACTGTCAAGGACTACTCTGACTCCGACGACGAGATCCCACCGGGGCAAATCGTGAGTACACTGCCACCGACACTGATTACCCCGGTACGGAAGGCTCCGGTCGAGGCATCGCCAAAAGGCCTTAGCCAAGATCCGTAGAAATATTCTCCAGCCCCGCCATCCGGCTCGGCTCCGAAACCAAAGACTAAGCCTTCAGAGACCCCGGGGCCAAGTAACGTGATTCCAAAGAAGGTTCTCGAACCCAAGAAGGTCGTCGACCCTAAGGACGTCAAACCGAAAAAGACCGTACAGCCTAAAGACATCGACCCGAAGAAGGCCGTAAAGCCAAAAGGCGCCGAACCTAAAAAGGCCGTCGAGCCAAAGAAGCCCACCGAGCCGAAGGGCGCCGACCCGAAGAAGGCAGTTGACCCAAAAAAGCCAGCTGTACCGAAGGTCGCCGAACCGAAGAAGGTCGCCGACGTAAAGGGTGCCGTATCAAAGCCTGTGATCCAGCCGGAGAAGGCTATCAAACCAAAGACAAGTGCTCCAAAAAGACAGGTCGATCCGAAAAAAGCCATCGACTCTGCAAAGGACAGTCAACCGAAAAAACCTGTCGAGCAGAAGAAGCGTGTCGAACCGAAAAACACGGTCGATCCGAAATCACTTGTCGACCCGAAGAAATGGTCCGAGCCGAAGAAGAGCAATAAGGCACCCAAAGTCATCAATACAGAAGGGGTTATCGACCCAGAGGCGATAGTCGATCCAAAACAAACTAAGCCAAAGAAGTCAGACACAACCACGGACAGTGGAAGAAGAACTCTTCCATCCAGATCCATCAGTCTACCAGACAAAAATATATATTAATCCTGAGACTGGTAAAGTCACAATCCTACACAGGAAGAAGAGATCACTGGACACGGACTCTCATTCGCCCATTCCTTTTAAGAAGGACTTTGGGACTTCTCCCTCTAGACCCTTCATTCCTTTCTATCACACTATGCCTACTTCTCCTTTTGCTCCTTGCTCTCCTTCTCACTATGGGGACAATGAGGGCGACACAGGGGAAGATCCTCCGCATGATTATGATTATCCAGAGGATCCTAACCCCCAAAATGAACCATGGGGAGAGCCAACTGACCCATATGACACGCATCCCATCCCTGACGTCTCCTCATCCCCAACAAAGCTGTCGCCTACCGACGACACCATTGTCTTCAACCAACTAATATACAGGGCAGCGCAGTACCAAAACGTAGACATGCACAATGACCCTATAGACGAAGACTTCTTATTTGAAACTTTCCCTACTTCGAAGAAAAACGTAAGAACACTTCCTTTGCTAAAGGGGGTGTTAAAACACGCGCCTGATATATTTAAAGATAAAGCCAGGGCACGCGTAATCAATCCCAGGATTGAAAAGAAATATAGAGCAGCCCCTACAGACCCTACCTATATCAGAGGTCAGTTACCATTAGACTCACTGGTAGTGGCTAATGCACGCAAAAGGGCCAACTCACAGACAACAGGGGAGGCTCTTCCTCCTGATAAAGACACCAAAATAATAGAGGCCTCTGGTAAAAGGGTTCAGAAAAGGGGGTGGTGATGGACAGAGTATCTGAATTAAGCAGAACACTCGTACCCAGTCAACAGATCAGGGCTTGATCCTTCACCGTTTTTTAGCTCACTGCACCATCCCAGCTCAGAACCTGGCTTCATGCAAATTAGTCTGTCCCTGGCCCAGTGCATCATGGGAACAGGGCAGACCAAACTACCAAGCCTATTCTTTTACTGGGAAGGGAGCAAGCTTCCGGGGACTGGTTTCTGGCATTACAGCCGTCTTCGGCCCTGCTTGCTTGAATCCTGATGGTGCAATAAGCAAGGGACTCATGTCTGAGCATACCCTTCCACGCTTGTGGTGGACAAAACGATTCAGAAAAGGAGGTGGTGATGGACGGAGTATCTGAATTAAGCAGAACACTCGTACCCAGTCAACAGATCAGGGCTTGATCCATCACCGTTTTTTAGCTCACTGCACCATCCCAGCTCAGAACCTGGCTACATGCAAATTAGTCTGCCCCTGGCCCAGTGCATCATGGGAACAGGGCAGGCCAAACTTCCTTTCCAGTTAAAGAATTGGCTTGGTAGTTTGGTCTGCCCTGTTCCCATGATGCACTGGGCCAGGGGCAGACTAATTTGCATGAAGCCAGGTGCTGGGATGGTGCAGTGAGGTAAAAAACGGTGATGGATCAAGCCCTGATCTGTTGACTGGGTAGGAGTATTCTGCTTAGTTCAGATACTCTGTCCATCACCACCCCCTTTTCTGAATCTGGTTAAAGGGTAGCATCACAGGCCTCCAATTCATGGAGAATTGCGAATACACAAGCTCTGCTAGCTCGTTACGACAGGGCACACCTGCCTGTGCCTTTTAAATCCCAAGCTAATGACCTCATACAGGAGGGAAATTTATTACAAACGCCTCCATCAAATTTGCGCTTGACGCAGCTTACACTGCAGCCAGGTCTATTAACACTAGCATTTTACTACAACGACCTGCATGGCTGCATATTTCGGGCTTTAAGAACGAGGTGCAGTCCACTATTCTTAACCAGCCAGTCAACCAAGACTTACTTTTTGGCCCTGCAGTCGACACCATTTTAGATAAAATGAAGAAAGACACAAACTGCAAAATCAATGGGTGCATTGCAGTTTCAGCAACACATAGGTTCCTTTCGATGCTCCTCATACAGAGCAGCTACATGAGGCAATACTTCAGACCTCATCTACATACAAAGGCAACACCCAAGGTTCCTTTAACAAGAACTCCAACAGAGGAGGTTATAGTGGCAACAATAACAAGGGAAGAGGACGTGGAGGCAATAACACCAGTGACTTCACAGTGTCACAGACAACAGTGACTTCATCACGCTACCTCCAGACCACCGAACACCTGTCTGAGGCAGACTCCAACAATTCCTACCTGTCTGGAACGCAATTACCACGGAGAGGTGGGTGAGACTAATTATCCAGTATGGTTATTGCCTAGAACTCACTTCTACCCCACCAAACATACCACCCAGACACCTTCCTATACCCAAAGAACACATCTGGACACACATGTGGAGAAGTGTGGCTCACTGGCTAGAGCAGGCAGACCCTGAAGCAGATGTCAGACCCGGGACCAGGGTTCAATTCCCGACGCGGCAGGGTCTTGAGCTCAAATGTCCACGGACTCGATAATTCTCGCTTCGGTGCCTGACCTAATCATGGGTTCACACTCTGCAACTCTGGGCATTAAGCTTGCTTAATCTCCACAACGCCCCCCCCGCGGTGGGATGCCTGGCTTTCACCTTGGGGATGCCCTGTAGGGGCTATCTCACAGGGAAATGCCAGGACGGGTTCCAAAGGCAAGCGCCAAGATACCTCCCCGGTGATTCGAGCGCTATATAAGAACAAACAAATACAAAAAAAACACATCACCCTGCTACAACAAGAGGTGAAAGGCATGCTGGAAAAGGGGGCCATAGAGCCATTACCTTTCCAACACCAAGGGACAGGAGTATACTCCCTATACTTCCTTATTCCCAAGAAGGACGGCTCCCTCAGACCAATATTGGACCTCAGACCCCAAAATCAATGCATACTGTCGGAGCACTTCCATATGATCACACTACAGCAAGTACTCCCGTTGCTACAGCAAGGAGATTTCCTAGCAACATTGGACCTCAAGGACGCGTATTTTCACATACCCATCCATCTAACTCACAGAAAATATCTCTGGTTCACAATAGGTCAACACTACCAATTCGAGGTTCTCCCCTTCTGGGTGACCACAGCTCCAAGAGTGTTTACAAAATGCTTAGCGACAGTAGCTGCACATCTCAGGAGGCAACACATCCATGTGTTCCCGTACCTAGACGATTGGCTGATACAAGCAAAATCGTACCAACAGTGTGCAAGAGACACATCTCAAACACTTCAGCTGCTACACAGTCTAGGGTTTTCGATAAACTACCCAAAATCGCATCTACAACCGTCCCACACACAACAATATCTGGGAGCTACTATAGATACCTCAGTGGCAAAGGCATACCCAAACTCAGCGAGGATAGCCAGCATGCAGATGCTCATTCGCAAATTTCTGCCACAACACTCTTCCAGCTCGAGTCTTTATGCAGTTCATAGGAATGATGGCCTCCTGCATATACATTGTCCCCCATGCCAGACTTCAAATGCCCCCATTGCAAGAATGCCTAGCACGGCAATGGAACCAAGGACAACTAAAAGACCTAGTGTTGGTAGGCAGTCGCGCTCACAACTCTCTGCAGTGGTGGAACCCACTAAAGCTTTCCAAGGGGCGACTGTTCCAAGAGCCGGTTCCACAACTAGTACTAACAGCGGACGCATCACTGACAGGCTGGGGAGCCCGCCTCCTTCACTACACAGTACAAGGGCTCTGGACAATCAAGCAAAAGAAACTGCATATCAACCAACTAGAGTTACTAGCGATATTCCTAGCCCTGAAAGCATTCCAAAAATACTTGTACAGCAAGACTGTGTTGATCCGGGCGGACAACATGACAGCAATGTATTATATCCAGAAACAAGGAGGAACACACTCTCCACAGCTGTCCCACTTGGCACAGAGCATATGGAAGTGGGCAATTCCAAAAGATATCTTTCTCCTGGCAGAACACCTCCCAGGGAAAGACCGTCAAATAGCAGATCTGCTCAGCAGGCACAGCCAGCAACTTCACGAATGGGAGATCACCCCCAAGTTCTCCAACCATTCTTCAGGCAGCGGGGGCACCCAGAGATAGACCTGTTTGCCACAAACGAAAACTCAAAATGCCAGTACTTTTCTGCCAGGTTCCCACATCCGATGTCTCAAGGCAATGCGATATGGATGAACTGGTCAGGAAGATTTGCGTACGCTTTTTCCCCAGCACCACTGATTCCGCTGGTGGCACGCAAACTGCGGCAACAGTCACACACACTGATCCTAGTTGCTCCCACATGAGCGAGACAGCCATGGTACACAACGTTCCTGGAACTTTCAGTAGTTCCTCATCAAAGGCTGAACCTCGCACACAATCTTCTAACTCGGAACCATGGAGAAATCAGACACCCTGAACCCAATCAGATGAACCTAGCGATCTGGCTCCTGAAGTCTTAGAATTTAGTAACCTTAACTTGCCTCCAGACTGCAAGAACATCATTAAGGAGGCAAGACGACCAACTACGAGAGCGTTCTATGCAGCTAAATGGAAGAGATTTGTCATTTACTGTAACAATAACCAAATCAACCCTTTAGATCCTTCCATACAAAACATCATTTGTTACCTGCTGCTTCTTCAATGATGCAACCTAGCATACTCTTCCATAAGACTACACCTCGCTGCTATAGCAGCATACCTTCAAAACAGGCAACACCTTTCACTGTTTAGAGTACCAGCAATCAAGGCTTTTATGGAGGGTCTTAAAAGGGTGATCCCTCCAAGACACCCACATTCCCCAGTCTGGAATCTAAATATAGTACTTACCAGACTTATGGGACCTCCTTTCAAACCTCTACACTCATGCGAACTGCAATTCTTAACGTGGAAGGTGGCATTCTTGATTGCCATTACCTCACTCAGGTGAGTTACAAGCACTAACAATTCAAGAACCATTCATGCAAGTACATGCTAACAGTAGTTCTCAGAACAAACCCTAAGTTTATGCCAAAGGTCATATCAAATTTCCATATTAATCAATCAATAGAACTGCCAGTGTTCTTCCAAAATCCACAGTCAGTAGCTGAAAGAGCCCTACACACACACACACACACTTAATGCTTTATTATGTGGACACAAGGAAATCATTTAGGAAAACAAAGCATCTATTTGTCGCTTTTTCACCACAACATAAAGGAAATCCAATATCAAAGTCCGGAATAGCCAGATGGATAGTTAAATGCAGTCAAATATGTTATCAAAAGACCAAACGCACTTTAACTGTCCCCCCAAGAGCACACTCTATGCATAAAATGGGGGCATCCATTGCTTTCCTAGGAAATATTCCTCTTGAAGACATATGTAGAGCAGCCACATGGACTACCATTCACACTTTCACAAACCACTACTGTGTAGACGTGCAAGCAAAGCAGCAAGCTGCTGTAGGCCAGGCTGTCCTCAAAACTCTTTTTCAAACTGCTGCAGCTGGCACAGGTAACCACCGCTAGAGGAGATACTGCTATACAGTCTATGCACAGATATGAATTCAGCAGCCCACATGCCTCGAACGGAATATGCTACTTACCAGTATGCATCTGTTCTTGGCATGTAGGGCTGCTGACATTCCTATCGCCCACCCTCCTCCCCGGTGCCTGTCGCAGCTGCAGCATTATCTTTTGCATGGCCATCTCTTACTTTTCTATCTCCATCTCTGCCACAATGGCGAAAAACAATCTGAGGATGGAGAAGATGCCCATGCGTACTGTAGTCCAGGGGAGGAGTCACCTATCTCATGATACTTCGAAGACTCTTCCAGGACAACAAGGTGCAATTATCTGGACCCAACACTATGTGGCGATCGATGCACAGATATGAATGTCAGCAGCCCTACATGCCAATAACAGATGCATACTGGTAAGTAGCATATTCCTTCCATTGAACCCACCCTGCCCCAATCCACTACAGGCTGTTGTCTAGGCCTCCCTTGCCGGAGTTTTGTCCAGCTGCAGGCGGTCCGACTCTTGTCTGTGGCAGCAGCATCCATTTTTTGATGCTGAGGCTCTGTTTAACTTTAACCGGGTAAAGCAGTAACTACATGTCTTTTCCCTCTAGAAGGGTGGAATGCTACCCCTGCCGCCAGAACTGGCATGGGGGGGAAGGGGGAGGGGGGGTAGTATTTCAAAGTATCTAAAAGAGACACATTCGTGATAGATTGCTTACCTTAGAATATCCCCAGGCGTCAGACTGGATCCTGAAACTTTTGCGTAGCAGTACCCGTGCGCGTCGGTAGGCGTCGTCTGCGGCTCCACGTCCGTCGTGGGCGCCGTGATGACGTCGTCGGAGTACTTAGACGCCGCCTCCGCGTGCTGACGTCAGTTCTTCTTTTTTTCCGCGCCAGCCAGCGCAGATCTGGAAAGAGCAGTTACCCTAGTCGATTTTTGACTAAGTTTTGGTGATCTTTTTGATCCATTTGGAAGTCTGTATGACTCCGACGGTGCCCTAGGGATGCGCGGCTTCAAGCATTGCGACGAGTACGACCGTACCATGTCGGTCACGGATCCCCACCGCCTGTGCCTGACTTGTTTGGGCGTCGACCATGATGACGAGGCCTGCCCCGACTGTCGGGCCCTTTAGAGGAAAGCCAGGCGGGAGCGGTCCCGCAGGCGGCTCGAACTCCGGCAGTCGGCCCACGCCGTGTGAGGTCGCGGGGACGGAGCCGTCACAGCTCCGGGAGTCGGCGCCACTCCTCCGGGTCCAAGTCGTCGCTCCGGGAGGATATGCGGCCGGGGGTTCGGTGACAGGGCCCACGCGGCTCCTCGGACGCCGCGTCCGGCCCCATACCCTCCGGTCCCTGGGCTGAACGCTACGCCGGAGGAGATTGAGCGTTTCCTCATGGCCATGAGGTCCCTTTCTCCTCCGACGGGCTCCGCGGCGCCTTCGGGCCCAGCGGACCCGTCTGGGGGCCCTACTGAGTCGCGGGCTTTGACCCGACGCCGTTGGGTGCTTCGGCCCAGACGCCGCCGGCGCCTTCAGGCCCGGCGCCGCAGGGCCCCACGATACCGACACCGCCGGTGCCCTCGGGCCCGGCGCCGCTGGGCCTTCCTCGGGCTCTGGATCGTCACCGGTGGACCTTACGACCCCCCCGGCGTCGGTCCGTGTGGTGTCACCTCCGACACCGTCCTCGGGCATCGCCGTCTCCGATGCCTCCTTTCATTCGGTTCCGACGTCGGGACGAAGCCTATCGGCGCCGCACCCAACGCCGTTTAAAGATTTTTACTTCTACAAACCAACCTCATACAATTACGACCCTGAATCTCAGGAGATGAAATGAGGAGGATTGGGAGGGGTCTGAGGACCCTCTGACCAAAGAGTGTCAGTCTAATATGGACTGGGCAGGAGACCTTGGGGAGGCCAGTGGCCTGGACACCTCTCCAGACACTGGATTTGTCTCTCCTCCTACCGTGGCTTCAGAGGAAGGGGGTTACCTATGGTGTGGTGTTGACGAGGGCTGCCAAGGCCTTGGGCCTTGAGCTCCCCGTCGCGGCCGTGAGGACTAACCTCCTCACAGAGGGCCTTAAGCCGCAGTCATGCTCCATGGAGCCTCTGCTGCCGTTTAATGAGGCCTTGACCGACGTTCTTTTGGGCACTTGGTCCAGGCCGCTACGGGTTCGCCCGTAGATAGGAACGTGGCCAGATGCCACCGCCCAGCTCCGGGCGACCCATGTTTCCTGTCCTCCCACCCCACCCCCGAGAGTCTGGTCATCCAGGCCTCTAATTCCCAGACCGCATTCCCGATGGCTCCGCCGGACAGGGAATCCAAGAGGTACGAGAATTATGGAAAGAAGATATTCTCGTCCCTTAGTTTGGGACTGCGGTCTTCCAACACCGCATGCCTCTTGGGCCGCTACACCCACTCTCTGTGGGAGACGGTGGCGGAAGTGCTGCCAGAGTGCCCGTTGGAGGTACTGGCCAAACTCGGCCAAGCCCTTGTGGAGGGCCGGGACGCAGCCAAGTATTCCATCAGGTGTGGTCTGGATACTACCGACTCGCTGGGCAGAGCGATGGCTACGACAGTGGCGGTACGACGCCACGCCTGGCTGAGATCTGCCAATTTTTCGGCAGATATCCAAAACACTCTTATGGACATGCTGTTCAATGGCAGTTGCCTCTTTGGTGACAAGGCAGACCACGCGCTTGAGCGCTTTAAGGACTCCAGGGCTACAGCCAAGTCCTTGGGCCTCTCGGCCCCGCGCCAGCAAACGGGTGCCTTTCGCTCCTTTCGTGGCCAGGGAAGGGGCGCCCCTACACGTGCCGCTTGCCGCAAACTGTCGTCCAGCGCGGCGGCGGACGTGGAAACCGCCGCGGAGGCGGTCGGGGAACCAGGCGGAGTCAGTCCACACCTGCCCCCGCGGCATCCACCTCTAAACCCTCCTAGTCCGTGCTTTTCGGCCCATGTGACGCCAGTGGGAGGCAGGGTACGCCATCACCACTCTCACTGGCGCACTGTCACTTCGGACAGGTGGGTGCTGCAGATCGTCCGGAGGGGCTACTCCCTCCCCTTCGAGACGACTCCTCAAGCCATGCCACCGCAACGCCACCGCATATCGGGGGATCACTTGCGGTTCCTGCAGGAGGAAGTTTCGGCCCTCTTGGCCAAGGGGGCCATCGAGCGCGTTCCTGGGCCAGAAGTAGGACGTGGTTGCTGCTCCCACTACTTTCTGGTACCCAAGAAGGGCAAAGGGGGCCTACGCCCTATCTTGGATCTGAGGAACGTCAACGGCTTCCTCCGGAAGGAGAAGTTCAAAATGCTGACTCTGGCTCAGGTCTTAGCTGCCCTAGACCCAGGAGACTGGATGGTAGCGTTGGACTTGCAGGATATGTATTTCCACATCCCCGTCCTGCCGGCCCACTGGCGTTACCTGCGGTTCACGGTAGGCCACGAGCACTTGCAGTTTACCGTGCTCTCCTTCGGCCTACCAGCGCCCCACGGGTGTTCACGAAGGTGATGGCGGTGGTCGCAGCTCATCTGCGCAGGTTAGGGGTGTCAGTCTTCCCCTACCTAGACGACTGGTTGTTGAAGGCGGGCTCGCCCCAGACAGTCGTCAGCCACCTCCAGACTACGGCGGATCTCCTGCACCAGCTGGGATTTTCCATCATTGTGCCGAAGTCACACCTGTGCCCGTCTCAGAAGCTCCTTTTCATCGAAGCGGTTCTCGACTCGGCGTGGTTTCGGGTTTACCTGCCCGAACAGCGGGTTCGGGATATACAGGCTCTGATTCCGATCTTTTGGCCTTTATCCCGAGTTTCGGTCAGGTTGATGCTGCGGCTCCTGGGGCTGATGGCCTCCTGCATCCTCCTGGTGCATCACGCACGGTGGCGGATGCGGGCTCTGCAGTGGGACCTGAAGTTTCAGTGGGGCCAGCATCAGGGGAGTGTAGTGCAAGTGTTCACGGACAACACCACTGCCATGTGGTACTGCAACAAACATTGCGGGGTGGGGTCGTGGACCCTCTGCCAGGAGGCTCTGCGCCTCTGGCAATGGCTGGAACATCAGGGCGTGACTCTGATGGTTCAACACCTGGCAGGTTCTCTGAACGCCAGGGCGGACGAACTCAGCCGACGGTGCTCGATGGATCACATATGGCGTCTGAACTCGGACGTGGCGCAAGGCCTCTTTCAGCAGTGGGGAGAGCCTTGGTTAGATCTATTTGCCACCGAAGAGAACGCGCAATGTCATCAGTTCTGCGCGTTGGAATTTCCAAGGCGGCACTCGCTCGGAGACGCTTTTCGTCGCGAGTGGAGCTGCGGTCTGTTGTACGCCTTTCCGCCTATACCACTTCTGCCCAGAGTGCTGAAGAAGATCAAGCGCGACCGGGCACAAGTCATCCTTGTGGCTCCGGACTGGGCACGAAGGTATGTCGATCCCCCGGTTCGTCTGCCTCTCCAGGAGGACCTTCTGTCGCAGCAGCAGGAGACGGTCCTCCACCTGAACCTGTCCAGTCTCCACCTCCATGCTTGGAGATTGGGCGGCAACAGTTGAGGCCATTTGACTTGCCTCCTGAAGTCTGTAACATCATTCTGGCAGCCAGGCGTCCCTCCACAAAGTCTGTATATGCCTGCAGGTGGAACACATTTGTGGCATGGTGCACAGCAAAGGCTGTGGATCCTCTCAATGCCCCTCTTTCTGAGGTTCTCCTCTTTCTTCTCTTGCCCAGCAGGGCTCTGCTCTAGGCACTGTCGAGGGCTATCTTTCAGCTCTTTCAGCCTTTCTGAGGGTGCCTGACCACCCTTCTATGTTCAAGTCCCCTATCGTTAATCGATTCCTGAAGGGCATCACTCATACTTTCCCTCCTGTTCCCTTTGTGATGCCTCAGTGGGACTTGAACCTGGTTCTTACGTTTCTGATGTGCGCTCCCTTTGAGCCACTTCACAACTGTCCTCTTCGCCTTCTTTCTTTGACGACTGCCTTCCTGGTAGCCATCACCTCTGCCAGGAGAGTGAGTGAGCTCCAGGCTCTTTCTTGTAAACCTCCTTTCCTTTCAGTCCATCCGGACAAGGTTGTGTTACGGACAAGGCCCTCCTTCCTACCCAAGGTATTCACGGCCTTCCACATTGGGCAATCCATCACCTTGCCCACCTTCTTTCCGCCTCCGCACCCCTCGAGAGAGGAGAAGAGGCTCCACCGTCTGGACCCAAAACGTGCGCTCTCATTTTATCTGAATCGCACACAACAGTTCCGGGTGGATGATCAACTCTTTGTTGGGTACGCGGGCGCTAAGAAAGGGAAAGCGGTGCACAAGCGGACTATCTCCCGGTGGATTATCTTGTGCATCCAGGCGTGTTATTCCTTGGCTAAGAAGGAACCCCCTGTTGGGCTGAGGGCTCATTCCACTCGAGCCATGGCCACTACAACTGCCTTGGGCCGAGGTGTGCCCTTGCAGGACATTTGCCAGGCGGCTACGTGGGCCTTGCTGCACACGTTTGCAAGATACTATTGCCTGGAATGTCAGGTCCGGAGGGATGGCTACTTTGGCCATTCCGTCCTCCAGGACTTTCTGGTGTGAATATTGGTTCGCAGACCCACCACCACGGGCTTGGTATTGCTGGGGTATCTATTCTAAGGTAAGGAATCTATCACTAACATGTCTCTTTCAGATGCACAAGTTACTACTTGTGTAACGATATATCTGTAAGAGACATTAGTTAGTGATAGATTCCTTACTGACCCACCCATCCTCCCCCTGCGAACCGATATCTAGGGTTAAGGTCATCCCCTTTCAGGGTCCTAGTTTCATGGCACCAGTGTTGGTTTTTGGCATGGCTCTGCGCTTCTGGCGCGGAAAAGCTGTGTCTAAGAACTGATGTCAGCACGAGGAGGCGGTGTCTAAGTACTCCGACGAAATCACGGTGCCGACGACAGACACGGAGCCGCAGACGACGCCTACCGACGTACAAGGGTACTGCTACGCAAAAGTTTCCGGATCCAGTCTGACGCCTGGGGATATTCTAAGGTAAGGAATCTATCACTAACTAATGTCTCTTACAGATATATCGTTACACAAGTAGTAACTTGTGCGTTTGACACCTTACACGACATGTTTTGATAAAGCCAAACCAAAGTTAGCATTAACCGTGAGGATTATAATACACTTAAGAGTATATGGTATGGCTATATCATAGAACAGCTATAAGGACATGGTTCCGAAAGTTGCAGACGGGCTCAGCTCATGCTAGAGCACCATCTCACATAAAACCAAGCACTCTGCCTTCAGGATTGTCAAGGCCAGCCATAGGAGTGACTTATAGGTATATATGTGTCTGTATATATAAGGGTAGATATAGCAATACTATATCTAAGCAAGGGGTGATTACACCACCTTGCCCAAGCTGAGTGATCAGCCTGGGCAAGGTGTGGTGTCAGTTTGGAAGGCCAGCCAGGGGTGGCCTTATTCATGCTGCAGCCCCTGGTAGGCCTTGGATGCACCTATGCTCTGGGTACCTACGGTACGCTATACAGGGGTTCACAAAGGTAACCAAATTCCCAATTAGGTATGTACCGAAAGTACATGGTATCAATTTAGAGAGAGAATAGCTGGGCTGTGGGTCTGATTAGCAGGCTCACAGCCACACAAGTCGAAAAACCAGAGTATCACAGCAAAAAGTGGGGGTGACCTTAGGAATCAGACCCTACTCTCCTACAGCCTGCACCCCATCTTGGAACTCTGGGACGTCAATCCCTTCCTTCGGAAGAAGTTCAAGATGCTGACTCTGGCTCAGGTCCTGGCTGCCCTGGAACTTGGAGACTGGATGGTAGCATTGGACTTGCAGGACACTTATTTTCACATCCCCGTCCTGCCAGTCCATTGGCTCTACCTGCGCTTCACGGTGGGCCAGGAGCATTTTCAGTTTGCCATGCTCCCCTTCAGCCTTACAGTGCTCCTCGGGTGTTAATGAAGGTGATGGCAGTTGTCGCAGCTCATCTGCGGAGGTCAGGGGTGTCATTCTTCCCCTACCTTGACGACGGGCTGTTGAAGGCGGGCTCGCCCCAGACAGCCGTCACCCACCTCCAGACTACGGCCGACCTCCTGCGTTTGCTGGGGTTCTCCATCAATGTGCCGAAGTCGCACCAGAGTCTCTTAGAAGCTCCCCTTCATCGGAGTGGTTCTGGATTCGACGCTGTTTCGGTTTTATCCTCCTGAGCAGCGAGCTCGGATATTCAGGCTATGATTCGCTCTTTCAGCCTCTATCCTGGGTTTGTCGGGATGGGGGAACAGCCTTTACAATGCGGGTACTACCACGCGCTACCATTACAACGCTGCTATTACAACGCAAGTTGTTACGACTTGCGCTGGAGGGCACTGTTGGATAGGGAATAGTTTAATTTTCTATTCCAACACCTTCCCTACTGTAACGTGAGCTGGAGTTAGAATAGAAAATTTAACTATTCCACTATCCAGCGCAAGTCGTTGTAATGACTTGCGTTGTAAAAACTGCGTTATAATGGCACGCGTGGTAAAAGCCCGCGTTGTAATGCCATACAACCCTCCGCTCTTTCAGCCTCTATCCCGGGTTTGGTCGGGATGACCCTCTAGCTTCTGGGCCTGATGGCCTCCTGCATCCTGCTGGTGACACATGGCAGATGGCATATGCGGGCTCTGCAGTGGGACCTGAAGTTCCAGTGGGCAAAGCATCAGGGCAACCTGTCCGATCACGTCCAGATCTCTGAGGTCGGTGCACGACAGTTGCAGTGGTGGCTTACGAATCGCGATTGGGTCCGTGGCAGATACCTCTCCCTGTTCTAATTAGCACACTCACTGTAGGCTTGAATAGTCCTTTTGCACAAGGTGGAAATAATGTGGGCTCTTTGGCACTAATGTAAGTGCTGTAGCTTGTAATTACAAATGCGCACTTTGTATTATTTCAAAGCACTGATGAAGCCGTAGGTTAGCCCAACCGATTATTACTGATTTTCTTTCATATATACACAATTGAACTATAGAAGTGCATGTGTGCTCCGAAACATTGTATAAGTATTGTTCAATCTTTAATTGAGTTTAGGGAAGTAGGGTGTTCTCTTGCCCATTTTTTGATGCATTAAACTTATTATTCATTAGGACAAATCTAGTGTAAATAACTGAGCGCGAGCTTATCCTATACACCCAAAAGCAGTTACCACACAGTGGTGACAGATGTGGCCTCCCCATCCCAGGAGGGACGCATGGGAGAGGCGGAGATAAGAGTCCTCTGGTCTCCGGTGGAGTCCCAGCTCCATATCAACCTTCTGGAGATGCGGGCAGTCCGACTTGCACTGAAGGCATTCCTTCCCTCTGTCCAGGTCAGTGTAGTGCAGGTGTTCACGGACAACACTGCCATGTGGTAATGTAACAAACAGGACGGGGTGGGGTCGTGGACCCTAATTCTAGAGGCTCTGCGCCTCTGGACATGGCTGGAATGTCAAGGCATTACCTTGGTGGTTCAACACCTGGCAGGTTCTCTGAACGCCAGGGCGGACTAACTCAGCCGCCGGTGCATGGTGGATCACGAATGGCGTCTGAACTCAGACATGGAGCAAGGTCTCTTTCTGCAGTAGGGAGAGCCTTGGTTAGATCTATTAGCCACCGAAGAGAATGCGCAATGTCATCAGTTCTGCGCTTTGGAATTTCCAAGGCGGCTCTCGCTCGGAGACGCTTTTTTGTCGCGAGTGGAGCTGCGGTCTATTGTACGCCTTTCCGCCTATACCACTTCTGCCCAGAGTGCTGAAGATCAGGTGCGCGACTGGGCCAAAGTCATTCTTGTGTCTCCGGACTGGGCTCAGAGTATGGTATCCCGAGCTACTCCGTATGAGCCTCGATCCCCCGATCCATCTGTCTCTTCGGGAGGATCTTCTGTCTCTTCGGGAGGATCTTCTGTTGCAGCAGCAGGGGGCGGTCCTCCACCTGAACCTGTCCAGCCTCTACCTCCATGCATGGAGATTGAGCAGCGACAGTTGACACCTTTCGATCTTCCTCCCGAAGTCTGTGATGTCATTCTGGCAGCCAGGTGTCCCTCCACCAAAACGGTATACGCCTGCAGGTGGAACAGATGTGTGGCATGGTGCACAGCAAGGGCTGTGGATCCCATTTCTGCCCCTCTTTCTGAGGTTCTTCTGTTCCTTCTATCCTTGGCCCAGCAGGGCTCTGCTCTGGGCACTATCAAAGGTTATCCTTCGGCTATCTCTGCCTTAAGTCCCCAGTTGTTAGCCGTTTCATTAAAGGCATTATGCATACGTTTTCACCCGTGCCTTTCATAATGCCTCAGTGGGACTTGAATCTTGGCTTGACCTTTCTGATGTGCGCTCCCTTTGAGCCCCTTCATAACTGTCCTTACGTCTTCTTACATTCAAGGCGGCTTTCCTGGTTGCTATTACCTCTGCCAGAAGAGTGAGTGAGCTCCAGGCCCTTTCTTCCAAACCTACTTTCCTTTCTGTTCATCCGGACCGTCCTTCTTTTCTGTCAAAGGTTGTCACACCCTTCCACATCAGGCAGACCATCACTTTGCCCACCTTCTTTGTCATCCTTCAAGGGAAGAGGAGAGGCTCCACTGTCTGGACTCAAAACATGCACTTGTACACAGCAGTTCTGGGTGGATGATCAGCTCTTTGTTGGCTACGTGGGCGCTAAAAAAGGTCTCCCAGTGGGTTGTTCTGTGCATCAAAGCATGTTACTCCTTGGCCAAGAAGGAGCCCCCTGTGGAGCTGCGTGTCAATTCAACCAGGGCAACTGCAGCCACTACTGCCTTGGGATGTGGTGTTCCCTTGCAGGACATTTGTCAGGCAGCTATGTGGGCCTCGCTACACATGTTTACCAAGCACTAGTGTCTTGACAGTCGGTCCGGAGAGACTGCTTCTTTGGCTTCGTGACTTCCTGGTGTAATTTCGTTGGTAGACCCACCGCCGGGGTTGGTATTGCCGGGGTATCTATTCTAATTTAAGGAATCTATCACTAACTTCTTTCAGATGCACAAGTTACTACTTGTGTAACAATATATATGTAAGAGACATTAGTTATTGATAGATTCCTTACCACCACACCAATTCTCCCCATTCTGCGAACTGATTAATAGGGTTAAGGTCATCCCCTTTTTAGGGCCTTAGTTTTATGCACCAATGGTCAGTATCTTGCATGGCTCTGCGTTCCTGGCGCGGAAACTAGTTTACAGATCTGACGTCCGCATGCAGGAGTACGCCTAATTACGCTCCATGACGTCCTCTCGGTGCTGACAACGCCAGTGACAGACGCGGAGCCGCAGGACACCAACTACTGACGTGTATGGGTACTGCTAAGCAAAACTTTCCGGATCCAGTCCGACGCCTGGGGATATTCTAAGGTAATGAATTTATCACTAATGTCTCTTACAGATATATTGTTACACAAGTATTAACTTGTGCATCTTGTTAAGACGCCATGCTTAGTTACGGATTTCAGGATTCCAGCCTGAAGTAAAAAAATCCATCTTAATGTACCATTTGATCAACAACATCTTTTTGTCCCGGATGTTGATTTAGCACTCGATAAAATGAAAAAGGATACTGATGTGGCAAAATCAATGGGAGCACTTCTATCTCCTTCAAACAGAGGTTCCTTTTAGTGCTCTTTTTTTATAGAGGAGGGCCCAAGTCTATTGGTACCGACCAGGGCACTTACTCGTTCAAAAGCAGTTCTCAATTCTCTTTTACAAAAGGATTTTACAGAGCAGGTTATAGAGGAAATAGTCCTAGGGGCAGAGGTAAAAACACCACACCCTGCACTTACTCTTCATCAAACAAGTAGTGACTTCCCAACGTTTCCCGCTGACTATACCACACCTGTTGGCTGAAGACTTCAAAACTTTTTCCCCAGTTTGAACTCAATAACATCTGACAAATGGGTGCTTGGAATTATCCAACATGGCTACTGCCCGAAGCTTACCAACAATCCTCCAAACATTCCCCCTCAATCCCACAAAATGTCACCAGACCATCTGAACCTTCAGCAAGAGGTACTTTCTTTATTACAAAAAGGGGCAATAGAAACCAGTCCCACTACATTTCCAAGTGACGGGCGTTTATTCGCTTGACTTTCTGATCCCCAAAAAGGACGGATCTCTGATACCTATTCTATTTTTCTAGGAGAACACTTTCACGCGGTCATTCTTCAACAAGTAGTTCCTCTGTTTCAGCAGAATGACTTCATGTCTAAGCTAGATCTAAAGATGCCTACTTTCATATTCCAATTCATTTCCACTCACCGCAAATACCTCAGATTTGTGATAGCAGGCAAATATTACCAGATCAAGGTACTTCCATTTGACGTTACCACGACCCGCAGAGTGTTCACCAAATATCTCGCTGTAGTAGCCGCTCATCTCCGAGGACAATGTATGTCTTCCCTTACCTGGACGACTGGCTTATCAAAGCAAGCACTTACCAGAACTGTATACTACACACTCCTGTACATCTACTTAATCAGTTGGAGTTTAAAATAAATGCACAAAAATCTCACCTGTGTCCAGCACAGGTGCAGTCTTATCTAGGGGCTTCCCTCAACTCTCTCAAAGCTCTGGCCACTCCAAGTGTAGCCAGGATTCACAATATTCAAGCCATAATATTACTTTTCCAACCCTATCAATCAATGTCAGCGACGGTCTTCATGCAAAGCCTGGGAATGATTTCTTCCTGCATAGCAATTGTTTCTCATGCAAGACTCCACATGCATCCTCTATAGGAATGTCTAGTGTGTCCGTGGAAGCAATCCCAGGGTCTATTAACCGATCTAGTGTTGGTAGACAGCTGCACCAATCACTCTCTACAATGATGGAACCCTCAAACCTTACGAAAGGGCGGCCCTTCACAGACCCGATTCCACAGATTATATTGACAGCAAACACATCCCTAACCGGTTGGGGTGCCCATCTTCAACATCATACAGTACAATGGCTGTGGTCAGACAATCACAAACGCCTTCACATCAACTATTTAGAACTGCTAGCAGTGTTTCTAGCACTAAAAGCTTTTTTCACCCTAGTCATATGCAAGACTGTCTTAGTCTGCACAGACAACATGACTGCAATGTACTACTTAGAGAAACAGGGAGGGACACGCTCTCTGCAATTGTCGCACCTTGCACAAAGCATTAGGAACTGGGCAATTCATCACAAAATGTATCTCCTAGCAGAGCACCTTCCAAGAGTAGACAATCAGATTGCAGACCTGCTTAGCAGACAGTCAGCAAGTCGACAAGAAGGAACTTTAACCTCAAGTTCTGCTCCCCTACTTCCAAGATTGGGGATTTCCACAAATAGATCTTTTCGCCACAGCATACAGCGTAAAATGTCCATACTTCACATTCAGGTTCCCACACCAAGCATCCAAGGGCAATGCTCTATGGATGAATTGGTCTGGATTTTTGCTTACGCTTTTCCACCTCTACCACTAATTCCATTTCTGGTTCGGAAGCTCAGCCAAACATCCCTCACGTTGATACTAGTTGCACTTACTTGGGCTCATCAACCTTGGTACACCACCCTATAAGAATTCTTGGTGGTTCCACATCAAAAATTACATCTCATACCCTCTCCTGTCTGAGCCATGGAGAAATCAGACATCACAATACCAAATAACTCAACCTAGCGATCTAGCTCCTGAAGTCATAGTTTGGCCCTTTACAACTACCACCAGACTATGAATATTCTTAGAGGCTAGAAAGCCTACTATTCGAGCATGGTGTGCAGCAAAGTGGAAACGGTTTGTTGTCTGTAGTAACACCAATCCTATCAATCCACCTGATGCTTCGGTGCTGTGCAAAACATTGTTTACTTGTTACATTTACAACAATGTGGATTAATGTACACATCCATTTGTTTACATCTAACAGCTGTAGCTGTATACTTAAAAAACAGCCAACATCTGTCTCTATTCAGTGTACCACTGATTAAAGCATTCATGGAGTGTGAGAAAATGCCATCTTTCTTGCATGGTATGCCCCCACTTTTTGCTGAGTTGCTGATGTACTTTGACAGTGTGTGCCCTGGGCTCCTGCCAATCAGGTGCCCTGGGCCTGTGTTTCTTCCCTAAAACTGTGTTGAAACCTAAACCTAATTGGCAACTCTGGCCACATGTCAGCCCACAGTAAATGGTACCCAGGGCACTGTGACCAGAGAAGGCCCCTAAGGGTTGCAGCACTTTTGTGCCTCCCTTAGGGCTCGTGTACCCTGACGCACACACACTGCCTATGCAGGCTGAGTGTCTTGGTGCAGAACAAAACAAAGAGTCGACATGGCACACATCCTTGTGTGCCATGCCCACAACACACTGCCCTGGCATACCTCAGTCATCCCTCTAGCTGGGTGCCCTATGCCTGTACCCCTAAGGTACCCAGGCCCATTCCTGGGCACTAAGTGCAGTGCTGCCATTGAGTATATGGGGCTGGGAGGTTGTCATCACGAACTCCACAGCACCATGATGACTACACTGAAGACTGAGAAGTTTGGAATCAAACTTCTCCGCACATTAAACCCACACTGATGCCTGTGTGGGATTTAATGTAACATGCACGACAGACGGCAACTTGGAGTTGCCCACTGAACCTAACCCACAACCAGCGTCCTGACTGAGAGGCTGCCTAGGCTGCCACCCAGCAGACATGTTCCTGGACCCCTGTGTAGAGAGCTCTCCGCTCTTGTGGGCCTGCAACAATGCACATCCTGGGACAAGGTGCTAGGCCTTCCTGATGGGCAGGGGGAGCTTCAAAGGCATACCGCCTTTGTGAGCTTCTCCAGGCCACTTGTACCCAGCAATTTGCCCCCCACCCTTTCTGACCCACATTCTGGCGGGAAAACCTAAGTGAGGAAAGGGGGTGTGCCAGCCTCTGTAACCCCACCCCTCAGGTGGGGGAGGCGAGATGAAGCGCAACTCCGGGCTCTTGCCATCTTGAGGATGGGGAACCCTACCCAATCGGAGACCAGCTCCTGCCCCCCTCCCACTTGACCAATGGGTCCTTTCCCTTACCTCAGGGAAAGGACCCATTGGTCCCTGACCTTCCCCTACCTGTAACCCCCCTAAATTTAGTAATTAGGGGCACCCTGAACCTTCCTTCCTCAGATCCTGATTCCAGAACAAGAAGAAAGAAGACCTGCTGTGCAGCTGCTAACAAGAGGACGACACCACCTGACTTTGCCCCAGTCTTACAGGCCTGTTGACCCTCCAACCTGCTCCTGCTAAATCCCGTGGTCTCCTGTGGTCAGCAACCTCAAACCCTGGAGGACCCGACTGCCTTGCTCATCCAAAGACTGGGACTCCCACAAGCAGTGGTTCTGCTCAAACAGCAACAACCCCTGGTGCCAGCCAGGAACAGCGAATCCATCACACTCTGAACCCGCTGAGCCCGGCCCGTGCCTGAGTGAACAAAGACCACAAGCACGTCCCCCCAGTGACTCTTGACCACGGAAAAACCGTGTGCCTGATGCTAACAGAGACCTGGCTAGGAGCTTCCTCCAATCCTGATATCGCTTTGGCGATCCCTCCAGAATATAGTATCTATAGGCAAGATAGACTGGAAGGAAGGGGCGGTGGTGTAGCACTCGTGGTGAAGAAATCAGTCGTATGTTCAATTATTCCCCCTGAAGCTATCAAAGGGTCTGAATCCCTGGCCTTTTCTTTATCATTGGCGCCGCATCAGTCAGTGAAAGGGCTGTTAGTGTACAGACCCCCTGGTCCAGTAGGTTCTTTCTTCGACGAGCTCCAGTCTGTCATGTCAACGTTGGTTATGAGAGATGACCACTGTATTTTGGCTGGAGACCTCAATTTTCATATGGACGAGGCTTCGGACCCAGACGTGATTAAACTATCCGACATCACGGCCCCCTTGGGCCTAGCCCCCTATCTCTTTGTACCAACACATGATAAAGGCCATACTTTAGATCAGGTCTTTTCTACGTCCCCCATAGAGGTGACTGCACTCTTGCCGGTCCTGTGGACAGACCATCGGTTGGTCAACTTTTACAATCTGAAAGAGACACGTTAGTAATAGATTCCTTACCTTAGAATATCCCCTGGCGTCAGACTGGATCCGGAAAGTTTTGCGTAGCAGTACCCTTGCGCGTCGGTAGGCGTCGTCTGCGGCTCCGCGTCCGTCGTGGGCGCCGTGATGTCGTCGGAGAACTTAGACGCCACCTCCGCGTGCTGACGTCAGTTCTTCTTTTTCCCGCGCCAGCCAGCGCAGATCTGGAAAGATCAGTTCCCTAGTCACTTTTTGACTAAACTTTAGTGATCTTTTGATCCATTTCGAAGTCTTCACGACTCAGACGGTGCCGTTAGGGATGCCTGGATTCAAGCATTGCGACAAGTGCGACTGTACCATGTCGGTCACAGATCCCCCACCGCCTGTGCCTGATGTGTTTGGGCGTCGACCATGACGACGAGGCCTGCTCAGACTGTCGGGCCCTTTCGAGGAAGGCCAGGTGGGAGCGGTCCCGCAGGCGCCTCGAAATCCGCCAGTAGGCCCCGCGCCGTGTGAGGTCCCGGTCCCACGGGAGGTTGAGGGACAGGGGGCGGAGCCGTCACAGCTGCCGGGAGTCGGCGCCACTCCTCCGGGTCCAAGTCGTCAGGTAAGAAGCATAAGAAGTCGAAGAGACATCATCGCTCTTCTGACTCCCCCCGACGCTCGCGCGATGCGGCCGGGGGTTCGGGTGACACCACCCACGCGGCTCCTCGGGAGTCGCGGGCGCCGCGTTCGGCCCCATACCCCCCGGTCCCTGGGCTGAAGGCGACGCCGGAGGAGATCGAGCGTTTCCTCATGGCCATGAGGTCCCTTTCTCCTCCGACGGGTTCCGCGGCGCCTTCGGGCCCAGCGAACCGTCTGGGGGCCCTAGTGGGTCGGGGCTACGACCCCAACGCCGTCGGGTGCTTAGGCCTCGACGCCGCCGGCGCCTTTGGGCCCGGCACCGCAGGGCCCCACGATCCCGACACCGCCGGTGCCCTCGGGCCCGGCGCCGCAGGGTACAGCGGCCTCGGCGCCTTCGGGCCCAGCGCCGCAGGGCGCTGCTGGACCCTCATCGGGCGAAGGATCGTCACCGGTGAACCTTACGACCCCCCCGGCGTCGGTCCGTGTGGTGTCCCCTCCGGCGGCGTCCTCGGGTGGCGCCGTCCCCGATGCCTCCTCTCAATCGGTTCCGACGTCGGGACGACGCCTATCGGCGCCGATCTCGACGCCGTGTGGAGATTTTACTTTCTATGAACCGTCCTCATTCCATTACGACCCTGAATCTCAGAAGATGGGGGAAGAGGAGTCTTGGGAGGGGTCTGAGGACCCTCTGGCAAGGGCATGCCAGTCTAACATGGACTGGACAGGAGACCTTGGGGAGGCCAGTGGCCTGGACACCTCTCCAGACACTGGATTTGTCTCTCCTCCTACCGTGGCTTCGGAGGAGGGTGCTACTTATGGTGTGGTGTTGATGAGGGCTGCCAAGGCCTTGGGCTTTGAGCTCCCCGTCGCGGCCGTGAGGACTAACCTCCTCACTGAGGTCCTTAAGCCGCAGTCATGCTCCATGGAGCCTCTGCTGCCGTTTAATGAGGCCTTGACGGACGTTCTTTTGGGCACTTGGTCCAGGCCCGCTACAGGTTCGCCTGTAGATAGGAGCGTGGCCAGACGCCACCGGGCGACCCATGTTTCCTGTCCACCCACCCCACCCCCAAGAGTCTGGTTATCCAGGCCTCTAACTCCCAGACCGCCTTCCCGACGGCCCCGCCGGACAGGGAGTCCAAGAGGTACGAGAACTATGGCAAGAAGATCTTCTCGTCCCTTAGCTTGGGACTGCGGTCTTCCAACACCGCATGCCTCTTGGGCCGTTACACCCACTCTCTGTGGGAAACGGTGGTGGAAGTGCTGCCAGAGTGTATGTTGGAGGTACGGGCCAAACTCGGCCAAGCCCTAGTGGAGGGCCGGGACGCAGCAAAGTATTCAATCAGGTGCGGACTGGATACTACTGACTCGCTGGGCAGAGCGATGGGTACGACGGTGGCGTTACGACGCCACGCCTGGCTGGCCAACTTCTCGGCAGACGTCCAAAATACACTCATGGACATGCCGTTCGATGGCCGTCGCCTCTTTGGCGACAAGGCAGACCACGCGCTTGAGCGCTTTAAGGACTTCAGGGCTACGGCCAAGGCCTTTGGCCTCTCGGCCCCGCGCCAGCAAATGGGGGCCTTTCGCTCCTTTCATGGCCAAGGAAGGGGCGTCCCCACACGTGCCGCCAGCCACTCGCCGCAAACTGTCGTGCAGCGCAGTGGCGGCCGTGGAAACCGCCGTGGAGGCGGTCAGGGAAACAAGCGGAGCCAGTCCACACCGGCCCCCGCAGCTTCCGCCTCTAAACCCTCCTAGTCCGTGCTTTTCGGCCCATGTGACGCCAGTGGGAGGCAGGGTTCGCCATCACCTCTCACTGGCGCACAGTCACTTCGGACAGGTGGGTGCTGCAGATCGTCCGAAGGGGCTACTCCCTCCCCTTCGAGACGACCCCTCAAGCCATGCCACCGCAACACCACCATGTATCGGGGGATCACTTGCGGCTACTGCAGGAGGAAGTTTCGGCCGTCTTGGCCAAGGGGGCCATCGAGCGCGTTCCTGGGCCAGAAGTAGGACGTGGTTGCTACTCCCACTACTTCCTGGTACCCAAGAACGGCAAAGGGGGCCTACGCCCTATCTTGGATTTGAGGAACATCAACGGCTTCCTCCGGAAGGAGAAGTTCAAAATGCTGACACTGGCTCAGGTCTTGACTGCCCTAGACCCAGGAGACTGGATGGTAGCGTTGGACTTGCAGGAAGCATATTTCCACATCCCCGTCCTGCCGGCCCACCGGCGTTACCTGCGGTTCACGGTAGGCCTCGAGCACTTTCAGTTTACCGTGCTCCCCTTCGGCCTTACCAGCGCCCCATGGGTGTTCACGAAGGTGATGGCGGTGGTCGCAGCTCATCTGCGCAGGTTAGGAGTCTCAGTCTTCCCCTACCTAGACGACTGGTTGTTGAAGGCGGGCTCGCCCCAGACAGTCGTCAGCCACCTCCAGACTACCGCGGATCTCCTGCACCTGCTGGGATTTTCCATCAATGTTCCGAAGTCACACCTGTGCCCCTCTCAGAAGCTCCTTTTCATCGGAGCGGTTCTCGACTTGGCGCAGTTTCGGGCTTACCCGCCCGAACAGCGGGTTCGGGATATACAGGCTCTGATTCCGATCTTCGGGCCTTTATCCCGGGTTTCGGTCAGGTTGACTCTGCGGCTTCTGGGGCTAATGGCCTCCTGCATCCTTCTGGTGCATCACGCTCGGTGGCGGATGCGGGCTCTGCAGTGGGACCTGAAGTTTCAGTGGGCCCAGCACCGGGGAAACCTGTCCGACCATGTCCTGATCTCGGAGGGCACTGCGAGACAGCTGCAGTGGTGGTTCACGGACCACGATTGGGTCAACGGCAGATCCCTCTCCCTTCCCCAACCGGAGCACGTAGTTGTGACGGACGCGTCCCTCCAGGGCTGGGGAGGCCACTTGGGAGAGACGGAGATCAGAGGACTCTGGTCTCCGGCGGAGTCCCGGCTCCATATCAATCTGTTGGAGCTGCGGGCCATTCGTCTAGCACTGAAAGCATTCCTCCCGTCTGTCCGAGGGAGTGCAGTGCAGGTGTTCACGGACAACACCACCGCCATGTGGTACTGCAACAAACAGGGTGGAGTGGGGTCGTGGACCCTTTGCCAGGAGGCTCTGCATCTCTGGCAATGGCTGGAACATCAGGGCGTGACTCTGGTGGTTCAACACCTGGCAGGTTCTCTGAACGCCAGGGCGGACGAACTCAGCCGTCGGTGCTCGATGGATCACGAATGGCGTCTGAACTCGGACGTGGCGCAAGGCCTCTTTCTGCGATGGGGAGAGCCTAAGTTAGATCTATTCGCCACCGAAGAGAACGCACAATGTCATCAGTTCTGCGCGTTGGAATTTCCAAGGCGGGACTCGCTCGGAGACGCTTTTCGTCGCGAGTGGAACTGCGGTCTGTTGTACGCCTATACCTCTTCTGCCCAGAGTGCTGAAGATCAAGCGCGACCGGGCACAAGTCATCCTTGTGGCTCTGGACTGGGCACGAAGGTACTGGTATCCTGAGCTACTCAGTATGTCAGTCGGTCACCCGGTTCGTCTGCCTCTTCAGGAGGACCTTCTGTCGCAGCAGCAGGGGACGGTCCTCCACCCGAACCCGTCCCGTCTCCACCTCCATGCTTGGAGATTGAGCGGCGACAGTTGACGCCATTTGACTTGCCTCCTGAAGTTTGCAACATCCTTCTGGCAGCCAGGCGTCCCTCCACAAAGACGGTATATGCCTGTTGGTGAAACAGATTTGTGGCATGGTGCACAGCAAAGGCTGTGTATCCCCTCAATGCCCCTCTCTCTGAGGTTCTTCTCTTCCTTCTTTCTCGTGCCCAGCAGGGCTCTGCTCTGGGCACTATCAAGGGCTATCTTGCGGCTCTTTCAGCTTTTCTGAGGCTGCCTGACCAACCTTCTTTGTTCAAGTCCCCTATCGTAAATCGATTCCTGAAGGGCATCACTCATACCTTTCCTCCTGTTCCCTTCGTGATGCCTCAGTGGGACTTGAACCTGGTTCTAACATTTCTGATGTGCGCTCCCTTTGAGCCACTTCACTACTGTCCTCTTCGCCTTCTTTCCTTGAAGACTGCCTTCCTGGTAGCCATCACCTCTGCCAGGACAGTGAGTGAGTGCCAGGCTCTCTCTTGTAAGCCTCCTTTCCTTTCAGTCCATCCGGACAAGGTTGTTTTGAGGACTAGGCCCTCCTTCTTGCCTAAGGTGGTCACGGCCTTCCACATTGGGCAGTCCATCACATTGCCCACCTTCTTTCCGCCTCCGCACCCCTCGAGATATATGGGTATGCCAATATATTTTTATATACAAAACAATTGGCCTAGAGTTCAGTTCTTCAGTGTGTGAGACCATTTGCCGACTGAGTGTGTACAACAAATGCTTTACACTGTCCTCTGATACTGCCTTACTGCTCGACCAAGCCTCCACTTCAGAGAGTAAGGTTATATCTAACTTTAACTACTGCAAAACCTCTGGGGCCTGTAGACTCTGTGCACACTGTACCTTACTTTGGTGCAGTATATACAGAGCCACTTTCTTACATGGAAGGATTAAAAAGAGTAATACCTTACAAGGCTAATGTGTCCACATTTGAACCATTGCACAAATGTCCGCTACAATTCCTATTATGGAAAGTCACTTTCCTCATATCAATAGCCTCACGAAGGAGAGTTGGTGAACTCCAGGCATTAACCATACAAGAGCCTTTCTTTCAATTTCACAAGGGTAGAGTGGTTCGTTTTACTAATCCTAAAGTAGTTTCTGCTTTTCATATAAATCAATCAGTTGTTACCTGTTTTTTTTCCTCAACCTGATTCTGTAGCAGAACAAGCTCTACATGCACTTGATGTTAGGTGAGCTATTTGTTTTCTCTCTGCAAGAAAGTGGCTCTATATAACTGGACCAAAGTAAGGTACAGTGTGTATAGAGTCCCCAGTCTCCAGAGGTATGACAGAGGTTAAAGTCAGATATGACCTTACTCTCTAAAGTGGTAGCTTGGTCGAGCAGTAAGGCAGTATCAGAGGACAGTGTAAAGCATTTGTTGTACACACTAAGTCAGCAAAAGGTTTCACAAACAAGAACTGAACTCTAGGCCAATTGTTTTATATCAAAAGATATAGTTGTTTTATTTTTAGAACCAACTGGCATCAAAATGTACTTTTCTCAATATGAGTGGCTTTAGGTAATTACTTTGCAAAAAGGCAATAGACTTTGTAAGAACAATAGCTACAGTGGTTGCAATAGGCAGCACAATTTCTAACACAATGTAACATTGAGCTCAATGGGTTTTTCTACATAAATGCAGTTGATTACTTTAAGGATTATTTTTCTAACCATAGGACTGGATCCTGGATTCAATTCCAGGACATAAGCTGTAAACAGTTAAGTAAAAGCGTTTTTGTTAGTTGTGATTTTTAAAGAATATAAATGTATGTTCGAGGCATGTGGGCTGCTGAATTCATATCTGTGCATAGATCGCCGCCTAGTGTTGGGTCCGGATGATTGCACATTGTCCTGGAAGAGTCTTCGAAGTATCACAAGATAGGTGGCTCCTCCCCTGAACTACAGTGCGCATGGGCATCCTCTCCATCCTCAGATTGTTTTTTTTCTGCCATTGGGTTTGGATGTAATTTCTAACTCTGAGTTCGGAATCGATTAAAAACTTTTCTAAAAGGCCAATAGGCCTTCGGGGTTGTCTGTATTGTTGTTCGATCGGTGCCGACAACTTTATTCCTGTTTTTTTCTACTCAGAACGTCGGATCGGGCCGCGTGGCCTTTTCGACACCAAGGGACCGATCGTCGATGGAACGAAGTCCATTCAAAAGATGCCCTAACTGTAATTCGAAATATCCACACATAGATAAACACCCTGTGTGTAACAAGTGTTTATCTCCAGAACACAATGATGCCGACTGCTTAGCTTGTGCACAATTTCGATCAAAGAAGACACTTCAGATTTGAAGAGCAGAGAGGCAGACTATGCAGAAGCCAGCGCCTGACCCGGAAAATATCTTTGAAGACTACGAAGAGGTCGTTGAAGCTGAAGACTCCGATCAGCAGTCGGAGCAGGGGTCTGAACATGATTCCAACTACTACGTCGACGAAGACATCGTCGAGGTAGGGGACGATGATCCAGGCATCGGAGCCGGCGAGGACTACTCCGGCGAGGACACTGGGCCAACCGTGAGTACGGAGCCCAGTACATTTACTAATACGCTTCCAGAGGCTCAGGTCGATGCATCGCCGGAAGGCCTTAGCCAAGATCATAACATCGATTCTATAGCTCGCAATTCAGCCCAGCTAAGAATATAAGACAAGAGCCATCGGTGCAACATTACCATACCTTGGTAAAATCGAAACCGAAAGTAATGGAACCAAATCATAAACCGAAATTGATAGACTTTACAGTCTTCGGATCGTGAGGCGTGGATCCATCGGAGCTGACCAAACACAAAATGGTCGTCGACCCTGCTGGGTCGCATATACGGGTTGTCGAGCCGAGAGCCGGTACACCCATGGCCACGCCTAAGCTAAAGGCCGTCGAACCGACGAGATCGATGACGACACCAGGCAACACAAACAAAGGACTCCAGCAAAAGGCGATTGTCGAACTGAAACAAAAAGTCGACAAGCCAAGGCCGGTGCACACAGACACTCGAGCCGAAGGCAAGGATCGAAACGAAGGGGTCCGTCGAGCCGAGGCAGCAAAATATCGCTCCGAAGCAGCAAGCTCCGAAGACTACACAAGGCCAAAAAGTGGTTATCGAACAAACGAGAACAGTCGGGTCGATAACCATTACGGCTCCGAAGAAGTTCATACAGACTAAAAAGACTGTTGATACATAGAAGTCCCTCGGACCGATAAAATTTGGACTTCCTACACACGTGAGGCCAAGAGCGGTCGAACCAACAACGGAAATCGAACCGACACAAACAAAAAAGCGATAACTGGGAGAAGAGCTCAAGCACCTGAAGAGCAAGAGCCCTCTACGGATGAACAGTCAAAACTGTATGTTGACCCAGATACTGGAAGAGTTACCCTATTAAAGAGGAAAATCAGACCAGAGACTTACGCTGAAACCTATAAGATACCACTCAAAAAGAAAAGAGACTCTTCTACATCTCCAACTCTCTTTGAGCCGATCAGACCACATGTGCAAGAGACTTATACATATTCTCCCACACGCACAGATGAGGATGTGGAATATAAGGATAATGAACTGTACAATTATTCGGTGGACAATGACCAGGACAACCTGAATCAACCATGGTCTGACCCTGTGGAACCTGCAGACTCAGCCCATTCTAGACAATACTGCATACCCTGTTAAAACTTCGCCTACAGAGGACACAGCTGCTTTCAATGCATTGATAGAAAGAGCAGCATACAATCACCACGTGGAAATGCATGCAAACCCCATTGAGGAAGACTTCCTCTTTGACACTTTCAACACTTCTGAAAGATCTGTAAAAACATTGTTAATGTTAAAAGGGGTGCTTAAACACGCAGGAGACTTATTTAAGGAAACAACCAGGGCACGGGTCATTAACCCCAGAATAGAGAAGAAATATAGGCCAGCACCAGTGGACCCTACATACATTAAGGGACAGCAGCCTATAGACTCCTTGGTAGTATCCAATGCACGTAAACGTGCTAATTCTCAGACTACTGGCGAGGCTCCACCTCCAGACAAGGAGTCTAGAATTCTGGAGGCTTCAGGCAAAAGGGTAGCTGCTCAAGCAGCTTACATATGGAGAATTTCAAACACACAAGCCCTGTTAGCCAGGTATGACAGGGTACACTATGACACACTAGAGCAAATTCTCCAGCATCTACCTGACCTTTATAAGGAAAAGGCAGAGTTCCTAATACAAGAGGGAATGCTAATATCGAACGCCTCCATCAAATGTGGGCTAGATGCGGCAGACACAGTAGCCAGGGCTATCAATACCAGTGTCATGCTTAGAAGACATGCGTGGCTCCGCATCTCTGGGTTTAAAAATGAGGTTCCGAGCACTTTACTCCATCAACCTGTAAACCCTGATTATTTGTTTGGTCCTAATGTGGACACAATATTAGACAAAATGAAGGATACAGAGACAGCCAAGTCTATGGAAGCCTTGCAGTCACAACAATACAGAGGCGACTCCTTTCGTCGTTCCGGCAACAGAGGAGCTGCAAGAAGAGGCTCAACACAGCAAACCTCATACAACAAAGGGAACACGCAAAACACCTACAACAAAAACGGTAGAGGTGGATACCGTGGCAATAACAAGGGTAGAGGACGAGGGAATAACACCACCAGATCCTCTACCAATACCAAACAGTGACTTCTTGTCACTACCCCCAGACTATGTAACACCGGTCGAGGGAAGATTACAGCAGTTCCTGCCACTCTGGGAAAACATAACTACAGACAGGTGGGTGAGGCAAATTATCCAGCATGGCTATTGCCTAGAATTAACCTCCACACCACCCAACATACCTCCAAGACACCGTCCTATGTCCGCAGAACACCTACACTTATTGCAGCAAGAAGTCATCAGCATGCTACAAAAAGGGGCCATAGAACTAGTACCCGTAGAACACCAGGGTACAGGAGTGTACTCACTGTACTTCCTAATCCCCAAGAAGGATGTGTCTCTCAGACCAATTTTGGACCTCAGGCCTCTAAACCAATACATCGTATCAGAGCATTTCCACATGCTCACTCTACTGCAGGTATTACCACTGTTGCGTCAAGGAGACTTCCTCGCAACACTATACCTCAAAGACTCATATTTCCATATACCGATACACCCAGCACACAGGAAATTTCAGGTTTACAATACAAAATCAGCACTACCAATTCATAGTCCTTCCTTCCTTTCGGGTGACAACAGCCCGAGAGTATTCACAAAGTGCCTAGCGACAGTAGTTGCATATCTGAGAAGACAGCATATTCATGTCTATCCATATCTGGATGACTGGCTATTACAAGCACAGTCAGCCCAGCAATGTGCCAGCCACATGTCACGCACTATTCACCTCCTGCACAGTTTAGGTTTCTCTCTGAACTACCCAAAGTCCCATCTTCAGCCTGCTCACGTACAACAGTACCTCGGAGCGATTATAGACACTATGACAGCAAAAGCACAGCCAAATTCTGCCAGAATAAACAGCATTCAGAAGCTGATCCAAAGGTTCAGGCCCCAACACTCACACCCAGCCAGAGTGTTTATGCAACTAATGGGCATGATGGCCTCATGCATTTTCATAGTCCCTCACGCGAGACTACACATGCGTCCGCTGCAGGAGTGCCTAGCACGTCAGTGGAACCAGGCTCAATAAAAATTAAACGCCCTAGTGTTGGTGACCAGTCGTGTATACAACTCTCTGCATTGGTGGAATCCACAAAACCTTTGCAAGGGACGACTGTTCCAAGAGCCTGTACCACAAATAGTCTTGATGACGTACGCATCCCTGATAGGGTGGGGAGCCCATGTCCTCCACCACACAGTGCAGGGATTATGGACCACGCAGCAAAAGAAAATGCACATCAACCTACTGGAGCTGATGGCAATTTTTATGGCAATGAAAGCGTTCAAAGTTCATCTGTGCAACAAAACTGCGTTGATCCGGACGGACAACATGACTGCAATGTATTACATACAGAAACTGGGAGGAACACACTCTCCACAGCTGTCACATCTAGCTCAGAGCATGGGGAAGTGGGCCATTCAGAGAAACATTTTTCTCGTGGAGGAACATCTCCCAGGCAAGGACAATCAAATAGCGGATCTGCTCAGCAGACACAGCCAACAGGTATACGAGTGGGAAATTCATCCCACAGTGCTTCAACCATACTTCCAACAGGGGGGACAACCAGAGATAGACCTGTTCGCCACAAAACAAAACGCTAAATGCCAGTACTTCGCCGCAAGGTTCCCGCAGTCTCAGGGCAGTGCGATATGGATGAACTGGTCAGGCAAATTTGCCTATGCTTTTCTACCAGCACAGTTGATATCGCTAGTGGCACGCAAACTGCGCCAGCATTCCATGACGCTAATCCTGGTTGCTCCAACATGGGCGAGGCAACTGTGGGACACCGCGTTCCTAGAACTTTCTGTGGTGCCTCATCAAAGACTAAGACTAACACCCAGTCTCTTAACGCAGAGCCATGTAGACATTCAGCACCCAGATCCGCAGCAGCTGAACCTTGCAATCTGGATCCTGAAGTCCTAGAGTTTGGCTACCTAAACTTACCTCCTGACTGCATGAACATTATCAAAGAGGCAAGGAGACCTACCACAAGAGCATGCTATGCGGCAAAGTGGGAACGTTTTGTCATTTATTGTAACAATAACATAAACCCACTAGACGCATCAACTCAAAATATCATACGCTATCTTTTGCACCTACACCGCTGCAATCTAGCCTATTCATCCATAAGGATACACTTAGCTGCCATAGCAGCTTACCTTCAGAACAGGCAGCACCTTTCGCTATTCAGAGTGCCTGCAATTAAAGCATTCATGGAGGGGCTCAAGAGTGATCCCCCCCAAGACACCCATCTTCACCTGTCTGGAACCTAAACGTTGTTTTAACCAGACTAATGGGACCACATTTTGAACCTTTACGTTCGTGTGAAATACAATTTTTAACATGGAAGGTGGCTTTTCTCGTAGCGATTACTTCGCTTAGAAGAGTTATTGAGCTGCAAGCCCTAACTATTCAAGTGCCATTCTTCCAAATTCACGCAAATAGGGTCGTGCTTAGGACAAACCCTAAATTCATGCCAAAAGTGGTATCCCACTTCCACATCAAACAAACAATAGAACTACCAGTGTTCTTCCCAAATCCACAGTCAGTACCTGAAAGGGCTCTACACACACTAGATGTTAAGAGGGCTCTCCTATTTTACATAGCCGGGACAAAAGATTTTAGGAAGACAAAACAGTTGTTTGTTGCCTTTTCACCACAACACAAAGGCAACCCCATTTCTAAATCTGGGTTAGCCAGATGGATAGTTAAGTGCATTCAAATATGTTATCTTAAAGCAAAATGCACTTTAACAGTTCCCCCAAGAGCGCATTCTACACGCAAACTGGGGGCATCCGTGGCTTTCCTAGGAAACATTCCTCTAGAGGAAATATGTAAAGCAGCCACATGGACTACCATACATACTTTCACAAAACACTATTGTGTAGATGTACATTCCAAAGAGCAAGCTGCTGTAGGACAGGCTGTTCTAAAAACTCTGTTTCAGACTGCTGCAGCTGGCACAGGTAGCCACGGCTAGGGGAGAGACTGCTATACATTCTATGCACCGATATGAATTCAGCAGCCCACATGCCTCGAACGGAATATGCTACTTACCAGTATGCATCTGTTTTTGGCATGTAGGGCTGCTGACATTCATATCGCCCACCCTCCTCCCCTGTACCTGTCGCAGCTGTAGCATTCATTCTTGCTCTTACTTTCTTGCCTGGACATCTCTTACTGTACCACACTCCATCTCTGCCACAATGGCGAAAAACAATCTGAGGATGCCCATGCGCACTGTAGTCCAAGGGAGGAGCCACCTATCTCGTGATACTTCGAAGACTCTTCCAGGACAACCATGTGCAATCATCCGGACCCAACACTAGGCGGCGATCTATGCACAGATATGAATGTCAGCAGCCCTACATGCCAAGAACAGATGCATACTGGTAAGTAGCATATTCCTTTTAAAGTTGACACTTGAAAGCTTTTCAGTGAAAACCCACCACTGTTATCCTATAAGAGGAAATTCAAGTCACAGGTAAAGTATGTTCTCGTTACTTTTGTAATCCAGTACTGGACTCCTAAGTTATGCACTGGGATCTCTACCTAAGACAGGTAAGTAATTACGTTTCAGTAGTTGGTGCGATTTTTAATGAATATTTCTTTTTTGCAAAAATCGACACAATTTCAGAGAAAAACAGTCAATGGTTTCCTAAGGAAGAAAATTCAAGTTACTGGTAAGTACAGTTAGGATTACTTTTGCGCTTCAGTACTGGGCTAAAAGGTACAGTCTTGGCTTCTCTCCTGATCACAGGGGAGTATTTTGAAATTTAGAATTTAGATGATTATTTTGAAGTTTCAAAACTCCACACAAAAATTTCAAATGAAAACCAGTCAATGTTAACATAAAGAAGGAAAGTGAGTTATCGGCTTTCAGGTAAGTACTCGACTGGTAGAGTTAAGGTTCTGGGCATAGACTCAGGGGTCTCCCAGAGTCGGAAAGGTACAGTTGTTACACCCTCAGCGGCACAGGGGCAGCTGGGTGCTGAGAGAGTAGGCCCAATGCAATCCAATAGAGCGAGTGGGGGGCCTTTGGTTGGTGGCTGCAAGCAAGCAGGCCACACGGCTGTGGGACCTGAGGTCCTGGTCACTTACTCAGGGCAAGTGGGGAAGTAGAGTAGGGTAGTAGTTGCACTTCCAGCTGTACTCGGGCGGCTGGGTGCAGGGTGCTTTTGAGTCGTCTGGCGCTCAATGTTATCCAATGGGAAAGCTAAGAAGTGAACAAAGGCTGTAGGCTCGGGGACGGAGATTCTTTATGTGCAACCAACACTTCGAGAGGTAAGTTGGGATCTTGGAGAAGAGGTAGGTACCCCAAAGGAAGGCACAGGAGGCCGTGGTGCGCCAGGTGCAGGGGTGTCTTTTGTGTCTGGAAATCTTAGCTCAGCTGCTCTCGGTTGGAGGGGTCCGCTGTTCTGAGGCTGCAGGCGTCTGGGTCGTCAAGGAGGGTCTTTGGGCACTGGACTTCGGGTCCCAGTTGCTGGGGAGACGTCCTTGTGGTCTTGGATCACTCAGCCGGGCTTGAGTGCAGAGTGGATGGATTTGCGGTTCCTGGCTGGCACCAGGGGCATTGCTGTTTGAGCAGAACCACTACTCATGGGAGTCCCAGTCTTTTGGAAGGTTCAACACAGGCAGGCAGGTCCTCTGGGGTTGTCAAGGTTGCTGTCCGCTCGAGATACTGGAGTTGCGCCGGGGCAGGTTTAAGGATCAACAGGCCTGCAGGGTTCTGGTGCCAAGTCAGTGGGTGTCGTCCTTTTGTTAGCAGCTGCACGGCAGTTCTTCTTGTTTCTTGGTCTGCTTGTGGTTGCAATCGGGATCTGAGGAAGGAAGGTACAGGGTGCCTCTAAATACTACATTTAGGGGCGTTACAGGTAGGGCGGGGTGGGAACCTCTCCTCTCCAGTGGGAGGGGGCAGGAGCCTAGCTGTGATTGGGCAGGGCTCCCCATCTTCAAGATGGCTGGAGCCCGGAGTCGTGCTTCCAACTGAGGGGTGGGGTTGGCATAGGCTAGCACACCCCCTTTCCTCTGTTAGGACCGGAGGCCAGTGAGTGGCCTGGAGAAGCTCACAAAGGCGGTATGCCTTTGAAGCTTCCCCTGCCCATCCTGGGGGAGGAGGCTTGGCACCTCGTCCCAGGATGTGCATTGCTTCAGGCCCCCGAGAGCTGCAGGCTCTCGGCCCAGGGGTCCAGAAACATGTCTGATGGTGGCAGCCTCGGTAGCCACACAGTCAGGACACTGGGAGTTGGTTAGGTTTCGGGGGGCATCTCAAAGATGCCCTCTGTTGTGCATTTGTCATTAAATCCCACACTGCCATCATTGCGGGTTTAATGTGCTGAGAAGTTTGGTATCAAACTTCTCAGTCTTCAGTGAAGCCATCATGGTACTGTGGAGTTCGTAATGACTACCTCCCAGCACTATATACTCCTAATGGCAGCACTGCACTTACAGTGCCTAGGAATGGCCCTCAGTACTGTAGCGGCACAGGGCTCATGCACTTGTGCCCACACCACTGACATAGGGCACCCAGCTAGAGGGGTGACTGAGGGATGCCAGGGCAGTGAGTTTGTGGGCATGGCACACAGGGATGTGTGCCATGTCGACTGTTTAGTTCTGTACTTAGACACTCAGCCTGCAAAGGCAGTGTGTGAGTGTCAGGGTAGAGAGCCACTAATGGTGGCACAATAAGTGCTCCAGCCCTTAGGGGTCTTCTTTGTTCAACATGCCCTGGGTAACTAGGGTACCATTTACTAGGGGCTGACAGGTGGTCAGTGATGCCAATTGGGTTTTACTTTCAACACAGTTTTATGGAAGGAACACAGGCCCTGGGTACCTGGTTGGCAGGAGCCCAGGGCACACTCAGTCAAAGCACATCAGCAATTCAGCAAAAAGTGGAGTCATACCAAAGCAAGAAAGATGGCACTTTCTCACACACTCCCTCTCATAAGGGCAATCCTATCTCTAAGTCCAGTATTGCAAGATGGATTGTAAAATGTATCCAAACATGTTATACTAAAGCAAAGAACTTTGTTAGTACCCCCTAGGTTGCATTCCACTCATAAAATAGGGGCTACTATGGCCTTCTTGGGAAATATCCCCATAGCTGACATTTGAAAGGCAGAAACATGGTCTATACCACAAACATTCACTATTGTGTAGTTGTGTCCTCGAGACAACCAGTAAATGTAGGCCAAGCAGTTTTTAAAACACGATTTCATACCACCACAGCCACTACAGGTTAGCCACAGCTTTGGGAGATTACTGCTATATAGTCTATGGAAAGCCTGTGATCTACAGCTCGCATGCCTCGAACGGAAAATGATACTTACCCAGTAGGCATCTGTTATTAGCATGTAGAGCTGTAGCTCCACCTGCGCCCACCCACCTCCCCGGTCTCCTGCAGTGGTTGTAGTTCTTCAATTACATTCATACGCATGGACATCTCTAATCTGAAAGAAACACGTTAGTTATAGATTCCTTACCTTAGAATTACCCCCAGGATCCGGAAAGTTTTTCGTCAGCGCACATTGGAAGGTGGCGTCGGTTGGCTGCGCGTTCGTCGTTGGTGTCGTCTGGATGACATCGGAGCAGCTACTCACACGGATCCCTCGCACGCTAATGTCAGTGCTTTCTTTTTCCGTGCCAGCCAGCGCAGATCGAGGAAGAGCGGTACCTCCAGTCACTTTTTGACTGGCTTTTTTCTCGACTTTTGTCGACTTCTTTTTCGAGTCTTAGACTCCTGGTGCACGAGGGATGGCCGGTTTCAAGGCATGCCGTGACTGTAATAGACTGTTGGTGACTAATCCGCACCGCGTGTGCCTATTTTGCCTGAAGCACGACCACGACCCCAAGTCGTGCTCTGATTGCCAGTCTATGGCGCCGCAGGCTTTGCGGGAGCAGTCCCGAAAGCTGCTTGAGCGCCTGCAGTCGGCTCTGCGTGGTTCGAGGTCCTGGATGCGAGGGAGGTCTTGAAGAGTCACCACCGTTTGACCAAGTCATCAAAGTCTTTTCACTCAGGTTTGGGTAAGTCGAAGCGTAAGAAGTCTAAGAAGCATAGTCACTCTTCGAATTCTCCTCGTCGGCTGACCTGACGAGGGATGCGGTTGGTGCCCCTCCCGTGGCTCCGCACGCAGAGTCTGAAGAGTCGACTCCGCGTTTCCCTCCCTTCCCTGGGCCCGGAGCAACTCCTGCCCAGCTTCGCACGTTCTACGAGGCGATGCATGCCATCTTTGGGTGGCCCGAACACACCTTCGGGGTCCGGACTCGATTGGGGGTCCTAGGCCTTCGCAGCCCCCCCTTGGATCCAGGCCTAAATCCGGATCATCCAGTACCAATAACGCATAGGATGCCCGTCGTCACCCCAGGTGGCGTCGACCCCGGCCACCATCCCAACGTGGAGCCGGACCGGTGTTGTCCGACACCGGATCCGGCGCCGAGTGGGGTTTTTGTGCCCCTGTTCACTCCTGGGGTCCCTTTTCGACCAGAATGGCACCACAGAGGATGAGTAGGAAGACTCGGAGGGGTCAGGTGATCATCTGACCGACCAATTAGATGAACAGGACTGGAGAGAGGAACTGGGGGCGGGGGATGCCAGTGGTCTCGACACCTCCCCTTGGCATGTTGTCTCCTCCTACAGAGACACTTAAAGAGTTTTTGACGTGGTTGAATTAGTGTGGCATAAATTCACCTCACACTAGTCATTCACAGGTTGAGTTGCTAGATATTGATTTGTCACAATAACGGGATTTTCGAAGTAGACCTATTCATCAAACCAACTGCAAGAAACACCCTGATGCACTTCGAGAGTTTCTACCCCTGCAGTCAAAAAGTGTCCCTTTCGGGCAATTCCTTAAACTTCGTTGTAATTATTCTAATCTTCACGACTTAAACAAACAAGCCACCATGATGACAGAGAAAATTCGTGCTAGAGGTTACCCTAAACTTCTCATCAGCCATATATGCCCCTACCGGCGCGCTGACGTCAGTTTTCTTCGTTTCCATTTCCCAACGCGGATCCTGGAAAACAAGGAATTCCTTGGCCTGTTTTTTGGGTCCTCTCGACACCTTCGACATCCTGGAACAGTGTGCAATGCCTTCGGGCTTTAAGCTGTGTGAGACCTGTGCACGTCAGATGTCTGTAACGGACCCGCACGCCATCTGTATGTGGTGCCTAGGAGTTCACCACGACTCCACAAGAGTGACGCCTGTCAACAAATGAAACCTAAGTCCTTGAGCGAACGTCGTATGAATTTGCTGACCGCACGGTTGTCCGGTCCTGCACCTTCGCTTCGCCTCTCCCTTTCCAGAGGCCGTTCCCGCTTACGTTGTTCCGTGGCAGGTAAGCACAAGAGTAATTCACAGAGGTCTTCCTACCATACGCGTGTCGCTGGCACCTGTTCCTCTCGTTTCCTGCCAGGCGCGGGCGTCCAGCAGTCCCCTCCTCCGTAACCTCGCTTTCTGGGTGTCGGAGCGACGCAGTCCAAATGGAGGCTTATTCCAAAGCACTCCACTCTTATTTTGAGTCACCCCCTCCCCTGGTGCGCCTTCGGGTCCCATAGAGGTGGAAGGCTCTCATGTCGGGTCCTCGCCGGCGGATTAGTCCTCGGTGCCGGCTGTGTGCATAGACTCCAGTTCCGGAGTCGATACGACGCTGACGGGACATGGTCCATGGCTTCCTACGCTGACGTCTGAGGTGGCGCCAGGCTAGATGCCCTGTAGACGTATTTCCTCCCCACACGTTGCAGTGGGTTCGATGTCAGACGGCGCCCAGGCCGATTCCTCTTTGGAGGTCGTCGACGTCCAGACAACTCAGACTCTGCGTCTGTCGACACCAGTGCCTACGTCCACTCATCTTCTGCATGAGGTTGGTGTCTCTCCCGACTCCTTGGACGTTCATGCGACTCCCGCACAGCATCGGTCGATGCCGGTGCCAGCGCCTATGCCTCCTCTTATGCAAGAGGTTGATGTTACTCTGGACTCCCCAGATCTAAGGTTGTTTCCGTCCTTGGTGCAGCTACCTAGTGTTGCGTGGCGTTCGGATCAGCCTCCGGCTCCTCCACTTTTGTGGTCTAGTGTACGGGTTAGTCTCCAACCATCTCCTACCAATGATTTTTGTCACCTCCCCGGATGGCGACTGAGGCTAGTTCTGCCTACGCACGGGCTATTCACACGGCGGCAGCTATTGTTTGGTTCGAGGCATGTGGGCTGCTTAATTCATATCTGTGCATAGATCGCCGCCTAGTGTTGGGTCCGGATGATCACACATTGTTGTCCTGGAAGAGTCTTCGAAGTATCACGAGATAGGTGACTCCTCCCCTGGACTACAGTACGCATGGGCATCGTCTCCATCCTCGGATTGTTTTTTTCCGCCATTGGGTTCGGATGTTTATTGGTTCACTCTAGTCTGAATTGATTTAAGTTTCCTAAGGCCAAAAGGCCTTTAGTTTTTTCATCAGTATATTCTTTCCAGCTCAGTTCTGAGCCGGATTTCCAGGAGAGCAGCGTGCTTTTCGACGCTGAAGGCCCGGTCAACGCCAGAACAGCCAATGGAGTCCAATAAAATTCCACTGAAGAAGAAAAAGGATTCTACTTCAACGCCTGCGCTTGTAGAACCGGTATCTCCATGTGGCCATGATGTCTCACCCACTTATTCTGATGTGGACACTGGGGAAGGTGATGATGAATACAACTATCCAGTATACACTGATCCAGATGATACCAATGAGCCCTGGGCAGCTGCTGCTGACCCAGGTGATCCTCACTCTACCCTAGACACTCAAGGGTATGCTGTGAAAACGTCGCCTACTGAGGATTCGGCAGCGTTTAATGCCCTCATTGAAAGGGCAGCTAAAAATCATGACGTCCAGCTCCATGCTGACCCCATTGAAGTGGACTTTGTTTTTGACACCTTTTCCGTCTCAGAGAGGACTGTCAAGACTCTGCCTATGTTGAAGGGTGTCTTGAAACATGCTGGGGAAATCTTTAAGGAGCCTACAAGAGCCAGGGTGATGAACCCCAGAATTAAAAAGAAATACAAACCGGCGCCTGGAGACCCTACTTACATCAAGGGACAGTTGCCGTTGGACTCTCTTGTTGTTTCTAATGCCCGAAAGAGGGCTAACTCACAAACAACGGGTGATGCTCCTCCCCCAGATAAGGAATCTAAGGTGTTTGAGGCATCAGGGAAAAGGGTGGCAGCTCAAGCGGCCAATATCTGACGCATTTCGAACACTCAGGCACTTCTAGTCAGGTATGACAGGGTACATTACGACACACTTGAGACCCGGTTACAGCACCTGCCAGATGAATACAAAGAGGCAGCTGAGATGCTCATCCAAGAAGGGAAGCGCATATCAAATGCTTCTATCAAATGTGCACTGGACGCAGCAGACACCGCGGCCAGAGCTGTTAACACTAGTGTCATGCTGAGATGACATGCCTGGCTCAGAATCTCCGGGTTCAAGCCAGAAATACAGACCACCATTCTCAATCAGACAGTAAACCCTGATCATCTATTTGGCCCAGAGGTGGACACCACCTTGTAGAAAATCAAAAAAGACACGGAAACTGCGAAGTCCATGGGGGCTCTACAGTCCCAGCAGTTCCAGGGTGGTTCTTTTCGTCGCTCAAGCAATAGAGGTTTCCAGAGGCCAGCTGTCCCAAACCACACAGTACTATAAAGGCGGCACGCAGACCACGTACACCAAGCAAAGTCGAGGTGGATATCGTGGAAACAACAACTCTAGAGCCTCCGCCACTAACAAACACTGAAGCCTTGTCACTGCCCCCTGACCACACAACACCTGTCGGGGGCGGGGGGGGGGGAGAGAGAGACTTCAACGGTTCCTGCCAGTCTGGAAGTCCATCACCACAGACAGGTGGGTCACACAGCTTATCCAGTACGGTTATTGTCTGGAGTTAATATCCACTCCACCCAACATACCCCCAAGACACCGTCCTATGTCCGCCGAGCATTTGCACTTATTGCAGCAGGAGGTCCTCGTCATGCTGCAAAAAGGGGCAATCGAGCTCGTGCCTGTGAAAGAAAGAGGCACAGGAGTTTACTCACTGTACTTCTTGATACAAAAAAGGACGGGTCCCTCAGACCCATACTGAACCTCAGACCCCTCAATCCGTACATTCTATCGGAGCATTTTCACATGCTGACACTGCAGCAAGTCCTACCGTTGCTCAGTCAGGGGTATTTTCTCGCAACTTTAGATCTCAAAGATGCGTATTTTCATATTCCGCTGCACCCGTCACACAAAAAATACCTCCGGTTTACCATCCAAAACCAACATTACCAGTTCAAGGTTCTACCTTTCGGGGTCACCACGGCACCCAGGGTGTTTACAAAGTGCCTGGCGACGGTGGCGGCACACCTCAGGCGACAAAACATTCACGTCTACCCTTATCTGGACGACTGGCTCATACAGGCAAAGTCAAGTCCCACCTGCAACCCGCCCACATACGGCAGTATCTGGGGGCGACAATAAACACTCAGTGAGGGTCAGCAGCATTCAATCGCTGATACAGAAATTCAGACCTCAACACTCGCTTCTAGCACGAGTGTTCATGCAGTTGATAGGCATGATGGCCTCCTGCATCTCCATAGTCCCGCACGCGAGACTACATATGCGTCTGCTTCAGAAGTGCTTAGCACGTCAGTGGACTCCGGCTCACGGACAGTTGAAAGACCTAGTGTTGGTTAGCGGTCGTGCATACAACTCTCTCTGCATTGGTGGAATCCACAAAACCTTTGCAAGGGACGACCGTTGCAGGAGCCTGTGCCACAGATCATTCTGACGACGGACGCTTCTCTCCAGGGTTGGGGAGCTCATGTACTCCACTACACTGTGCAGGGACTATGGACACCACAGCAGAGGAAGATGCACATCAATGTTCTAGAACTGATGGCCATCTTCATGGCAATGAAAGGATTCAAGGTACATTTGTGCAACAAGGTTGTGTTGATCCGGACAGACAACATGACGGCCATGTACTACATCCAGAAGCAGGGAAGTACACACTCTCCACAGTTGTCTCATCTGGCTCAGAGCATGTGGAAGTGGGCTATTCAGAGGAACATCTTCCTCATGGCGGAACACCTCCCGGGCAAGGACAATCAGATGGCGGACCTGCTCAGCAGGTACAGCCACCAAATGCACGAGTGGGAGATAATCCATCAGTACTCCACCCGTACTTCCTAAGGTGGGGTCATCCAGAGATAGACCTGTTCGCCACAAAGGAAAACGCCAAATGCCCAAGCTTTGCCGCCAGGTTCCCACACCCACAGTCGCAGGGCAATGCGATATGGATGAACTGGTCAGGCAAATTTGCGTACGCTTTTCCCCCAGCACCTCTAATACCGCTGGTGTCACGCAAGCTGAAGCAGCACTCGATGACTCTCATCCTGGTTGCTCCAACGTGGGCTCGCCAACCATGGTACAACACGTTTCTGGAACTGTCCATGGTACCGCATCAAAGGCTGCGCCTCACACCCAAGCTTTTGACGCAGAGCCATGGCGACATTCAGCATCCAGATCCGCAACAGCTCAACCTGGCGATCTGGCTCCTGAGGTCTTAGAGTTTGGCTACCTCAACTTACCATAACAAATAATACCTGGGGGTCTAAAGAAGAAGGAGGAAAGTTTGACAGTAAGAGCCACTACACCCAATGCACACAGAGCAGTGTCAGTGAGAGGTGATAGTTAGTAACTGGTCAAGTCGAGACTCAAGAGTACAAGGAGAAAAATTTATTGTTCCCATCAGAAGCCACACTGTACCGCCCTTGTTGTCATCATTTGGGATCTCCTTACCCAGGAGACAAGACGGCCGGTAAGCATTACCGTGACCGAGATGTAATTAGAGAGCAGAACAGCAGAATGTAGTGGTGGCTACTGAAAAAAGCAGTGTACGGTGTTTGGAGTGAAAAAGTGAAGGGTACTAAAATTAGGTGAATGGGTGGAAAAAGAAATTTTAATGATATCCCCCAAACCCTAAGGTTAAAAGGCAGGTGTGGGTGCAGGTTTTAAAGAATAACCGCACTTATTAGTGGTCGACATGTTTCAGCATATCATAAGATTTTCTTAATGCATTCTTCAGGACCTATACATAATACACTACTGCTTTTGAAAAATAAATAAATTATGAAGATATCACCTGGACATCCAGGCGTGCTCAACCAAATACTGTCAGTGCAATGGTAGTGGATCCAACATGAAAAACAGACGCACAAACACACATGTAGAACACATAAAGTTATTCACATCGTTAATGTTTGTATTATTAGTGGCATTGCAATATGTTCAATCATACCTCAAAATGTGGGTATGCACTCACCCTTACGTGTAGGTTGAGGAGCTTCACCCCACCTGGCTGCAGCGCAGGTAAAAGGAGCACCGCTCTGTGAGAAATTACATAATTTTAACAGAGCTGCTAGTGATATGACACTAACCGAATTCATAGAATAAATAAAAATTAATAAACGTATGCTTCGAGAAAAGAGGTAGTCTGCGCCTCTTGAAACCAGGCTGGGCTGAAAGTCGCAATCCGTCATGGCTCAGAAATGATGACAATTTAATAGGGACGCTTAATGCATGAAATTCAAGCCGTATCAGGTATATAGCTGCATGGCTTCTGAAGGCATGTGAGCGCAAAGGGCACACGAAATACGCTGCGCCTAAAAGATGATGTATCGTATAGATGGTGACAAGATAGCCAGTAGTTGTTGTTAATGCAGAAACGATCACAATTTAATAGGGACGCTTAATGCATGCCGTGTCAGTTGTATTGAAATGGCTCCGTTGTTTTTTAAAGGCATATAGTTACAAAGGGCAAACAAGATGCGCTGCTTGCGATTAATAGTGCCTCGTCTAGGTGGCAAGATAACTTCTAGTTGCTGTTCGTGCAGAGCTTGGAACAAACGCACGAAGCACGCTTCGTTTGCAAGATAGCGCGCTGGCCACTAGCCGCGTGTGCGTACAGAGTGAGACAGAGTGAGACAACATAGAGACACGCTTGATGCGTGCACTCACCTAACCGTTGGCGTCTCCAGGCAGTCTTCAGTACTGCTCGGGGGGGCGCCGGCTGCCAAATGAGGTGGTGTTTTGTAAGCTTTGCAAGTCAGCCGTGACGTGAACGATCACGTGGTGGCAAGACTTATGGGAAATGTAGTTCTATCCCTAGTGCACCTAAAAGAAGGGAGTTTATTTTCGGCCTGTACCGTGGTGTATGTGTTGTACACGTCCTTGGTCAAGAGACACAGTGGTCTGCTCCATTATAGACGTGTAGATAAACGAGTGTTTATACGTTGTTTCTTATTATTGGTATTGATACACTGTGTCATTGTGCCCTTCTAAAGAACATCATTCGGAGAGTTTTAATACACTATCCAGTGGATAGAGGGCTTGGTTGTTTGATATGTTTCTCAAACACAAGTCATTAAACAGCATACCGGAAGCCCCAAATGTGTCGTGTATGTTTACTAGTATGTGATGACTGCCCTGTAAATGTTGATTTCATAACATATAGGCAGTGCGAAGAGAAGGGACATAATGTTTCCGACAACTCAGAGGGACATCCAGGGTATAGGCTCATTGAGGCCTTCCTTGTCGCTGTTAAGGCGATATACCCATTTCTGTTCTATCTTGAACAAGAACCGACTTGTATCTGCACATGAGTCTGGAATGTGCGGCTGTTCAAGAACTGTCCAATAAAAATCTTCTGGACCGTGGCCCTTCTCCAAGAAATGTGCAGTCAGTCTGGTGGCTTGCTTACGGCACCGCACAGTGCTTTTATGTTCCTGGATACGTGTGCGGACCTTTCTGGTTGTCATACCGACATACCGTAATTCACAAGGACATTTGATCATATATATCAAGTTACTGCTATTGCAATTTGTAAACTTGTTTTGTGTCCATGGACGATTGGTGCCAATGTCAACTTCAGTGGATTTGTTAGTCTGCGGACAGACGGTGCAATTTCCACATGGGTGGTGTCCGACCACTGCTGGTAGATCCCAAAGGGTACCCACTTGTCTCCCTTCTTTACTGCGTGGGCGTGTATGAACCAGTTGGTCTTTCAGGTTCGGTCCTCTTTTGTATGCGAACAAGGGCTGTGGGATGTCATCACCTCCGGTCTTGAGGATGGACCAGTGTTTCTTTATAATTTTCTGTACCTGGTTGGATCGGCTGTTGAAGGTGTTAACAAATGCCATCCGATCTGTTTTTTCTTTTGGAGGGTTGATTGCAAGTAGGGCATCCCTATGGTTGTTTGAGGCCCTCTTTTTAGATCTACGAATGATTTTCTTGGGGTATCGTTTCTCCTTTAGTTGTTCTTCTAGGTTTTTGGAGTGTGCTTCAAAAGATTCCTTCTTAGAGCAGTTTCTTTGTACCCTGAGGAACTGGCCAAAAGGTAAATTGTCCCTCAGGGCCCGTGGGTGGCAACTGTCGTATCGCAACAGTGCGTTCCTGGCCATAGGTTTGCGATATAGCTCAGACTCGATGCCTGTAGGAGTCGCGTGCAGCTGCAAATCGAGGAAAGCCAATGATGTTCTACTCTGCTCAATGGTGAACTTTAAGTATTGGTTCTTACTGTTCAACCAGCTATGAAATGATGATAGTTCTTCTTCAGTACCACGCCATACCACCAAAATGTCATCAATATAGCGTTTCCACATATATATTGATGAAAGGTATGGGTTAGTGATGGTTAGTACGCTCTGTTGTTCAAAGTGGTGAACGTACAGGTTCGCCAGGCTCGGCGCGAAAACACTGCCCATACTAGTCCCGGACGTTTGCAGGTACAGTGTGTCTTCAAAGCGGAAGTAGTTCTCCTTCATGGCCATTTCCGCTAATTGCATTATGAAGGGTATTGGTGTGATCGATTGGTGGTTACTCTGCTCCAAAAGTGCTCCCACTACTTCTAGGGTCTCAGTTTGTGGGATCGATGTGTATAGCGATTCAACATCGAACGATACTAGGATGTCAGTTTCGATGTTGTACTGTATCGTGGGAAGGAGTCTTAGGACATCTTTGGTATCTTGGAGAAAAGTGGGCATTGCTTTGACCATTGGGTTAAGGAAGTAGTCCACAAAAGTCGAAAGGGGTTCTAATACTGACCCAATGCCAGAAATGATGGGCCTACCAGGTGGTGGCCTTGTTGGCTTGTGGACTTTGGGCAAGCAGTAAAAATATGGGATTATAGGGTGCTTTGTGACCAAGTATTGTCCTTCCTGAGAGGTTATCCAACCCTCACTCGTGGCTTCTTCTACTAAGGCATTGATTCTGGTTTGTAGACCTTCAGTAGGATCCGATCTCAACGGCAGATAGGAGTTGCGATCACTGAGTTGCCGCAGACATTCATTTCTGTACGTTGTGGTGTCCAAGATCACGGTTGCTCCGCCTTTGTCGGCCGGCTTGATGGTGATGTTTTCATTGGAAGTGAGTGAGCGCAAGGCTTGCTGTTCATCTCTGGAGAGATTCATAAATGGTTTAACATCTCTTTTGTATAGATCTGTGACATCCTTTTCAACAGCCGTTTCAAAGGTCAGCACTTTGGGCGGTAGTGTGGCACTAGGTGGATTGAAAGTAGAAGGTTTCTTCAAACCTGTATTGTTGTCAATGGTTATGGTTTCCAAAGCAGTGGGTTTTGCAAAAAAATAATGTAACCTTATTTTCCTAAATAGCTTGGAAAGTTCAATTTGTGCCAGAAATGGATCACCTTTCTGGGTGGCCACGAATCCTAAGCCTTTGTTAAGGAGTAGTTCCTCATTAGTAGACAAAGTGTGTGAACTTAGGTTAATCACGATGCCGGCTGGTTGCTTGTTCCCGCAGCGTCTTGGGGGACTTTCTTCCCGCTGCGTAGATCCATCCTCGATTGTTGCGGGGATGGATCTACGCAGCGGGAAGAAAGTCCCCCACTTTGTCTACTAATGAGGAACTACTCCTTAACAAAGGCTTAGGATTCGTGGCCACCCAGAAAGGTGATCCATTTCTGGCACAAATTGAACTTTCCAAGCTATTTAGGAAAATAAGGTTACATTATTTTTTTGCAAAACCCACTGCTTTGGAAACCATAACCATTGACAACAATACAGGTTTGAAGAAACCTTCTACTTTCAATCCACCTAGTGCCACACTACCGCCCAAAGTGCTGACCTTTGAAACGGCTGTTGAAAAGGATGTCACAGATCTATACAAAAGAGATGTTAAACCATTTATGAATCTCTCCAGAGATGAACAGCAAGCCTTGCGCTCACTCACTTCCAATGAAAACATCACCATCAAGCCGGCCGACAAAGGCGGAGCAACCGTGATCTTGGACACCACAACGTACAGAAATGAATGTCTGCGGCAACTCAGTGATCGCAACTCCTATCTGCCGTTGAGATCGGATCCTACTGAAGGTCTACAAACCAGAATCAATGCCTTAGTAGAAGAAGCCACGAGTGAGGGTTGGATAACCTCTCAGGAAGGACAATACTTGGTCACAAAGCACCCTATAATCCCATATTTTTACTGCTTGCCCAAAGTCCACAAGCCAACAAGGCCACCACCTGGTAGGCCCATCATTTCTGGCATTGGGTCAGTATTAGAACCCCTTTCGACTTTTGTGGACTACTTCCTTAACCCAATGGTCAAAGCAATGCCCACTTTTCTCCAAGATACCAAAGATGTCCTAAGACTCCTTCCCACGATACAGTACAACATCGAAACTGACATCCTAGTATCGTTCGATGTTGAATCGCTATACACATCGATCCCACAAACTGAGACCCTAGAAGTAGTGGGAGCACTTTTGGAGCAGAGTAACCACCAATCGATCACACCAATACCCTTCATAATGCAATTAGCGGAAATGGCCATGAAGGAGAACTACTTCCGCTTTGAAGACACACTGTACCTGCAAACGTCCGGGACTAGTATGGGCAGTGTTTTCGCGCCGAGCCTGGCGAACCTGTACGTTCACCACTTTGAACAACAGAGCGTACTAACCATCACTAACCCATACCTTTCATCAATATATATGTGGAAACGCTATATTGATGACATTTTGGTGGTATGGCGTGGTACTGAAGAAGAACTATCATCATTTCATAGCTGGTTGAACAGTAAGAACCAATACTTAAAGTTCACCATTGAGCAGAGTAGAACATCATTGGCTTTCCTCGATTTGCAGCTGCACGCGACTCCTACAGGCATAGAGTCTGAGCTATATCGCAAACCTATGGCCAGGAACGCACTGTTGCGATACGACAGTTGCCACCCACGGGCCCTGAGGGACAATTTACCTTTTGGCCAGTTCCTCAGGGTACAAAGAAACTGCTCTAAGAAGGAATCTTTTGAAGCACACTCCAAAAACCTAGAAGAACAACTAAAGGAGAAACGATACCCCAAGAAAATCATTCGTAGATCTAAAAAGAGGGCCTCAAACAACCATAGGGATGCCCTACTTGCAATCAACCCTCCAAAAGAAAAAACAGATCGGATGGCATTTGTTAACACCTTCAACAGCCGATCCAACCAGGTACAGAAAATTATAAAGAAACACTGGTCCATCCTCAAGACCGGAGGTGATGACATCCCACAGCCCTTGTTCGCATACAAAAGAGGACCGAACCTGAAAGACCAACTGGTTCATACACGCCCACGCAGTAAAGAAGGGAGACAAGTGGGTACCCTTTGGGATCTACCAGCAGTGGTCGGACACCACCCATGTGGAAATTGCACCGTCTGTCCGCAGACTAACAAATCCACTGAAGTTGACATTGGCACCAATCGTCCATGGACACAAAACAAGTTTACAAATTGCAATAGCAGTAACTTGATATATATGATCAAATGTCCTTGTGAATTACGGTATGTCGGTATGACAACCAGAAAGGTCCGCACACGTATCCAGGAACATAAAAGCACTGTGCGGTGCCGTAAGCAAGCCACCAGACTGACTGCACATTTCTTGGAGAAGGGCCACGGTCCAGAAGATTTTTATTGGACAGTTCTTGAACAGCCGCACATTCCAGACTCATGTGCAGATACAAGTCGGTTCTTGTTCAAGATAGAACAGAAATGGGTATATCGCCTTAACAGCGACAAGGAAGGCCTCAATGAGCCTATACCCTGGATGTCCCTCTGAGTTGTCGGAAACATTATGTCCCTTCTCTTCGCACTGCCTATATGTTATGAAATCAACATTTACAGGGCAGTCATCACATACTAGTAAACATACACGACACATTTGGGGCTTCCGGTATGCTGTTTAATGACTTGTGTTTGAGAAACATATCAAACAACCAAGCCCTCTATCCACTGGATAGTGTATTAAAACTCTCCGAATGATGTTCTTTAGAAGGGCACAATGACACAGTGTATCAATACCAATAATAAGAAACAACGTATAAACACTCGTTTATCTACACGTCTATAATGGAGCAGACCACTGTGTCTCTTGACCAAGGACGTGTACAACACATACACCACGGTACAGGCCGAAAATAAACTCCCTTCTTTTAGGTGCACTAGGGATAGAACTACATTTCCCATAAGTCTTGCCACCACGTGATCGTTCACGTCACGGCTGACTTGCAAAGCTTACAAAACACCACCTCATTTGGCAGCCGGCGCCCCCCCGAGCAGTACTGAAGACTGCCTGGAGACGCCGACGGTTAGGTGAGTGCACGCATCAAGCGTGTCTCTATGTTGTCTCACTCTGTCTCACTCTGTACGCACACGCGGCTAGTGGCCAGCGCGCTATCTTGCAAACGAAGCGTGCTTCGTGCGTTTGTTCCAAGCTCTGCACGAACAGCAACTAGAAGTTATCTTGCCACCTAGACGAGGCACTATTAATCGCAAGCAGCGCATCTTGTTTGCCCTTTGTAACTATATGCCTTTAAAAAACAACGGAGCCATTTCAATACAACTGACACGGCATGCATTAAGCGTCCCTATTAAATTGTGATCGTTTCTGCATTAACAACAACTACTGGCTATCTTGTCACCATCTATACGATGCATCATCTTTTAGGCGCAGCGTATTTCGTGTGCCCTTTGCGCTCACATGCCTTCAGAAGCCATGCAGCTATATACCTGATACGGCTTGAATTTCATGCATTAAGCGTCCCTATTAAATTGTCATCATTTCTGAGCCATGACGGATTGCGACTTTCAGCCCAGCCTGGTTTCAAGAGGCGCAGACTACCTCTTTTCTCGAAGCATACGTTTATTAATTTTTATTTATTCTATGAATTCGGTTAGTGTCATATCACTAGCAGCTCTGTTAAAATTATGTAATTTCTCACAGAGCGGTGCTCCTTTTACCTGCGCTGCAGCCAGGTGGGGTGAAGCTCCTCAACCTACACGTAAGGGTGAGTGCATACCCACATTTTGAGGTATGATTGAACATATTGCAATGCCACTAATAATACAAACATTAACAATGTGAATAACTTTATGTGTTCTACATGTGTGTTTGTGCGTCTGTTTTTCATGTTGGATCCACTACCATTGCACTGACAGTATTTGGTTGAGCACGCCTGGATGTCCAGGTGATATCTTCATAATTTATTTATTTTTCAAAAGCAGTAGTGTATTATGTATAGGTCCTGAAGAATGCATTAAGAAAATCTTATGATATGCTGAAACATGTCGACCACTAATAAGTGCGGTTATTCTTTAAAACCTGCACCCACACCTGCCTTTTAACCTTAGGGTTTGGGGGATATCATTAAAATTTCTTTTTCCACCCATTCACCTAATTTTAGTACCCTTCACTTTTTCACTCCAAACACCGTACACTGCTTTTTTCAGTAGCCACCACTACATTCTGCTGTTCTGCTCTCTAATTACATCTCGGTCACGGTAATGCTTACCGGCCGTCTTGTCTCCTGGGTAAGGAGATCCCAAATGATGACAACAAGGGCGGTACAGTGTGGCTTCTGATGGGAACAATAAATTTTTCTCCTTGTACTCTTGAGTCTCGACTTGACCAGTTACTAACTATCACCTCTCACTGACACTGCTCTGTGTGCATTGGGTGTAGTGGCTCTTACTGTCAAACTTTCCTCCTTCTTCTTTAGACCCCCAGGTATTATTTGTTGTGATATATTGAGTAAAGGGGCTTATACCTGGTTGGTCTGTAAACTTGCCCTTAGACCCTCCCTACTTGTTGTTGAACGTGTACCTCAACTTACCTCCTGACTGTATGGACATAATCAGGGAGGCAAGGAAGCCCACCACCAGAGCATGCTATGCTGCGAAATGGAAGCGGTTTGTCATTTATTGTGCAGACCACAACATTAACCCGCTGGATGCATCTATTCAGAACATCATTTGTTATCTCTTACATCTGTACAAATGTAATCTGGCCTATGCTTCCATTCGTATACATCTATCTGCAATGGCTTCTTATCTCCAAAACAGATAGCACGTCTCCCTTTTTTAGAGTGCCTGCCATTAAAGCCTTTCTGGAAGGACTCAAACGAGTCATTCCTCCGCGGACACCACCAGCTCCCGAGTGGAACCTAAATGTGGTCCTCACCAGGCTGATGGGTCCCCCTTTCGAACCACTGCAGTCATGCGAGATTTCAGTTCTTGACATGGAAAGTGGCTTTCCTGATAGCGATTACGTCACTACGACTAGTTAGTGAACTCCAGGCACTAACAATCCAAGAGCCATTTATTCAGATTCATTCCAACAGGGTGGTGCTTCGCACTAACCCTAAGTTCCTTCCTAAGGTGGTTTCTCAGTTCCATATCAACCAGACTATAGAACTACCTGTGTTCTTCCAAAATCCAGAGTCCGTTACGGAGAGGATGCTCCACACACTTGACGTCAAGAAGGCCTTGATGTACTACATTGATAGGACCAAAGATTTTCGGAAGACTAAACAACTATTTGTTGCTTTTTCGCCACAACACAAAGGCAACCCCGTTTCCAAGGCTGGTATAGCCAGGTGGATCGTTAAATGTATTCAGATCTACTATCAGAAAGCCATGCGCACTCTCACCATCCACCGCGGGCCAACTCCACCAGGAAGTTGGGGGCCTCCATGGCTTTCCTTAGAAATATTCCTTTGGAAGACATATGTAGAGCAGCCACATGGTCTACCACACACACATTTACAAAACACTACTGTGTTGATGTGCACTCCAAACAGAAAGGCAGCTGTAGGGCAGGCTGTTCTAAAAACACTTTTCCAAACTGCTGCAGCTGGCACAGGCAGCCGCAGTTAATGGAGGGGCTGCTATGTATTCTATGCACAGATATGAATTCAGCAGCCCACATGCCTCGAACCGAATATGCTACTTACCAGTATGCATCTGTTCTTGGCATGTAGGGCTGCTGACATTAGTATCGCCCTCCCTCCTCCCCGGCGCCGGTAGCGGCTGCAGCATTCACACATACTTCTAGCATGGTCATCATTCACATAGTTTCACTCCATCTTTGCCACAATGGCTAAAAACAATCTGTCGATGGAGTCGATGCCCATGTGCACTGTAGTCCAGGGGAGGAGCCACCTATCTTGTGATACTTCGAAGACTCTTCCAGGACAATGTGCAATCATCCGGACCCAACACTAGGCGCCGATCTATGCACAGATATGAATGTCATCAGCCCTACATGCCAAGAACAGATGCATACTGGTAAGTAGCATATTCGTTTTCAGCCCCCTGTAGTTTTCCTGCCTTCTGATCCTTTGCTGGATCTTCTCCACATGTAGCCGGTTGAGGTGGAGCCTTTGCTGCCCCTTGAGGCATCTTTGTTTGACATCATGCTTGGCACATGGGTGAGGCCTTCCTCTGGTGACCCGGTTGATCTGGCCATTGCTCGTCGACACCGACCTGCCCCGGATGACCCACTCTGCCTGTCCCTTCACCCTAGAGCTCAGGGCCAAGTTGTTCAGGCGGCTTTTGACTTAGTCTTCCTCCCCCTTGCCACTTTTACCACCCACCAGGGAGTCTAGGTGGTTGGACACATCTGATCGCCAGCTTTTAGCCACTGGTATTCGGACATTAAAAATGGCCTGCGTGTTCGCACGCACATCCTCTAGCCTTTGGGATTTGTTTGAGAACCTTCTACCTTCTTCCTTCTATTCCAGAAGCGCTGCAGGTAGAATTTCTTCGCCTTATGCTTGATGGCCGGGGAATGGCGCAATTTTCCCTCCGCTCTTCCCTGGACGCCACTGACTCGGTGGGATGAGCTCTTGCTCGGTCGGTGGCTTTGCTCCGCCATGCAAGGCTGCGCGACAGTAGTTTCCCAGACAATGTTTGGGATGCTCTTAAAGAGCTGCCATTCAATGGCAAGGACCTTTTTGACCGCCACGCGGATTCAGTGGTCTCCCGCCTCTTGTCTGGGCTATTGTAAATCTTGCGGCACTCCTTCCTGCCTTATATTTTTTCTTCTGCATAGGCAATGTTGCCTTGTTAGTTTGATTTCTTTAAAAAACGAAAAAAAAAACTTGTTCTTGCATAGTCCCTGGATATTGTAAGCGGTTGTTCCCCCATTTCAGTATTCGTTCAGTACAGCCGGATGGCGGATCAGTCATCCTTCCACTCCTCTGAATGTGTTTTTTACCGAAGAGGACCCCCCCTCGCAGGGGTTGAGACTGACCCTAGGTATTTCCTGGCTATAGGGTGACTGCCTTAGCCTTGGTATGCTCCTATGGAGTCTTCCTCACGGACATTCTTTTGGGGGTCAGGCTGTCCTTTTTTTCTGCTCCAATCCTCCCGTTCGCATCGCTCTATTGCACGTAAGTTGCAATTGGCTCCTGTTGTCTGTAGTGCTTCTAGGCCTAGGCATGGGTTCCTTACCATGCGGCCTCTCGCTCGCCTGCCTTGACAAGGTCTGTTTTATTCAGCGTTGCGGTGATTCTCTTTTCTATAATGGCTGCTCTTCTTTTGATGGCTACTGTCTCTCGGGCCTTTGTTCCCTTCAGTTCAGGCGCAGTTCTTTCACGGCTGATGCCCTGTCCTCATTTTCTGCCAGAGACCAAAGCCGTTGTGCGGCACGCTTATTACTATTGGCGCAAACTTAGATACACCCTGGTATGTTTGCGTTATTTCTATGGGCTGCTCTTACTGGGCTTGTCTTTCAAGGTAGCGCTTTTTCCAGGTCAGTCTCTGCTGTACATTGTCTTATGGCCTCGTTTTCTGGCCACTTTCTCAAAAGGAGTTTTTCCACATTCCCTGCTGTTTCCGCACAGGTGTTTTCCACGCTTCTGCTTTGGGTTCATTCTGTAACACTTTCAAGGGAACGGTTCTCTTCAGGATACTCGCTTCTTGGGTCCCGGGACCTTTAGGTTGGTCCTGACTGTTTCCACTATTGTGCCTAGCTCCATCTCCTCCTCCGTTTTGCCGGGGACCGTTGTTCCTCCCGGGCAAGGGGCGGATGTCGCTTACGGGCCTAGACATCGTCCTGTCCAGTTCTGCTTCCAAATGTCTGTTGGTACTTTTCGCGTTCCCTAGTCTATTATTGTGATAAGCTTAATTTTTGAGCGTCGTCTTATTCGATATCTGCTGTGCTCTTACACAGTGGAATCTTGCAGGCAATGTTCCTTCATGTGGTGTCCGCGATCTCTGACCCGGTCTGCTAGTGCTACAAGCTCTTCTATGGGTGTCCTGCTTGCTTGGTGCCCTTTTTACCGGTTGCCTTCTTGCTGTTGCGTCTCTCGCATCTGGGCTGCTCATGCTACCCTACAGGAGGGTCTTTGCTATACTTCATATGGTTCTAACGTAAACAAGGTCTGCTATGTACCTTCCAGTCTTCCGTTTGACTATCGTTCATACTTCGAGTCCTGTTGTGGGTGCCTCTGCTGGTTGCTGTCGGCCCTTTCACATGTCTGTGATAGTCCAACTATGTACTGGCATGTCTTCAGTTTCTCGTACTACCAGCATTTTCTGGCCGTGGGTTGGCATCCTGCCACTGCTGTCACACGTACTTTTGCTGGTGCAGATTTCAACAGTGCTTCTTTCTGCTGTTGTGGATAACTGCACCGGTATGCGCTAACTCTGTTATACTAGTTGCCATCTCTCTGGGTCTGTCTTAGTCTGCCCGCTGGATCCGCTGATCTATCAGACCCTATGTTCAGGACCCCTTCTTGCGAAGTCCTGCACTTACTTTTTCACACCTACATATGTAGTTTGTGTTTTCTTTCTCTCACCTGGTAGACATACAGGGATTTTCATGCTGTTCTTGGACGGCTTGTGGTGCCTTTGCCTCCCCATTTTTTCTGCTTTTTTATAAGCTTTATGGTCTGGTGTGGCTGCGCAGGCTTGCAGTCCTCACCCTGTTTCATCACCTTGACAGCTGCGTTCCCTCGTTAACTTCATGGGGTTCAGTCGCAGACCCACCTCCTCTATGGGTATGGATTTGGTATCTATTTTAAGTTCAGGAATCTGCTGCTAGATGTCTCCATCAGATGGACAGGTTACTTACCTTTGGTAACGATGTACTTGGTAGAGACACCGTCTAGCCGCAGATTTCTTAACTCCTGCCCATCCTTCCCGGTCTGTGAGGACCTTATCTGTCAGACTACTAGCTGCAGATTCCTTAACGTAGAATTATCCCCAGACGTGAGACTGGATCCAGAAACTCTTTTCCCAGCATCCCTGTGCGCCGGGGGGACTGCATCACGTGGTTCTGCCCAGGCGTTGTCCGCGTACATGACATCAGCGAGGTCACATAAGTCCCACCCCGGCGCGCCTACGTCAGTTTTTTCCTTTTCCGCGTGCAACGCGGATCCGGTTCATACTCCGAGCATGTTTAGGCTTTTCCCTTCAATCTTTTGTGTGTTGTAGGGACAGTGTGCGGATGCCTTCGGGCTTCAAGACGTGTTCATCTTGTGGACACTTGATGTCGGCGACAGACCCTCACCTCATTGGCATGTGGTGCTTGGGGGAGGATCATGGCTCCACTGATTGCGAGGCGTGTCGACTGTTGAAGCCAAAGTCGCGGCAGGAACACTGCATGAAACTTCTCTCTGCTCGCATGTCAAGATCGGCTTAGTCACCTCGCTCAGCTTCTGCGGAAGGTTTTCGGAGCGGCCGTCGTCGTCCTCATCAATCTCCTGTGCGTAAGAGCGTTGCTCCCCTGTCGTGAAGTGTCGCAGTTAGTCCCCTAGGGCTGGTTTCCGGCCTGTTGGGTGTGTGGGCTCTCCACGGGTGATGCGGCCCGCAAATTGTCCCCCTTATCCACAGTTCCCCGGTTAGGGGGCGTCGAGTGCCCAGATGGAGACTTATATGGCGGCTTTGCAGGCCTCGCTGGCTTCTCCTCCTTCACCTCCTGGGGTGTTGGCGAATCCCTTGCGCCATGCAGGGCCCTCCGCGGCGGCGTCGCCGGCGGCTTCGACCCCGGCACCAACTGGTTCGGCTCCAGGATCGGAGGATGTGAGGTGCAGCCTTTCGATGGTTCACTCCTTAGGACAACGGCACCTCTGCCTCGCCGCAAACTATTGCGGGAGTCCCTGTGCTGTCGCAGGAGGTCGCCGGGGCTCGGGTTGCATCCCCAAGCCCCCCTCTGCACTTAAGACAGGTGGCGATTCTGTCTGAGGCCGAGGTGACGCTGATACGGTGCCAGCAGCTGCTGGCCCTGGCGGCGCCAGAAGAGTCAGCTGACCCTTCTCGTCCTGTCTTGGGTCGAGGTTGGTGGGGGACCCCTCGTCCCTCCCAAGGCCCTTCTCGTTCCTCCACGCAGGCGGCTGCTACAACGGAGGTAGAGTCGGCTTTGGTGCCGCTGTGGGGGTCGGTGGACCTCTCATCCCCCCCCCCCCATGGGTCGAGGCTGGTGGGGGCTCCCTGTCTCTCTCCAGGTTCTTCTCGTTCCTCCCCGCAGGCGGCTGCCTCGTCGGAGGTAGAGTCAGCACCGTTCCGGCACCACTCCTTAACCGCCCCAGCCCCACTCCCCAGTGCCATGTGACGGGGCAAAGGCCTGTCCGGCGTCTCCTGTGTCGTTGGATGATGACGCCCTGCTCCAGGTTGAGGACTCTACAGCACCAGACAGGCGTCAGGTCGTGGATTTGTACTATGACGTCCCTTCTTCCCCATAGGTTGGGCACCTGCTGGTGATGTCCTCACTGGAGACAGGTCGCCGCGTCATGGCTTTCTCCACAACGTTATTAAGACTGCTCCTTGCCGCGGATTTCGCCGGGGGAACCACAGGTCCCCCACTTTTCGGCGCCTTTTTCTCCTTTTCGTGCCTGGCCATTTCACGCTCCACTTGGTTTAGGGGATGGCCGTCCCCCACGGAGGAGTTGCTTTTTCCACTGTGAGGCCCTATGGAGGCGGGTGCAGCCTTCGCTCGTGCTGTTTCCACGGCTGTGTGAATTTTGCGCGTGGGAGATCCAGCTGCCCATTTCCCAGCGGACCATCTTTTGGAGGTTTTCACTGAGGCTCTGTTAGGAGGGAGCTGCTGCTCCCTTTTGAAGGTTCGCTCCATTCTTCGTTGACTGGGACTTGGGGGCGCCCCACCATGGGGGATCCGGTGCCCCAACACCTTCTGCACCAACACCTTCTAGCGCTGCGTGACCCAGGATGTCTTTCCCTCCACTCCTCTGCCAGTGGCCCCCTCTTGCGGACCGCCTTTCCTTCCCTACTGTCGCTGTTGGTTCCACCCTCCCAGGAGGCACGTTGGCTGGACTCCTGGGGCCGCAATATGTTTCACTCAACTAATGCAGCTCTGCGGGCCCTTAACACTTTGTGTGGTGGCTTGGATCTGCAGCTTCTCTGAAGGGTGCTGGTGTTGACTTGCGGCACCATGTGTTAGATGGGGGCTAGCTGCTTTTATTCTTTGCTCCGCTCTGGACATCTGAGGTGCTTGGTCGTGCCATGGCTTCTTCAGTTGCCCTTTGCAGCCATGCTTGGCTTCGGGACAGTGTGTTCCCAGAGAATGTGCGGGAGCGGCTGGTGGATCTTCCCTTTGATGGCACTCTCTTGTTCCACGCCATGGCGGACTCAACCACCCAGAGGTTCTTGGAGGGGCTCCGGCCTCCTCCTCCTCCTCAGTGACCTGGATTTTGTGAACTGTTCTTTGATTGGGGCCTCGTGTGATCTGTGTGCTTCCTATGCCTGAGAGTTCTCTTAGCTGGGACTGTGGCTCTGTTGGCTTCTGGCCGCTCTTCTTGTGTGAGTGTTTGTTGGAGGATGTTACGACAGGTTGGCACTGAGACTAAGCCTCCTGTCATTCTCTTGGCTGCTTGACAAGCCTTCTGCTGGTTTTTGTTTCCCAGTAGCTCTTCTATTGTTCTCTGCTGCGGACGTTTCTTCCTAAGAGGGTCCCCTTGTTGGGTCTAACATACCCTATGTGGGGTAGTGGTAGCTGTTATACAGCTTGTTATGTGCTGGGGAGTTGTGGTAGTCTTCGGGCCTCTGCGCTCCGTGGTGCTTATGTACTTGTAGGTGCGATTTCCTTGTTGCTGAATGAGGATGCCTGGTAGGCGCCCGAGGTGTCTTTCTCCGGGGTTGCTGTGCTGTTCGTCTGGTCTGGCCTGCTCTATGGCCTGGTGTTGTGACTCTGGTTCTGCTTCGTTTGGATCATGTGTGTGCACCCCTCTCTGTGGTGTGTTTCGGGCCTTCTTCGCCCTCATGTTCGCTGTCCTGGGCGTTGGGAGGGTTCTTGTGTTACTCCCTCTTTCGGGCACAGCCTGCCAATCTTCTTGGGTGCCCCAGGCTGCTCTCCTTCTTTCTCCCTTGTCTCCTTGGGGCCTCTGGGTTGATCTTCTTCCTTGCTTTGTCCTTGGTTGGAGGTTCTGTAGCCCTGTATGGACATTTGGTGCTTCGACCTTCCCTTGCCTTATTTCCTCTGTTGAGTGTTAATGGGCTTACTCTTTCTCTTCTCCCCCCGCGGGTACGGAGGCGTTCTGCTGTGGGGGTTCCCCTTGCATGTGGGGACGAGTCTCCTCCCCTTGGCCGCTGGACTGGACCCCTCTGGGGGCCTCTGTTATGTCCAGGCCGGCGGGGCCCTTTTGCAGACCCTCCTTCCCCGTGGGTATGGCTAGGGTATCTATTCTACGTTAAGGAATCTGCGGTTAGTAGTCTCTATCAGATGTATGAGTTACTTGCCTTCGGTAACGATGTATATGGTAGAGACGATTCTAGCCGTAGATTCCTTCACGGCCCGCCCTTCCTTCCCGTTCTGCGAGGGCCTTGGCTTTGTCTTCTGCACTCTCCTCCCGGTGGGTGGCTGTATCTTCTGTGAGTGCTTTCTTTCGCTCTTTTAACAGGATGATTTCTTATGTTTCTTGTGCCTTCCTGCTCTTTGACACTGTGAGGATGGAGTTACATGTTCTCTGGTGCCCCTCTGCTCTGGATCAAGTTATGGCTTGCCTTCTCTTCTTCCCTCCCTCTCCCCTTGGTTACTAAGTGTCCTGTCCCTCTCCTACCCTCTGGGTTGGGGTCATCTCTCTGTGCCCTTGTTTCTTGGTGGGATTGTCGCACTCTGTGCTGGGGTTCCCCTGAAGAATTGTCGTTCCTATTTGTCTTGCCACCAGGAGCCGCGTGATGCTATCCCCCTGGCGTTCAGAGCTACTGTGAAAAAAGTTTCTGGATCCAGTCTCACGCCTGGGGATAATTCTACGTTAAGGAATCTGCTGCTAGAATTGTCTCTGCCAGATACATTGTTACAGAAGGTAACTAACTCGTACTTCAGGTGGGGTTTTCTATACTCTCCTCTCTCCGGGTGTCTTGCCTTTCCACAGGGTGACGTTTTCACTTCACTCCGACAGTTTGCATTCTGTTTTCATTGCTCTACTCCGCCCGTTCATGTGATTTGGCGGTATGCTCATATGTCATGTGTCCTTTTCAACCCTGTGCCTGGATTGTACGGTGTGGGATCTATTCAGGCTTTTTTCGCACCCTCCGCTCTCCCCTTCTCTGTCGCCCTGGGGTCTCTTACCACCCCTGCGACCCATTGGTTCAAGCCTATCGGCTCTGCCACATTCTATTGGTCTTTTATTGGGTTTGCGACGTCTTTCTGATGACATCTTATGGTGAAATTGTCCTTTATCTTTTGTTCTAGACTTCTTGTCCTTCACGGTTATACATTATAGTTGCAGGCTACTGTTGTCTGTCGCGCTGATTTTTTTACGTCTTCCTCCGCAGGTGGCCCGGCCTTCAAATTTGTGGGGGTGTTTCTCAGAGCAGTGCTCTGCTCTTTCCTTTTATGGTTTTCAGGATACAGTGCCTGGCATTGTCCTTTATGATTCTAGATGTCTTCATTTTTGCACACTATTGTCAGTGTTTGATGGTAACTCTGCGTTGTGGCTCGGAAAAGTTTCTCAGACTAAAACTGATGTCCATGCGGTGATGCCCCGGCGCTCAGAGGTGCTGCTGCGAAAAGTTTTCCAGATCCAGTCTGACACCTGGGGATATTCTAATTCAGGGAATCTGCGGCTAGACTGTGTCTCTACCAGATACATCATTACCAAAGGAGGGTAACTCATCCTTTTGTTCTCAATACCCATAAAAAAGGATTGAACAATGAAATCCTGTGGGAGAATACTATCAAATATACCTAAAGGAGTAAAATCCATCATTCCTATTGGGATGCCCTTTTCTGTCATCTTTACAAGCGATGGTGGTCTATTTAAGTACTTTGGTCTTTGTTAGTATCATTTTTCATTGTTTAGTCCTTTTTTCATTGTCTAAGAAAATATTGGCATTCTATACAGCATCTTGCTTGTGACTGTTTCAGCTGTCTTTATTTGCATTAGGCGACATTCTTCTACCCCTTGTTCATTGCAAGTATTCACCTAGTATTCTTATGCACTTCGTTCTTCACATAAAAACGGATTCTCCTGGCAGCGTTTCAAGTCTACCGGAATTATCCTTCGACAATTTAAGTAAGACAGACCGCTGACCTTTTCCACTGTGTCCAGACAGTCTGCCTCTTCGGGAGGATCATCTGTCGCAGCAACAGGGGACAGTCCTTCACCCGAACCTGTCCAGCCTTCACCGCCTTGCGTGGAGATTGAGCTGCGGCAGTTGACGTCAATCGACCTGCCTCCCGAAGTCTGGCAACCAGGCGTCCCTCCGCTAAGATGGTATATGTCTGCCGCTGGAACAGCAAAGGCTGTGGATCCCCTCTCTGCCCCTCTTTCTGAGGTTCTTCTTTGGCCCAGCAGGGCACTGCTCTGTGCCCAATCGAGGGCCATCTCTGCCTTCCTTCGGCTTCCAGATCAGTCTTCCCTTTTCAAGTCTCCGGTGGTAAATCGTTACTTGAAAGGCAGAACTCATCTTTCCTCCTATTCCTTTTGTTATGCTTCAGTGGGATTTGAATCTAGTTTTAACTTATTTAATGTGCACTCCTGCACTCCCTTTGAGCCGCATCACAACTGCCCTCTGAGACTCTTTAACTCTCAAAAATGCATTCCTGGTGGCCATCACTTCTGCCAGACGGGTGAGTGAGCTCCAGGTGCTCTCTTCTAAGCCTCCTTTTCTATCTGCATCCCGACAAAGTTGTCCTCAGGACTCGTCCATCCTTCCTGCCCAAGGTGGTCACTGCCTTCCATATCGGGCAGACCATCTTTTGCCCACTGTCTTTCTGCCTCTGCTTCCTTCGAAGGAGGAAGAGAGGCTCCACCGTCTGGACCCTAAATGTGCGCTTTCCTTTTATTTCGATCGCACCAAACAGTTCCGGGTGCATGACCAGCTCTTTGTTGGGTAAGTGGGCGCCATGAAAGGTCGGGCCATACACAAACTTACTATGTCCCAATGGGTCGTTTTGTGTATCAAAGCCTGCTATTCTTTGCCAAAGAAGGAGCCTCCAGTGGGGTTGCGCGCCCATTCCACCAGGGCGACTGCAGCAACCATTGCTCTGGGATGAGGTGTTCCTCTAAATGACATCTGTCAGGCAGCTACGTTGGCTTCATTGCACACTTTAACGAAACACTACTGTCTTCACACTCAAGTCCAGAGAGATGACTTCTTTGGCCGTTCTGTTCTCCAGGACTTTCTGGTGTGATCTTGGTTCGCAGAACCACCTCCGGGGTTGGTATTGCAGGGGTATCTATTGGAAGGTAAGAAATCTGGAACTAACGATTTTCTTTCAGAGGAACAAGGTACTTCCCATCTGTACCGATATATCTGTAAGAAACATTAGTTAAAGATTCCCTAACGCCCCACCCATCCTCCCTGTTCTGTGAACTGGTTTCTAGGGTTAAGGACATCCTTTCAGGGCCCTAGTTTTGTGCACCCGTGGTCAGTGTCTGCCATAGCTCTGCGTTTTCCGGCGCGGAAAGTCGTGTACAGAACGGACGTCAGCGCGCGAGGGCGGCGTCTAAGTCAGAGCCAACCGACGCCACCTTCTGACGCGCAGTGGTACTGCTGACGAAAAACTTTCCAGTTCCAGTCTGACGCCTGGGGGAAATTCAAATTCAAGTAATCTATAACTACCTGCTCTTTCTTAAAGATATATTGTTACCGAAGGTAAGTAACCTGTTCTTTTACACTTCCTAACTCCATTTCTCACCCTCTGCTGGAAACAGTCTAACAGTGGAGTTGATGCCTGTGCACACTATCACCGAAAGGACAAGTCTCCTACCTCGAGACTGGAAAGACTTCTTCAAACAAAAACAACTCTCAAACATCCGGACAAAACACTAGATGGCACGAGTATGCAAAACATGTGAATCTACAGCTCTACATGCCAAGAACAGATGCTTACTGGGTAAGTAACAGTTTCCGTATGTATGTGCGCATATATGTCCCAGACTTTCCAGTCACGAGGTTTAGTGACTCCTCCTTTCAGTGATAGTGTGCATGGGCATCCACTCCATTGTTAGATTATTTTCCGCCATCCGGTTCAGACGTATAGTGCTGCACTTCAGTTCGAAAACCTTTCTTCGGGTTCCCCTGTGTGAACAATCCACTCTACACTAGAGGGTATTGTTTCTGTAAGCATTTCCCTGTTCTCTGCGTATCAAATCACTCGACAAGCTCTCCATTTTCGATCAAGAAACCTGTGGGCGGCCGTCTGGACAAGCCGCTTCGGTCCAGCCTTCTGCCAATGGAAAGTACTCCATTCCAATTATGTCCTCTATACCACGCCAAGTATCCTCGCACCGACTTATATCAAGTTTGTAACTAGTGCCTCTCTCCAAAGCACAAGAAGGAAGACTGCGACGCTTGTAAGTCGTTTCGGTCTAAGAAGACTACACGATCGTCTGGCTCGACGACAAGAGGTGCAACGAAAAAGCATCTAACACACTCCGGATATCTTCAGGGAAGAATTTGACCAAGAAGAGTTTGAACCGATTAGCGCAAAAGATGATGGCTTCTCTGTCCCAGAATCTGATTCTGAGATTGAGTCCAAAGATGTGCCTTCTGAGACAGAGTGCCATGAGTACCAAAGACCTCTTGCCCCCTAAATCCTCTTCCAAAACGTATAAGGCTCTGACACCACCTCTGCCATCTGGCCAAGGTCGGCACCAAGACAATGTTCCTGACTCCCTCCTTGCGGCTCAGCATCGAAACAGTCAAGCCTTCCAGCTCCGGACAGAGTCGGCCAAGATTACTTTTGGATCTGAAATCATCGGGCTATAAGGACAAATCTGTTTTAGAGCCGAAACACATAGATTCGAAACACAAACCTGCGTCGGAGCCAAAAGCCTCTCCTCCAAAACATAAACACGCTTCGGAACCGTAAATGTCCACCACCAAAGACAAGTCTATTTAGACGCTGAAATCTAAGGATACTGTTGCCGAGCCTCCCGAACCAATTTTGGATGTCTTTAAAGCTAAATTGGATCCCAAACCGAAAATTAATGCTGATACTGGACATATTTTGGCTAAAACACCAGAAAAACACAAGCATCCTGCAGAGGACACTTCTGATAAGGTTCCCATAAAATGGAACGACATGGCTACCAGCCCTGTTTATCCTGCTCCACAACCCTCTCCATCCCCACCTTCTTCTCCACCTTCTTCTCCACCCTAATAGAAGATGCTCCGGGATCCCCACAGACAAATCCACACTTAGATCATGGTGAAGAAGATACTCATTTGCCTGCAGACCCATGAAATGATTACACCTTTAACCCTCTAGGAGGCAAGGAGTCAGACCTTTACCCAGCAAAGTCATCACCACCAGATGGTCTTATGGCTTATCAACAGCTCATTGCTAGAGCAACAGATTATCATGGAGTTCCATTGCATAAAGAAGCATTAGAAGAGGACTTTTTATTTGAAACACTAAGTCTACATACAGGTTATCTTTGAAGCGCCTATCAGAGCCCGTATTTAAACTCCAAGGGTGGATAAGAAATGTAAACCCTCACCAGCAGGTCCTATGTTGATTAAGGGTCTGTTACCCCTTAACTCCCTAGTTGTGCCCAATTCTCGCAAAAGAGCTAACTCTCAAACCTCTGGGGATGCACATCCCTCAGACAAAGAATCCAAACTTATAGATGCCTCTGGAAAACCAATAGCTGTTCAAGCCGCTAATCATTGACGCATCACAAACACACAGGGCCTACTAGCCAGATATGACAGAGCACACTGGGATGAAATGGAACAACTACTCCAATATCTTCCAGACCAACAGAAAAATAAGGCACAGTGGTTAGTTGAGGAGGGGAAATTCATATCTAACCCTCAATAAGATGTGCTTCAGACGCAGCAGACACTGCAGCTAGAGAAATCAATACCAGCTTTCTCCTTAGGAGACAAACATGGCTTAGAATCTCAAATTCATCGAAGGGAACTCCATTCTCGACCCCTCTCATTGTGGATTCCGCAGCAACCACAGCACCGAGACCACCCTACACGCTGCTACAGATGACATTCACAACCTTCTCTACCAAGGCCACACCGCAGCCCTGATCCTACTTGTCCTTTCCGCAGCCTTTGACAGTCTCCCACTGCACACTCACCCGCAGACTCCAGGATGCCTGCATATGGGAACCGCCCTCAAATGGCTCAACTCCTTCCTCACTAGCAGGACCCAAAGAGTCAGACTGCCTCCCTTCCTGTGCAAACCCACAGAGATAAAGTTTGCAGTACTTCAAGGATCGTCACTCAGCCTTACGCTTTTCAACATCTACATGGCCTCCCTCGCTTCCATCGTCGGACAGCACGGACTCAACATAGTCTCCTACATCGACACCCAGCTCATCCTATACCTCACCAAGGATCCCGTCACCATCAGACTCAGTTTCCAGGAAGGAATGAAGGATGTCGCATCCTGGATGAGCAGCAGCTGCCTGAAGCTCAATTCGGGGAAGACAGAGGTCCTCTGACCCTCCCCCACCTCTTGGGACAACACCTGGTGGCTCACTGCCCTCGGCAGCCCGCCCACCCCTCGGACCACGCCCGGAACTTCAGCATCCTACTCAACTCCTCCCTCTCGATGTCCCAACATGTCAGTACTGTCTCCTCCTCCTGCTTCAACACCCTCCGCATCCTTCACAAGTCCTTCAACTGGATCTCCCCTCCCCCCCCTCCCCCCCCCCCCCCCCCCTCCACCCCCCAAATCAAGAAAAACTCACCCATGCACTCATAACCAGCAGACTGGACTATGGAAACGCCATCTACGCCAGTTCCAACACGTCTGTGCCCTGCAAACTCTAGACCAAACAGAACACCGCAGCTAGACTCGTCCTCATCCCTCGACAAGAACACATCACCAAACACCTGCGAGACCTCCACTGGCTCCCCTGGGAGATGAGTAACATTCCAGATACTCACCAATGCCTTCAAATGCCTCCACAACAGCGTACCTCAATACCTCAACAAGAGAATCTCCTTCCACGTACCCAAGAGGAACCTCCGATCCGCTGATCTCACCCTTGCCGAAACCCTGTGCATCTGCAGAGCCAGAACAGGCAGAAGAGCCTTCTCCTACATCGCGGCCAAGACCTGGAATGAGCTCCTGATCGATATCAGACGCAGCCTCTCTCTGAACATCTTCAGGAAGACCCTGAAGACCTGGCTCTTCAACTGAACGGAGCTGTTTACCGATACCCCCTCTACCTCCAGAGACTTCACTCTCACGGGTGGGTAGCTTGATTTACAATTCCTGATTGATTGTTTAGACGGTTAAGCCCAAGGCTCAACAATCCACTTGAACACCCCCTTTAATAAGGAACACCTGTTTGGTCCTGTAGTTGACCAGTACTTAGAAATAATGAAAAATACACTGAAGTGGCAAAATCTATGGGAGCGCTAAAGTAGCCATCTAATAGAGGCTTCTTTCGCCGCTCATTTTACAGAGGGGGCATCCGCCTTAGTTTCAGATTCTGACGGATGCCTAGTTTGGACAAGCCTCCTTAAGGCACCTGTTCGGGTAAATTACCCTTAGAGTGTATTAACTGTTCCGGTATTCGTCCGCAGGATTCTGGGAATGGGCTTGCTATTCTATTCAGTGCTTAGAACTATTGATGAGAATCCTATGAAAGAGAAGGATAAGTTACTTCCATTTAATCCTAGTTCTCTTCCAGGGGTATAGTGGTCCGTCATAAGCAACCTACCCTCCTGCCTGGATCAATACCATTTATTGTAGCACTCTTTCTTGCTATCACTACACATGATGATATTGTAGGAGAGTAGGGTCTGCAATCCTATGATCACCCCAGATTTTTGCTTTTTGCTTCACTGGTTTACGACTTCTCTGGCTGTGGGCCTGCTAATCAGACCCACAGCCTTGCTGTTCTCTCACTAAATTGACACGTGTACCTTAGGTGCATTATCCAATTGGTACTGGGCCACCTTATCAGACCCTGTAACTCAGGGCATAGGTGTACCCAGGGCCTACCAGGGGCTGCAGCATGTATTGTGCCACCCCTGGCTGGCCATCTAAATCTGATACAACTGGCTGCACGACAGCCGGGGCAAGCTGGTGTAATCACCCTTTGCTTTAGATATAGTATACCTATATCTAACCCTAAAATGGACACCCGTATTCCTATCAGTCACTCCTATGGCAGGCCTTGACAATCCTGAAGGCAGAGTGCTTGGAATCGTGTGAGATGGTGCTCTGGCATGAGCTGAGCCCGTTTGCAGCTTGCGGAACCAAGTCCTAATAGCTGTTCCATGATAACGCATACCATTATAATCCTCGCGGTTAAATGCTAACTCTGGTATCGCTTTATCAAAACATGTCGAGTAAGGTGTCATACGAATTGGAATACTAACCCCTCGCCAATTCTGGCGACGGGGTTAGCATTCCACCCTTCTAGAGGGACACGACATGTATGTAACTGTGAACCCCGGTTAAAGTTAACTCGAGCCTCAGCATCACAAAATGGATGCTGCCACCACAGACACAAGTCTGACCCCCTGCAGCTGGGAGTCCTTCCAGCGGGGGGAGCTTGGACAAAGGGTTTCCTGTCAGGGGCGGTGCTATCACCATCCCAGACAGGGTTTTGTGTATCCTGGGTAGGCACGGCTTTAGAGGAAGGTGACTGCAAGTGGCACCCCGGTGCTCACTATGCATCTGCCGGCTAGAACCAGTTCCAGGGGCACACCAGCCCCTGAGCTGGGGAAAGTCCGGCATGGGAGAGGGGTGTAACCACCCCCCTTCCTGGTCCCACCCCTGGGCAGGACCTAGTCGCGTGCCAGCCCCTTTTCCTAGTATAAAGATAGGAGCGGGCCCCCTTCCAAATTAGATCATCTTTGAATCCTGAAACTACTTTCTACGAAAGAAACTCTCGACATCTCAAGATTTCTCCTTTGTTACTAAGGAGTAGTCACCCTGCATCCGCAGGCACCATCCAAGAACACTGCGGTTTGCTGCACCTCCTTCCTCCGGAATCCGACTGACCAGCACGACGAGAATCGGCTTCCCTGGCACCTCTGACCTCTACCCACATCGTCAGCTCAGCTGAGATCCGTGGGTGCGACAAGACCTCGAGGGACCGGCCATCTTCAAGACTGCACGACTCTTGCCCAGCACGACTGCCGAGGGATCCTCGAGTGGGTGCTTTGGGGTCCGAGAAGCCCCAACCCTGAGCAGCTCCAGCACCGAAGTTCAGCCTCCCAGCCTCCACGAGATCTGCGTGGGGCCCTTCTGCCTGTTTGCTGCTCACCGAGTTGTCTGGCTACTAGCCCGCTGGCTTGTGGCCTTCCTGACGACGACCGACGACATCAACACCGCTGGTCTGGTTGCTCCAGACTGGCCCTAGCTCCCTTCAAAAAGAGGAGCACCCCGGACCATCCTGGTCCGCTCCAGACGCCATTTTGAGTCCACCGCGTGGGCTTGAATTTGCCAAGACTTGTTGCCCCAATCCTGGGTCCAGCGACGTCGACAGCAGCAACCATCGTGGGACAGCTCGCACCTCCATCCTGGTCGCCGACAACGCCTCCTGGTCCGTGAGACTGCAGAGCCCAGCGTCGCCCACTCACCTGGTCGAGGTGACTCCATCCGGTGCCATCCTGGTGCCCATCTAATCACTGGCTAGTGATTCAGAACTTGTTGCCCTCTGCTTACAGGGGTCTTCCATCTTCGATCCAGGCTTGGATCCACCGAACAATCTTCACTGGTCGCCTGCCAGCAACTTCTTCTTTCAGGCTCCATAGACTGCAACGAGGATTCCCGACGTCTTTTCAGACCTATGCAGCCGCAGCCCCTGGGCTAGGTAACTTCGGCATTTCGGTGCCCCAGCATAGCCTCACTATCCAAGGGTCCAGATACTTTTTCGTTTTCAGCCTACCTAGTCGGATTCGTCCGATATCCTTAACTTTGTAATTCCTAGCAACCATAGACTTTGTCCCGCATCCCGCGTGAGAGTGCATACTCTGCACCCGAGTCCCCTAGGCCTCCTGCTAGTAATCTGAAGTTTCAGTAGTCAAGTCCTAGCGATTCCAAAGCCTATTAGTCCAGTACTTACCTGCTAGTAGTTTCGCATTCCACTTTTGTAGTATATGGTTTTTCGTGCCCCTCGGGCATTTGTGTAAATTGTGCAACTTAAAGTATTTTCGTAAGAGTTTTGTTGTGTGCTTAGTACCCTGTCCTCATAAAGAGTACAGGGCTGTTGTGTTCTAAATAAATACACTTTATTTTCATAACAACTTGTGTGGTGTCCTTTCACTGGTGTTCAAGGGGTATATGTGATGGTATAACAGCTGGCTTAACACGCCCTCTAGAGTCTAGCCTAAAGACTGCTCTTGTCCATGCTACTAGGATAGCTGGTCTATCGGTTGACTTACAACCAATCATCAATAAGGGTTGTTTGGACTGATACATAGTGATCACTAGAATAGTGAGCACTGCATATCAGGCCAACTTCTCACAGATATGCCCTAAAAAAGACCTTCCTTACTGTCACCTGTGTGACATGATGTGAGCATGGAGGAGTTGGATGTCTTCAAGGCACAGCGCTAGTTGTTTTCTATTGTGGTTTCTCCATGCAGACTAGGGGTTAACATGCCGTCTATTACTTTGCCTTTTTCCATGAAAATAAAGGCTATGTTTAAACAGTAAAGGCGTGCATGTTCTAGGTTACAGCAATGCTAAATAGATATGTATTTATTTGAAACGAGCTATCCAATGCAGTTTGAGTATTTTTGCTTATTTGGTGTTTTAGGCTTCATGTTTAAGTAATTTCTGTACATATATGTGTATGAAGTTACTTTGTACTTCTACGTTTTTAATATATATGTATTTATTTTACATATGCTCCGAGGTCCCAGCACGTGGGTGGGACTATTCAGTGCTTATGATTTTGAAGAGTATACCCCTGGAGGAGAACTAGGATTACAGGTAAGTAACTTATCCTTCACTGCCCACCCACCTTTTTTTACTGTGGAGTGGTCTCTTCCCACAAATATAAAAATGTCCCAAATTGAACATCTGCACATTGGTACTACCAATTGTTTTTCTGGCCTGCATCTGAGGGTGCAGAAAGAGTAGAGTATGAAACAGATGGTGTTTAGCAGTGTTGCTTATATGCAGCGCCTTTCCATCACTTCCGGGGCAGAAATAACTCCATGCAAAGCTGCACAATTCCACCTAGCAGCATGCAAGAGCATTTCTTTGAGCATTTCTGGATCCAGTCTGGTGCCTGTGGAATATTTTAAAGGTGAGGAATCTGTGGTTAAAGGATCCATCGGAAAGAGCTTTATTAAGGGGAAGTCAGTTGTTCTAGTGAGGAAACAAACTTTAAATTACACACATTATAATTTATATTTTGCAGGTTATTTTCTTTTATTTGAGCTGCATTCCAAGGTCTCAACATTCCAAAACATTGGAAAGGTTATGTTCCATGATGCCTTCTAATCCGGGACTGGCTCTAAGGTAAGAATCAAGAGAAACAATATATTTGTGTTTTGGTAGTAGATTGTTAATAGTATATATTTTCGAGCAAACTCTGTAATTCCTTTTCTCCAGAAATGTATTTGAAAACTGAAATGTCAAACAATAAAAATTATATTTTTGATCGAATTGCAGAATCCTTACCTTTTGAATCCTCTAAAGAGCTAGACAGGATCAGTAAATGTTTTCTTTCCACTAGTTCCCGATCATCGATAGGTGGCGCTGCCTGACTCTGTGGCATCTCTAGAAGTGACGACACATAGCTTGGATCTAGGCTTCATCCCTGGGTGCCAAGGTCGGCTCCTTTTTCCACACGCTTTTATATGAATCTGGAACTCTGCTCTAAAGTGTTTCATTGTTTTTACTCATTTCTCACACGTCATTTTGACAGTTTACATTTGCGTTTCCCACTGAAACTACAGGATTTATTATGCTGTGCCAAGCTTGTAGGAAACTGGTATTTCTGATGGAAACTTCTAATCACAGATTTCTCTCCTATTGAATATTCGCCATGCCGGTTACTTTCTTTCCTCACCACCAGACACAGATCATTAGCTACCTCTTTGAGACCTAATTTACAGGGTGCATTGGAAAAATCACGTCCCAAAATGACCAGATTTAAACCATGAAAGGTCTTTTGCTAGCAAATGGCTGTGACAAATCCTCATCCTGTTTGCTTGTGGAGCCTGGGGTCCGGTTACAACTCCAAGGCCATGCAGAACCGTGAGGCAAAACACTGTTGCCAAGTATTGTAATGATTAGTCCAAGGGTCGGTCTCTTTACCTCTCCTGGTACAGAAGTTGGAGTCCATCTAGAGGTTGATCATCGTCCTACTCTAAATTTTCAGGTAAGTTACAGGAAAAATATAAAAATCCAAGCTAGATTCTGGCCTCTTCCCAACACTCTTACTCCTGAATAACTTTTGATCTCTCGCTCCTGAAGTCGATCAATGTTGAAGCCAATCCTGCAGCTCGATCGGCACAACCAGAGTTTGTGGGCAGTCTGTGACACCAAGAGAGATCCAATAGTTCCACAAGACCAGAATCCATGCGGTTACATAGGCCCCGATCTTTACTCTACTCGCACCAGACAACAAAGTGCCCATTGTGCTCTCTGACCAAGGCCATGTTTGGTTACTCTTGAACAGCTACCTTCTCCATCTGATACATTTAGCGTCCCACCTCTGCAAATATTTTTTGTTTGTGGTGGATTCAAATAATGACTGCTAGAGAGTAAATTGGCCTACGGTATCACAAAGAAAACTGGTATGTTGACATCCGATTCCTGTGATATTTACTCATCTCCTGAATCCGTATTGTCTCACCATCTAGTCCTGTCACTTGGAAAAAATGCTTCTTTTGCAATGGCCATGTGATGGCAGCCGAGGTTCTTGATCTCCAGCTCTCCACTGTAGATGTCAAAACCAATGGCTTGACTGAAGTACTCCAGCAGGGGTAAACCACTATGGAACCCCTACTGCTTTTCGAAGAGATAGTTAATCATTAAGTTTAGGTGCCTCCAACCTGCCTTTAGGGACCCCAGCATTTTGTCTCCACACCTCTCTCCTCCGAGCATGAGGCAGGCTTCAGACTGACAAATCCTAATTCTTTTCTGACAATTCCCACGGGTAGGCAGTCAAAGAGAGTGAAGATATTTGGGAATAGTGTATTTTCTTCCACTAATTTGGCCCTTAGTTTGTCAATGCCAGCTGACTGCTAGCCCACTTTTTCCTCACCCTCCGCTCGGTTGCTCAAGTCCTTCCAGGCATCTTGGAAGGCCTTCATCCTGTCGTACCCCAAGCCATAAAGCACGACTGAGACTGTCAAATTCATAGTATGTTGCAGACTGGATACAACAGATTACATCGGGTGAACCATTGTTACTAGTGTCGCAATCCTGGATGGTATGTGAGCAAAATATCCTAGGCCGTCTAATGAATAGGCGAACAATTAATCTGACCCAGTAGTGAAATCAGCACTACCTACAGTTTGTGGTGGGACTGGAGCAATTTGTTTGCTGTACTCTCTTTTGATCTTAGCCTTACCCCTTGGGTGTTCACCAAAGTTTTGGCAGTGGAAGCAGCATATCTTCTGAGGTTACAGTTCCTGGTCTTTTCTTACATAGACGACTTGCTGTTGAAGGTAGGCTCACCCCTCTTCAAAAACCACCAGACAACTGCGAACCTCCTCATCTTTGCAAATCACGGTCAACATTCCAAAGGTCACACCTAACTCCTTAGATGATGCCCCTTCATTCGAGCCGTTCCGTATACTGTTGAGAATATTCTCCCGATATCAGACTGGATCTGGAAATTTTCTGCAGTACCTCTGCTCGTCGGGCAGGGGCACAGTGTAGATCTGCACTAACAGTGTTGTGTACCAGATATGACACGTAGGGCCAATTTCGGTGCCAGTCCCATGCACGTCAACTGAGGTAGACAAGCTGTTTACGCCAGTCCAGCGCATGTATGTCAGTTGATTTAGAGAGGCTGTCTGCTCCCCCCCCCCCCAACGCAGAGACCCCGCAGCAAATTAGCTTTGACCAGTGTGCAGATTCCTAGACTTGGAATCTTAAGAGAGAGAGTTCAATACACAAACCTAGGTGGGTGGCTGAGGAACCTGTTAAGAGTATCAGGAAGAATGTCACCGACTGTAAGGAACACTTTCTTTTGACAGACTTCTCACTGCAGATAACTCATCCTTTGAATAGATGCCAAAACAGCCACAAGGTCCTCTGTGGTGTGGCTGAATTCTAGTCGCCTGATGTTGCTGTCTCAGCCAAATCCTTCTTTGGCCTGTAGCTTGCCTTCTGGATGAACAAGCTGCACTCAGACTACTCTTCTGGGTCCAGCAGACTTGGGGGCAACTTCTAAACGACAAGTCCTGGTCAATGGGGCTGCACAACAGCAGTGAGTGACAATCCTGGAATCTGGGCTACCACTTGCCTTTTACAGCCTTCTTCGGCTGTTGTGTTCCTGTACTGCAAACACCACCTGATTTGGCTGAACCTGGGATTCTCTTTGCTCTGACTAAGCTCTAGATAGGACTTTTCCTTCAGCAGGATACAGTCCCCCCTACTTTGCTAGCCACCAGGTACAGTCCATGTCTGTGCAGCCTCTCTTCACTAGGAACTTAGTGCAGCAGGGCAGCCCTCCTTCGGTTGAGATCTGGGTGCCAGCTATGTCCTATTTATGAACAGAAAATGCCCTCAGGGTAGGATGTTTGGCGGCAATTTGACTACCAGGTTTCCTGCTTCCTGATGACCACTTCCTGGGACATGTGGCATCTGGCAACCCTGGATGCACCAGTCTGCCACTTCCAAGATGGCAATACCCTTCTCTCTGCGTCCTGTGCTCCTCAGCCCATCCCAGAGTTGTGGCCTCTGAAAACATGGTTTACCCTCTTTTCCGGGTGCCAGTTAATCTGCCTAAACGATAGGGCTGCCACTTTCTCAGGCATTCCCCATTTATCTTTCACAGGTGGCTTCCCCTTTTAAACACGCCTTTTAGGCTAAAACATGTTTGGCTTCCTGGAGGATAGAGATAACATCTCTCGCCAATGCAAGCCCCTATTGCCTCCTTTCCTAAGATTTGTTAGTACTTTTTCCCAGGAGGGAAGAGTGCCATCTCTGGTTAAAATACATTCCCCACCTTTCAGCAGATAATATAGCAGAGTCAGCATGTAACCCTGCACGGGCGGCAAAGTCTTTCCACGGTAATAACAAGTTTTGTGACTTTACTGTCAGAACACGTACACTACATATTCTGCCCATGAAATATGCTGCACCCTGCCTTAAGACTTGTTGGTCCTGCCTTGGGGGTGGCTTACACATGTTTCATGGGCACAGTAGACTTTGCCATGACTATAAAATGGCAAAATTGGGCAAGCAGTTTGAAACTACCCTTCCAGTCTGCAATGGCCGACTAGGAGACTTATGTTACCTTTGTAACACCCAGGGTGGCACATGTGCTACTATCCCTGGGGTGATTAGAACATCTTGGCCCGGAGTACCCTGGGTCCCATACACTAGGGACTTATAGGTATGTAAGCCTATGTTGATTGGGTATAGCCAATGTAACTTGCACATTTTGGGGTCAGGGCTCTGACACTGGGATCTGGTTAGCAGGCCTTAGTACACTCTGAGTCAACAAACCAGCAGCATCAGTCAAAAAAACTGGGCGTGTCCATACAAAGAGGTATTTCCGTGCAGCCCCTCTTTATACGGATACTTTTCTCAACCTCCATAACTGTAGTAGCTTAGACTCTTCCTAAAAGTGAATTGATTTCATATTTGGGTCCCCTCCGTATATGGTAGCAGGGCACTAGAGTTGTTAAATTTGCAAATATCGAAGTTGCAAATGAAGGCAATCTTAATGAATGAATTTTAACAATTTAGGTTGTCCACAACCCCGACAGTATTGCCATTTAACAAGTCCCTGACAGAGGCTGATCCAAACCATTTTCAGCACAAACTGATCTGCCTAATTGCTAAGTGATGCTTCTCTGCTCCTGGATACTCATTCTTCTGATGGATTCTTCTAATCGCAGACTTCTCATCTTTGGAATATGGCCAGGCACCAGACTGGATCCAAAAGCTTTAATCATTGCTTCTACGTGTCAGTAGGTGGTTTGCAGTGCAGCTTCATGTTGACTTCATTCCAGCCTTAAAGAAAAAATTGAACCACATACAAGTGCCACCCCTGTGTGTCAATGTCTCAGTTTCTTTCCCCACATCCGTATGCCAGGTTTTGCTCCCATCTTAGTCAGTTGACAATTTGTTCTTACAAATGTGTATTTTTTCCTGTGTGCAAGGGAACTATCCCCTCCTCAATCTACAGGGTTTAAGCCTCGTAGGCACTGTTGAAAACTGTTCGACAGATCCCCCACAAAGTGTGCCTCAAGTATTAGGGTTCAGAGCATGACTTGAATTCTCGTGACGAGTGTGCCCTTATGACTCCATAGGCGATCTGGGATCGTGAAAGACCCACTTCTGCTCGAGGCGGAGATCAGACCTGTTCCTGCCCTCTGGGCCATTTCGATGACTAGTCCTTGCCGTAGTCCAAGCCTTCAGTATGTCGAAGTGGCAGCACAAGAAAGCCAGGTAGGATTAGTCTTAGTCGCTTTTTTTTTAGCCTGAAGAGCCGCAAGGACATCGGGGTGACTCATACCCTCTCTCCCTATTTTCTGACAAAGAACCAATTCTGCAACTGATGCTATTGCACTTTGCAACATCTCAACAGATGGAGGGCTTTAGAGAGACCATGTTGCGAATCTTTGCTCTTCTTGCTCCCTCTGGCATGCCTTCTGGCCCCAAGGATCTACAAAGGCCTTCAGTTGGGTTAACTCCCAGCTTGTGGTCCGCTCCACAGACTCCACTCTTATAGACCTATCTGACTGGGATGAATCCATCTCAGCCTGACCAAGTTTGAGTCCAGAAGCTCCGACACATCCAACCTCATTCAATGCGTACTTTGTATTTGCTACTGAGCCGCACACTGGAGCTTCATCTTGCCCCAGTATTCAAACTTTCATAGATTCCCATGCTTTGTATCATTCCCCGTCGTCGGAATGGGAGCCTCGGTAAATAGAAAATACCTTAGTAGTAAGCACAAAGTGAAAAAATAGGCCTAGGCCTCATCTCATTTTGTAGCTTATCCACCTCTTTTTGTAAAAGAGACCAAATTCTTGCTGTAGCCAATCAGAGCAGCCTCACCCCATAGAACCTTCCTGAGAGAACCTCAGAGCCTAAGATTTTCTACCGCGCGTTGTGCAAGGGAGTCTCCATTGAGCTCTGCTCATTTTCTTCAATTCCTAGCTATATTTTCTTCAACTTGTATCTATTTTTTCGTCATGTCTGACAAGGAGAAGAAAGCACTTTTCAGAGCCTGTGCTACTTGCTCAAAAAAGACGTTGTTTGTCGAGGACAAAAATGAGGACTGCATTTACTGCCTATATCCGGATTATAAAGCCACGGACTGCAAGATCTGCAGAACCTTCTCCACCAAGACCTTGAGGGACAGAGAGGGACGTCTCCTCACTTGGCTACAGAAGATGAAAGACCGCAAAGAAGTTATGTCTTCTGACAGTGAGGGCTCCTTGTCGATGGTGTCATCTAAAAGGTCGAAGAAGAGGGGTAGGTCTCCCCCTTCTACTTCTGACGAGTCCCTTGTCAAGGCCTTACCAGGGACCTCTGATAGGCCTGCTTCCCAAAAATCTCCTCACCACGGTGAAAAGGAGAGGCAGGGAAAGCTTGAGGAGTCGCAACCCTCAAAAAAGGCGAAGAAGGTTGCTCCTGTCACTTCACCACCCTCTGACAGGGATAGAGGGGTGAAAAAGCCTTCTACTACGACTCAGGAGGTCGTTCCCGACAAACAGCGTTCCTCGACGGTAAAAAACCTCAGGTACGCCGACGATTTCTATTAAAAAGGACTTGTCTGTGAAATTAGCCTCGCGACGGGCTCATCGACGACTGCTGCGACGACGGCACCTGGGCTGTCGACTATGTTCAAAACTCCTGATGCCTGTTCGTCGTCGACGAAAATGACTTTCTCCATGTCGACGATGACGACGAGAATCGCTTCGGCGACGACGACGAGGACAACGTCGACGACGACACCTACAACCTTGCTGCTGACGAGTTCGTCGACGATCCCGTCGACGCTCCAACCTTCGTCGACTATGAGCTTATCCTAGTCGACGGCACAATCCTCGATAACGAGCGCAGTTTCTTCGTCGGCTCCTCTGTCGACGAAACAATCTATAAAGGCACTACCGTCGACGACGACTCAGTCGACGACTGAAAAGATTGTTCTTTCACGCAGAAGGAGGCAAATAACACCGTAGATGACATCTCCACGACAAGTCCAAAAATATCCTCCTAACCTATTGCTAGATGAGTATTCTGAAGAGGACGCTTATGGTGATTTTGGCCAGGCTTTTAGCCCTTCTGACTTGCAAGTAAAAATTCAGGACATTAGCTCTGAAGAAGGAGAAATGGAACAACAACATGTTCCAGAAGATTATTATGGACAAAAGGAAATTCCTAGCATGCAAGTTCCTTTACAGAAACCTTCGCGTCACTCTCAGCAGGAGATGGTGGCGATGCCATCCTCTCATCTTGGATCGACGACTTATGTTGCAGGACTACCGAAGGCGATTTCCTACTCATCAGGAGGTTCAACAGGTGCGCCCTCCTACACCTCCACCTCAGCTATCGCAGCCTGTGGCAGGACACTCTTAGCCTTCAAGGGGGCGTGACACTGAGCGTGCATAACATCCACAAGAGGTAGTGCCTGTTCAGGACGATACAGATGTTGATACTGCCTCTTCAGATGTGGACCAACAAGTGGACCCTGACCAAGACCAGAATGTAGACTGGAATCAGGATGACCCTCGAGATCCAGACGTCACCGAGCCTGATACCGCAATCTCTCCTCCAGCGGATGTCGGAGGTTTTTACAATTTGATGGAACGGGCTTCCAAGAGGTTTGGTCTCCTGGTTACCACAGTCCAGTCCGAATGTTTTTGTACGATTTCAAAGAACCATTCCGGAAATCCGTGCGTTCAATAACCCATCATTAAACATGTTTGGTCTGAAGGCCTAAAGGCTGTGCAGAATCCGGCCACAGTCCTCCCGGTGCTCCCCAGACTGGAGAAAAAATATAAAGCACCAGATGGCAGCCCGGCGTGTCTACTAGGTCAACCAAAACCGGACTCTGTCATTTCCCAGGCCGCACAGAGCAAGTCAAAAAACCCATCCACGCCTCTAATCACGCCTCCAGATAAAGAGGGCAGGCGTTTAGGCAATGTGGGAAAAAGATTCTCCACAATAGCCAGTCTCCGCGTTAGGGCGGCTAAAGCTTTGGCGATCCTGGGAAGATACGATCGCCAGATATGGTGTGACCTCTCTCCGTTCGTGGAGGAACTTCAGGATACATCTAAGGACGAGGTAAAGAAGATCTTGATGGAGGGAGGTGAGCCTCTTCCGAGGTAATCGACTGCGCTATGGATATAGCAACCACGGCTTTTCGAGCGCTAGCCAGCTCGGCGGTTCTGAGACGCCAGGGATGGTTGAGAGCCACGTGGTTCAGACAGGAGGTGCGGAATAAAATTCTAGATCTGCCATACAATGGAGAGATGTTATTTGGCAAACACATGGATGACGCCCTACAGGGCATAAAGAAAGATACGGACATGGCCAAATCCTTAGGAACTTTGCAATATCGCAAGGTACCCTTCAGAGGAGCTAGAAGAAGAGGATTCTCCACCTATAGAGGCGGCAATCAGCACCGCTACTCTTCCGGCTCACAGCCTAGCCAAACATACAAACCCCAGTACTCTCAGAGGGGTTCTTTCTCTCGCCAACAACAGAGAGGACGACAAGGGCAGCAAAGGAGAGACAATACCGGAAAACAGTAGCGTCCAGGTGGCTCTTTCTACTGTTCCTGTGCCCTCATTAACACCAGTGGGGGGCAGGATTACCCATTGCCTCAACAACTGGATGGTCTTAACAGACCAGTGGGTCCTAAACATCATCAAGGAAGGACACTCGGAGTTCCAAGATCTACCTCCAACAAGAGCTCCAGACGCCTTTACACCCAAACATCTGAAGCTCCTTCATCTCGAAGCCCACCAACTCTTCACTAAGGAGGCAATAGAACCTGTACCCCTCTACCAAAAGGGGAACGGATTCTATTCCAGGTTCTTCCTGGTTTGGAAAACGAAGGACAAGTGGCGTCCGATCTTAGATCTACGGCAGCTCAACACTTATCTCATCAAGTTGTCCTTCAGGATGAGCACTCTTCAGGACATCCTCCGCCTTCTCAATCCAGGGGACTACATGGAGACACTAGATTTGGAAGACGCTTACTTCCATGTACCCATTCATCCAGCTCACAGGCAATATCTTCGATTTACAGTAGGCAAGAGCAATTTTCAATTCAAAGTACTGCCTTTTGGTCTCCGGTCCGCTCCGCGGATCTTTACAAAGGTACTAGCTCCGGTGGCAGCCTTTCTCAGGAAGCTGTCTTTAGAAGTCTTCCCATATCTGGACGATTGGCTGCTGAAGGCTCATTCTTTCCAAGAGGCGTCCAGGGCAGTCACGAGCTGCAGACAGCTGTTCCAGCAACTGAGCTTTCGGCTCAACAGAGAAAAATCATTTTGGCGCCCCTCCAAAACAGCGAAGTTTCTGGGTGCAATCCTGGACACGGAGTGCTGCCTGGCTTTTCCTTCGGAAGAACGCCAAAACAAGCTGATTCTTTCAGCTCGCCTTCTTCAGACACGGAAGTTTCTGTCAGTTCGCAAATACAAATCGCTTCTCGGATCAAGATCATCCTGCATACCATTGGTACCACACTGCAGGCTGCGAATGCGTCCACTGCAGGAACAGTTGGACAAACAATGGCGTCAGGTCACAAGCTCCTTCGACGACAGGATTGTCATTACTCCGGAAATGAGGAAGGCAAGCAGCTGGTGGTTGCTAAAAGAAAATCTTTCCATGGGTTTACCATTCCAACTTCCACCATCTCCCATGGTATTGACAACAGATGCATGGAAGGATGGGGAGCGGTCCTCCAAGAACTAAAGTTCAGTGGTCATTGGAGCCCAGTCCAAGTAAAGTTCCACATCAATCTACTGGAACTTATGGCCTTTCGTCTAACCTTCCGCGAATCCGCGACCGTTCAGTGCTGGTTTGTACAGACAACACCACAGCCATGCACTACATAAACAAGCAAGGCGGAACGAGATCTTGCACCCTCTCGAAGGAAGCACAGAGGCTTTGGAATTGGGTGATCCAACACAATATCACCCTTTAAGCGGAACATCTAGCGGGAACACTCAATGTCACAGCGGACGCTTTGAGTCGCCAGAAGACGATCACCCACGAATGGGAACTGGATCAAACCATTCTACAGGAACTGTTTACACGCTGGGGAACCCCATCCATCGATCTATTTGTAACTCCCCAGAACGCCAAATGCCAGTCCTTCGCAAGCAGGGTTCACCATCGGGAATCCCTGGGGAATGCGCTTTTGATTGCCTGGTACGGCGCATTTGTTTACGCCTATCCTCCCATTCTGCTGATCCCCAGACTGATCCGCAAGGTCAAGGCAGAGCCGTGCAGGATGATTCTGATCGCACCAGCATCGCCGTCCCCGGTCCCTCCCTCGGTCCGGATCAGGCGTCGCTCGACGTCTCATTCGACGCCGAGAGAAGAGCAATTATTCTATGATCCGGCCGCATCCTTTGAACCTGACTATCAGGAGATGGGTGGCGAGGGGGATTGGGAGGGGTCTGAGGACCATCTGGAATGAGAGTGCCAGTCGTTTCAGGACTGGGCCAGCGGATCTAGGGAAGGCCAGTGTTTTGGACACTTCGCCGGACACTGGCTTTGACTCCCCTCCTACTGTGGCTACGGAGGAGGGGGGCTGCTTACATCGTGGTGCTGACGAGGGCGGCCAAGGCTTTGGGTCGTGAGCTCCCCGTCCCGGGCCTGAGGACTAACCTCCTCACCGAGGTCCTTAAACCGCAGGCAAGCTCTTTGGAGCCTCTACTGCCGTTTAATGAGGCCCATACTGACGTTCTGTTGGGCACTTGGTCCAGGCCTGCTACAGGTCCCCCTGTAGATCGGAACGTGGCCAGGCGTCACCGCTTAGCCCCGGGCGACCCTAGCTTCCTGTCCACCCACCCCACATCCAAGAGCCTGGTTATCCAGGCTTCTAACTCCCAGACCGCATTCCTGACTGCACCACCTGATCGGGAATCCAAAAGGTATGGGCAGTTCGGTAAGAAGCTGTTCTCCTCACTTAGTCTGGGGTTGCGGTCAGTCAACACAGCTTGCCTTTTGGGCCGTTATACCCACTGTCTGTGGGACACGGTCGCGGACATTCTGCCAGCTTGGCCGGAGGAGACCCGGGTCAAACTCGCTCAAGCCCTAGCGGAAGGGCCGGATGTAACACGGTACTCTATACGATGTGGGCTGGATACCAAGGACTCGCTGGGCAGGGCGATTTCCACGTCAGTGGCGGTTCGCCGCCACGCCTGGCTGAAGTCCGCCAACTTTTAGTCTGATGTCCAGAATTCCCTCATGGACATGCCGTTTGATGGCCGTTGCCTTTTTGGCGACAAGGCGGACAGTGCGCTTGAGCGTTTCAAGGACTCCAGGGCTACGGCCAAGTCCTTGGGCCTGTCGGGCCAGCGCCAGCAAACTTCTGCCTTTTGTGGCCAAGGAAGGGGCCCCCCCCTCACGTCCTGCCAGCCACGAGCCGCAGACTAACATCCAGCGCGTCAGCGGACGTGGTAACCGCCGTGGTGGTGCCAGGGGACAGCGGTGAGGCCAGTCCACATCCACCCCCGCAGCATCCGCCTCAGTCAGAGCTTTCAGGCCCATTCGATGCAGAGTTCGCCATCACCTCCTCCGCTGGCGCTCCATCACATCGGACAGGTGGGTGCTGCAAGTCGTCCGAAGGGGCTACTCACTACCCTTCGAGGCGACCCCTCCAGCCATGCCACTGCAGTACCACCGCGTGTCGGGATCACTTGCAACTTCTGCAAGAGAAAGTTATGGCCCTCTTGGCCAAGGGGGCCATCGAGTGCGTTCCTGGGCCAGAAGTAGATTGTTGTGGTTGTTACTCCCACTACTTTCTGGTTCCCGTGAAGAGCAAAGGGGGCCTACGCCCTATCTGGGACCTGCAGAACGTCAACTGCTTCTTCCGGAAGGAGAAGTTCAAGATGCTGACTTTGTCTCCGGCCCAGAAGACTGGATGGTAGCGTTGGACTTGCAGGACGCATATTTTCACATCCCCGTCCAGCCGGCGTTACCTGCGGCTCACGGTAGGCCGTGAGCACTTTCAGTTTACCGTGCTCCCCTTCGGCCTTACCAGCGCCACTCGGGTGTTAACGAAAGTGATGGCGGTGGTTACAGCCCATCTGCGCAGATTAGGGGTGTCAGTCTTTCCCTACCTCGACGACTGGTTGTTGAAGGCGTGCTCCCCTCAGACAGTCGTCATTCACCTCCAGACTAAGGCCGACCACTTGCACTTGCAGGGGTTCTCCATCAATGTGCCGAAGTCACACCTGTGTCCCTCTCAAAAGCTCCTCTTCATCGGAGCGGTTCTGGACTCGGCGCAGTTTCGGGTTTATCCTCCCGAACAGGGGGTTTGGGATATTCAGGCTCTGATTCCGATCTTCCGGCCTTTATCCCGAGTCTTGTTCAGGTTGATGCTGCAGCTTCTGGGACTGTTGACCTCCTGCATCCTTCTTGTGCATAACGCCAGGTGGCGGATGCGGGCTCTGCAGTGGGACCTAAAGTTTCAGTGCGCCCAGCATCAGGGCAACCTGTCCGACCACGTCCTGGTCTCGGAGGGCACTGCAAGACCGTTTCAGTGGTGGCTCACGGACCGTGATTGTGTCAATGGCAGATCCCTCTCCTTACCCCAACTGGAGCACGTAGTAGTGGCGGATCCGTCCCTCCTGGGCTGGGGGGGGCCACATGGAAGAGGCGGAGATCAAAGGCCTCTGGTCTCCGGCGGAGTCCCGGCTCCATATCAACCTTCTGGAGCTGCAGGCGATCTGACCTGCACTGAAGGCATTCCTTCCCTCTGTCCGGGGAAGTGTAGAGCAGGAGTTCACGGGCAACACCACCGCCATGTGGTACTGCAACAAACAGGGCGGGTGGGGTCTTGGACCCTTTGTCAGGAGGCTCTGCGCTTCTGGCAATGGCTGAAACACCAGGGCGTCACCCTGGTGGTTCAACACCTGGCAGGTTCCCTGAATGCCAGGGCGGACGAGCTCAGCAGCCGGTGCATGAAGGATCACGAATGGCGTCTGATCTCGGACGTGTCGCAGGGCCTCTTTCAGCGATGGGGAGAGCCTTGGTTAGATCCTTTTGCCACGGAAGAGAGCATGCAATGTCATCAGTTCTGCACATTGGAATTTTCAAGGCTGGCACTCACTCGGAGACGCTTTTCGTCGTGAGTGGAGCTGCAGTCTGTTGTACGCCTTTCCGCCTATACCACTTTTGCCCAGAGTACTGAAGAAGATCAAGCGCGACCAGGCCCAAGTCATCCTTGTGGCTCTGGACTGGGCACAAAGATACTGGTATCCCGAGCTACTCAGCATTTCAGTCGATCCCCCGATTCGTCTGCCTCTTCAGGAGGACATTGTCACAGCAGCAGGGGACGGTCCTCCACCGAACCTATCCAGTCTCCACCTCCATGCGTGGAGATTGAGCGGCGACAGTTGAAGCCATTTGACATGCCTCCTGAGGTCTGTGATTCTGGCAGCCAGGTGTCCCTCCACGAAATCGGTATACGCCTGCAGGTGGAACAAATTTGTGGAATGGTGCACAGCAAAGGCTGAGGATCCACTCTCTGCCCCCCTCTCTGAGGTTCTCCTCTTTCTTCTTTCTCTTGCCCAGCAGGGCTCTGCTCTCGCCACTATCAAGGGCTACCTCTGCCATTTCGCCTTTTTAAGGCTACCTGATCAGCCTTCTCTTTTCAAGTCCCCTGTTGTAAATAGATTCTTGAAGGGCATCACTCACACGTTTCCTCCTGTTCCTTTTGTGATGCATCAGTGGGACTTGAACCTTGTTCCTACTTATTTGATGTGCGCATCTTTCGAGCCACTTCACAATTGCCCTCTTCGTCTTCTCACTCCTTCCTGGTGGCCATCACCTCTGCCAGGAGAGTGAGTGAGATCCAGGCTCTTTCTTCCAAACCTTCTCTCTGTCCATCCGGACAAAGTTGTGTTGAAAACGCATCCCTCTTTCCTGCCCCAGGTAGTCACAGCCTTCCACATCGGGCAGTCCATCACCTTGCCCACCTTCTTTCCTCCTCCGCATCCCTCGAAAGAGGGAGAGGCTCCACGTCTGGACCCAAAACGTGCGCTCTCATTCTATCTGGACCGCACACGCCAGTTTCACGTGGACGACCAGCTCTTTGTTGGTTACGTGGTTGCTAAGAAGGGACGGGCGGTGCACAAACGGACCATCTCTCGGTGGGTCGTGTTGTGCATCAAGGTATGCTACTCTTTGGCTAAAAATGAGCCTCCTGTTGGGCTGAGGGCCCATTTCACTTGGGGCACGGCGGCTACTACTGCCCTGGGTTGGGTATTCCCCTTGCAGGACATCTGTCAGGCAGCTAGCTACGTGGGCCTAACTGCACATGTTCGCTAGACACTACTGCCTGGACAACCAAGTCCGGAGAGATGGCTTTTTCGGGTTTCTGTTCTCCAGGACTTTCTGGTGTGATCATTGGTTCGCAGACCCACCACCGGGGTTGGTATTGCTGGGGTATCTATTCTAATGTAAGGAATCGAACACTAACCTGTTTCTTTAAGATGCACAAGTTACTTGCCTTCGGTAACGATATATCTGTAAGAAACAGTTAGCGATAGATTCCTTACCGCCCCACCGATTCTCCCCGTTCTGTGAACCGATATCTAGGGTTAAGGTTCTTCCCTTTGAGAGCCCTAGTTTCATGGCACCAGTGTCTGTTTTTATCATGGCTCTGTGTTCCTGGCGCGAAAAAGCTATGTATAAAACTGACGTCAGCGCGCGAGGTGGCGTCTAAGTACTCCGATGTCATCTCGGCGCCGACGACGGACGCGGAGCTGCAGGCGACGCCTACCGACGCGCAGGGGTACTGCTACGCAAAACTTTCCGGATCCAGTCTGACGCCTGGTGATATTCTAAGGTAAGGAATCTAACACTACCTACTGTTTCTTACAGATGTATCGTTACCGAAGGTAAGTAACTTGTGCACCGGGTCCAATGAATGGCAATTCTATTGTGTGGTTTTGCAAGACTTTTCAAGCTGAGCCATTTCCCATACCCATAACCTTCGGAGGTAATGCTTGGGCTACATGATGGTGAGAAATCTGATGTTAGAATTATCCATTAGAAGAACAAGTTACTTACCTTTGATAATGCAGTTTTGCAGCGTGAATCTTTTCTGGATTCACTATGCTATGCATTATTCCGCCATCTAGTGGTTGGGTCTGGAATTGTAGTGGTTTTTTGTTTTTTTTTCGTGTTCTGGTGAGTGTCGACACACCACCATTTGATGTCCTTCTGTGACATCGACCTGCTTCCTCTGGAAGCTCCCACCTTTGGTCGCCATCTTCAGATCCCTGTTTTCTTCCGTTGGGTCTGGATCAAGACTGAAGGAGCTCCAGAACTTTGAAGAGAAGAATCCACGAAAATCAACTAGAAGAACAGGTTAACAACTTATCGACACACCGGCCTTCGATCCGGTGAACCGGGACGCAGAGGAGAGGAAAATAACACCGAAACTTCGAGGTCCAACAGAGAATGCGCACACGAGGGCTCCCTGGGCGCTGTAATGGACAAGACACCATTTAACACCTTGGCTGCTAGGCGTTTTCCCCCTCCTGTGCTGAAAATTGCTATTCTTCTTTATTCATGACGAGCTCAGCTCGTCATCAGCACAGCTTAACTGTGCATCATGACGAGCTGAGCTCGTCATGAGCATCGAAAGGGTTAAGCTCTGCGACAATTGCCACAACAAGTACGCACAAAAGGACCAGCAACCAGTCGGTAACCTTTGCCTGCCACTCGACCACTGCTCCTAAGACTGCAACGCATGCTCGGCGTTCACCCCTAAGACCTTGAGGGTGAGGGAAAGGCAAAGAGCAAATTAAAACCTGCAGGGCCATGGTCCACAACCATCTCTTCGAGACCTGGGCCTCTCCTGCGAGGAAGAGGACAATGTCGCTGAGAGCGACAATGACGCGCACGTCCAAGCCGTCGATGCTGAATAGAGAACTCCAAAGGAGGTAAGAGAACAGTGACCCTGAGACAGCCGACTGAGCCCCGAAAATGTGACTCTTAAGTCCTCAAAAACAGCCCCAGTGTCGAAACTTTCAGGGACCGCTAGCTCGTCCAAGGACACAGTCTATCGGTTCCTTTGACAAGGACTCCCAGATGGCGAAAACCCTTGATAAGACAAAGTTTCCGAAGAGCAGTCACAAGAAAGACTCCTTGACGTCGAAGAAAGAGAGGGTGAAGCAAACTTCGACTTCAATGTCTACAACCACCAAGATACAGCCCGAAAATCTCGACGCCGAAGCACAAGCGTCGGAGCTCGAGAAGAGAAAGAGGTTTGAAGCCGAAATGGCATGTATCTTGCCACGCAAGAAAGATTGCGACGAGACAATGAAGCATTTCAAAACCCCGCCAAATCTTCCCGAAAGAGACCTCGAGGATCTACAGGTTCCTACAACCCCAGAACCGAAGGAAGAAGAGGACCAAACCTATCATGGTTCGGGGATCTCGGAAACACAAGACATGCAGTGTAAAGATCTCAACGCTGACTCACCATAAGAAGGGGTAGATACATACCCTTCGAGGCCCTCACCCCCGACGACATCGGGATGTACAATCTGATAATAAAGAAGCCTGCTGACACCTATGGAGTACAGCTAGAGGAGCAAAAGCCACAGTCCTGCTTTCTCCTAGAAACTTTGCTGCCCACAAAAAAAAGAAGCCAATTCCTGCCTATGCTCCCAAGTGTGTTGGACCAGGGAAAGGAAGCCTTCAAGGAACCTGCCACATGCAAGGCAGTAACACCAAGGGGTGAGAAAAAATACAAGCACTCCTGCAAGGACCCAATGTACATCAGAGGTTCAGTGCCTGCAGACTCTATAATAGCTTCCACAGCCAGGAAGAGGGCTAATGTACCCACTAACGTGGGCCCACAACCAGACCGGGAGCAAAAGAATGGATCTCTCAGGAACGACGATAAAACAAAGTGCTGCGATTCAGCGGCGCATAGCCAACTCTTAACGCCTTGATCAATAGGCATGCATACCAACACTGGGAAGAGGTAGGCGAACTGCCAAAAAAATCAGACCAGTTCCAGTGAAGGGCAAGCCACTTGGTGGAAGAGAGGAAAAACATGGCCAATACATGTTTAAAATCCGCCCTAGATGCTGCGGAGACAGCAAGCAGGCAAATGATGATCGGGGTTACGGAAAGAAGACACCCTGGCTACGAATCTCAGGGTTCAAACCAGAGGTTCAAAGTAACATCTTGAACACTCCGTTCAATGGAGAACAACTGTTCGGAACGGCTGTGGACAACAAGCTAACTAAGCTGAAGAAAGAAAATGAAACAGCAAGGTCCATAGGGGAGGCAATCCTTTCAAGGGCGCACTCGAGGAAGAGGCCAACAGCAAAGAGGGGGACAACAACCCACCTCCAAGTGACTGCACTACAACCCTGGCGCACACTCTAAAAAAGATCTCCGAGGGCACAACAACTAATAGACATACAAACACATCAGGTCCCAAACAACAAGGAATACCTCCAACATGCAATACCAGTGGGAAGCAGACTAGGAAACTTCTTCCAGGAGTGGAAAAGGATTACATCTGACAAATGGATATTATACATAATACGATACGGATACTGCATAGAACTGGTAAGACAACTGCCATGCAAGAAACCAAAGAACAAGGTTCATTCAAGAAAAGAACTGTCTCATTTGCTCTGAGAGGCACAAGAACATAGAGAGGGTGCCTTACAAGGAAAGGAACAAGGGGGTGCGGGGATGGACGGCGACCTAGACGGGGAGCAACTGTGACATAAGGACACCCCCTGAAAGCACGGCTGGCGGCACAACGGAACGGGCCCCGCTGGGGTGCTGGCGACCAGCGGGCGCACTACGCCCCCTACATAGTGCAGACTGGAGCTCTACTGCAGGACTTGGGGCATACGAAATGAGGGGCCACCTGCATTCTTTTGTATGATGCCCGATGGATCTACCTCGCTAGCTTTGGGGGAGATTGACTTTGGGCTCCCTCCTTTGACTATCACCTACCCAGCCGGACTTCAAACTAACGCACCAGCGTCTCCCCATACCTTACCTTCCCGCTTCCCCCAAACCTCCCCCCATTGGCTCCTACTCTTTCCAGCTTCTGTCCTCTGCCCTCGCATGCCCCTGCCCTTTGTCCCCAGCCTGTTTTTCTGTAAGCCTCTTCCCTCGCCTCTTGAGACTGAACTATTTTGCCTGATGCCCAATGGAGCTACCTGGTTTTAGCTATAGGGGAGATGGGCCGTGGATTCCCTCCTTGGTCGTCACCTACCCAGTCGGTTTTTAGGCAGACTTCCTTTCGTCTCTACGGTTGTCTCTTCCCTTATCCTCACTCTCTTGCCTCCCCTACCCCCCACTACTTTCTCACCTTTCTAGCTCCCCTAATGTATTGCTGACTGTTCTATTTAATGTTTACTTGTTGTTCTTTTTCTGGTATATTGTCGAACCACAATTGTTGCACTTCCATTCGTCTCTCCTGTCGTCTCCTCCCGCATACTCCCTCTATTTATGTCTCTCCTTCCCTCCTCTCTCAATGTATTGAGACCGAACTATTTTGTCTGATGCCCGATGGAGCTACCTGGTTTATATATAGGGGAGATGGGCCGTGGATTCCCTCCGGGGTCGTCACCTACCCAGTCTGTCTTTAGACAGACTTCTTCTCGTCTCTATGGTTGTCTCTTCCCTCATCATCACTTTCCCTCCTCCTTTACCCCCCACTACTTTCTCTCTCCTTTCTCTCCTCCCCTAATTGTATTACTGATTGTTTGATATAATGTTTACTTGTTGATCTTTTCTGGTATATTGTTGAACCACATTGTTACACTTCCTTTCGCCTCTCCTGTCGTCTCCTACCGCATCCTCCCTCTATTTATGTCTTTCCTTCCCTCGTCTCTCAATGTATTGAGACTGAACTATTTTGTCTGATGCCTGATGGAGCTACTTGGTTTAGCTATAGGGGAGATGGGCCGTGGATTCCCTCCTTGGTCGTCACCTACCCAGTCGGTCTTTAGGCAGACTTCTTTTCGTCTCTCCTTACTGTCTCTTCCCTAGCTCCTATCCTCTCTCCCCTGAATCTCTCCCCTTGTCTGCCCAGGGATCACAGCTTACTGGAATTTGGACGTTGCCTTGACTCGTCTACTGGTTTGTGTCCCCATCACCCTTCCCCTCCTCTTCCCATGCTGTCTCTCACCACCCCCTCCCCTTTCCCGACCTCATTATCTGTCTACTTCCCGTGCTCCAACCACCCCTCCCCTGAATTTCTCACCTTGCCTGCTTTTCTCCTTTCGTATTTGTGCTTGTTTATCTTGACCTTACATGTAACTATGTTGCCATGCTCTAAGAACTGTGTAACCTTTGTAATGATTTAAACTGTAACTATGATCTGATGCTCATGTAAAGCGCTCTGATACCTCCGGGTCTAGCCAGCGCTTTATAAAACTTTAGATAAATAAATAAATACTTCCTCATACAAAAAGTGGACAGAACATTAAGACCTATACTAGACTTAAGGTTCCTAAACACATTCAAAAAGACTCAGAAATTCAAGATGACCTCCTTACAAGAAAGAATTCCTCAGTTTTGCAGCGTGAATCTTTCTGAATTCACTATGCTGTGCATATTCCGCCATCTTGTGGTTGGAGTCGGAAAGTGCTTTGTATTTTTATTTTTTATTTTTTTGCTGTGGGAGGTTGCGAAACCTGATCCCTCTGGTGAGGCTACAACCCCCATCGTGTGTGTGCAGGCCCTCAGATTATTTTTTCCGCCATGGAGATCGGAGGTGCCCCGAAGATTTCGGTGAAAAGACAGCAAGAGACTCAGCAGGCAGAAGAGGCCCACCAGAAACTCCAAGGAGATAGGTGGTAATGACAGAGTTGCATGAGGGAGAAATCTTGAGCAAAGCAGCTTGTTTGGCTCTGCTCACATTATTCCTCATGCAGCAAGGCAAGTACACTTGGTTGCCTTTACAAAACTGTCCCCAGACGGTATGGGGATTTTCTGCACTGAGCGAATACTTCATCCACAAAGGAGGTAAGATTTTCATCTTGAATGTATGATAGCATCATGACGGATAAAATGCTCCACGCACAAGCGCAGAGCTTTAAAATGTAAGCCGGATTTATTTAAACAAATTCGGAATATATACTAGTCTGTGTAACCTGCCGGTATTTACAGCACCGTGCGGGTACGCATGCAGGATTTTGGTACTGCAGTTCAAAAGCACAAATATTCAAAAGGCGTCCTGGGAAGGGATTATATCCCAGCCTTTATTTCATTTTCAGACATATAGGGTAAGGGGTGTAGTTCTGCATTAAAAGACAGTTTAACCTCTTAACAGTGGCCAGCAAGCAGGGTGCTTAATTCCCGACTATCTACTTAGTGGGCATAACAAATATTTATAAAAAGCACCCAGAGCCCCAGTTTAACTAGCGGCAAAGCCAAACCTTTTGGTTTGCACGTAGCCCAATTCTCGACTCGGCCCCTGCCCCCTCCCTGATACACATAGCATCAAGGAGGCTTCCAGCATTCCACTGTAAGGGCCATAAAACTCGCCCGTTCCTGGAGACGGCAGGAGGCCTTCATCGACCTCCAAGGCCTCATAAATCAGGGCCTTATCTCTGGAAAAGCACATTCCTGAAACAGCCTGGCAGAACTGGGCCTCGAAGGGGTTTTTTTAGGTTCTCAGTAAGAGTCTAAATGAATTAAAGCGCTTCATTTCCTTCCAAAAGGGGAAATTGGCGGTAAAGGTGTTTTTCTCTGCAAAGCCCAAGAGCATGCTATATCTCATACCATAGGGAAACATTTAGCAGTTACTAAAGCACTTGGCTATAATAATGCACTGCAAGGCTTTCACAAGAAATACACGACAAAGCATTTTTGTGCAGGCAGTACAAAGCAAGGGTTCACAGCTATGCTGTGCACAAGCCTCAAAGATTGCACTGGCAAACAGTCGCTGATAACATTACACAGCGACCAGGAAACAATTATTTACGATAAAGCATAGGGCATACATTAAATGGAAGCCTCATTCTTGCGCAAACAGGCAGGCGCTGGCAAAATAGCACTAAGTACTAATATGCCGCAGTGGCTAAGTTCCCTACTGGGCCACTACATTAACAAAGCTAAATTAGTAGGGGTCCTTGTACTTTAAGCCTCATATACATAGACAAAGGGCCCAATAAGCCAAAGCAATATGTGTTCACAAATACAAGAAACGATCTTGCGGCACAACGTTTGCAACATATAAGTGCAATACTTAGGTGTTCACAAATGCAGAAAACTATCTTTGCGGCACAATGTGCGCAACATATAAGTACAGTATGTATGCACAGTTTTCTAAATTAGATCGCAAAATAGTGATTGATAGCTAATGCTCTATGGACGCTATCCACAGCAATATGTGTTCACAAATGCAAAATAAATTATATTTGCGGCTCAATGTGTGCAACATATAAGTACAATATTTATGCACAGGTTTTAAAATTAGATCGCAAAATAGTGATTGATAGCTAATGCTCTATTACGCTATCATATACGGTATGGCCCCTCCATTGCTGGTAATTTAAACTTTTACTTGTTACCTAAAACTTTTACTGGTTACTGCAGTACCTTCACAAGGTTTATACACTACATGTATAACGGGGAAAGAGGCAGGATCACAGATCATGCTTCGTCAGTTACTGCTCCAAATCCAAACAATGTTTATCAGCTGGCTACATAGCATTGTAACAGGCGATGCAAGGGAGGGACCCCTTACTACGAGATATACACGCAGATTGGTAACTTGGCCTACTAGGCCTCCTAAGACTCTGAGGTGGCAAATAGGAGGCTGAAAGGAGATAAATTCTTCCTATACCAACATGACCGGGTACATTATATCAAAACAGATACAATTGGGTGCATACTGCTATATTGGTAGGTATGGGTGTATGCATATGCGTGCATATAATACGTAGCTACATGTTATATTGTGGGGTGCATACATGTAGATATAAAGCCAATCAAGAGGAAGATTTACCAAGTACTAAGGTACAGGTGAAGTTCTATGTATGCAATTTTCAGACATGTGTATATATAGATATTTATGTGTCTGTGTGTGTGTATGTATATATATATATATATATATATATATATATATATATATATATATATATACATACATGTGTGTATAGATATATAAATACACGTATTAAGCAAAACACAGTATTACATATGCAAACAGTCCATGTATGTGTTTTAATATACACATATATGCCTCCCCTTTTTACCGGTAACATGCACCGCATGGCACCGGGGAAAAATATAAATACATAAATACAAATACGCTGGAAGATAGAAACACTTTTTTCTATGGGGAGCCCATACAATGTCTTTTGGAACACTGTCACACAAGACATTTGAAACACATACCTACTCCCTCCTCTATTCACCACTACGGGACGGCACAACCATGTTTTAAAACTGGCGTGTGTCACATAAACACTATGCACAGTCTCTAAGCACAACAGGCATAGTTATAATGGGGAATTGAGTCTCACACAACAGGACTACAAACCCCAGAAGACAAGTGCATAGTTATTCAAACGCTAGACAGCATTACCCCACCACAACATGTACTTGCAACACAACATTAAGTTGGCTACAATATCAATGGCGAATCACCTTCACTAAGGGGACTGATCGCCTCGAGATGCTGGGGCATACCACAACTACAATCCTCTCATACACATTATGGGTGGTTTACTGAGGCCGGTGTAAAATGTACAACACACATAAGGCCTATAACAGACGGTGCTGCGGATATGACACTATGCATACTCTAAACGCACTGTCACTTCTAAGGGGCAATTGAGTCTCACTCAGCAAGACTACAAACCCCAACATACAAGTACATATCTACGCACGCTATACAGCATTCATTTCACCAAGGCAATATGTACTTGCAGCACAACATGGTTTTGCTTCTATAACAAAGACCGATTCAGCTTCACTAAATGGGCTGATCACCATGAGAGGGGTGGGCTTACTACAACCACACTCACCTCACACACACTATGGGTGTGGCGAGCCCTAAAAAGGTGGAAGTCTTCTCCTACCACAGAGACTGATCTTCACACCATAAGGATGCCGGCAGCTCTTCAAGGGGAGTTAGCCACCGATTCCAATCAGAAAGCCGGCAACTGAGGTTCACTGCGGCCTTTCGGAACACCATAAAGAAGCCGGGGGCTCTTCAATGGAGTTCACCAAGACTTCCAAAGGTATCCCATATGGCCGGCCAACTGCGGTTCGCCGCGACCATAAAATTCGCCAACTACAGTGGGGGGTGCACACCCTTCCACCACGTGCTGCACATACACACAGTAACACAAACGCATTCAAAGCAATACCTCGAACATTGCATATGCCTACCCTATAGCAAAGTAGTTTGACTGGGATTATGTAGGAACACGTACCTCACATGTGGCCCACTGGAGGGGAGCTCCTACTCACCACAAGGTATAAGGGCAAACGTAACACACACCTACCACGGCGTGTTCCTGTTACAACTACCATTACCATCCATAAGGGCAGAATGAACACAAGCAGGGTGCAGTTCTTCAGGCTTCCTGCCTACATGATAGAAACTACACATGGTCTGCACACAGCACAGTGAAAGGTTACGGTGTTCTCCCTTGCACGGAATTACAAGGCAGCTCAATATCAAATAACACCAGGCAATAGCCTAATTAAAATTACGAGACCATTCGCAAGTAGTTAGCCAAAAGGCCCACTGTGCGCGATACACTCAAAGGGCCGTCACCTTCCTTGAACCCAGTGGCCAAACTAAGTCCAGGACAACTTCTCCTGTACAAGTCAATATTTGGATAGACCACATGGGTGGAGTATACTTCGTAAGGAAAGGATAAGAGCACGCATATGTGGGCCTCTGCATCAAATACGTATATTAGATATATAGCTGATATAGCATCAGGTACGTTTATATGTACAAGCGAAGGCAGATAATAGGGTAAGGCCTTTACTTCATCTACCCTCTTTTCTCTCCTAAGAACATTAACAGGACGCATAAGCAGGTATTAGCGCCCATGTTCTAAAATACCATAACCATGGAAGTGTGGTAACAAATTTCAACAGGGCATCAGCATACCCCTGCAGTGGTCTGGGCTACCAAGGTGAGCATCAGACAAGAAATACGTACTCCCGTAAATCAGCCAGGCACCTCAAAAAACCATTAGGCCTTATCTACTTATGGTAGTAAAACCGGCCCATTGCATCAAAAGAAAAAGAGCTTGTGGTTGGTAAGGACCATTTTAAAAATAGCACGCACAGAATATAACAAGGAAATCAGGTGATAGCCTTCATAAGGATGAATGGGCCTAGGACGTTTAACCATTTGAATAAAACATTCAAGGGGGTGGTTCCTGGTCACATGTAACATTATTAAAACAAATACAGATTAATACGCAAAGTAGTACGTATATGGGTACTTTTCCTCAAAGGAAAGCCGTATGGATACCTACTAGGTAAACCGGTTGGCCAATAACTAGCAGGAGGGGCACAGGCCCACTCTACCAGGAAGAAGGGTGCAACAATAGCCTTCCTGGCTAACACACCCTTTCAAGACATATGCCTGGCGGCAACATGGGCTTCAGTGCACACGTTCACGAAGCACTACTGTGTGGATATACAAATAAAGAAGGAAGCACAAGTCGAACAGAAGGTGCTTCAACATATATTCAACAACCAACGCTCATCTTCCACCCAGCCGCCGCAAACGTAACTAAACCGCTACAAAGTCTATGCACAGCATAGTGAATCCAGAAAGATTCACGCTGCAAAACGAATAGTTTCTTACCTGTCGGTGTAGTTTTGCAGCTTGAAGATCTTTCTGGATTCACTAGCGAACCCACCCACCTCCGCCAGAAAGATGAGGCTGGAGAAGCAGGTGGTAATACAAGGATATATATCTATATAGATGTTTGCATACGTAGGTAGACACGTACATGTAAAACAAAAAAAAAAAAAAACAGGTGTGTACATGTCAATATCTATATAATTATTTAAAAAGTCACCCTTTTAAAATCTACAAGTGTCCCTGCACTCTCAGCCCCTTAGGCAATATATATAGTAGACTTACTAAGCAATAAGACAAAATCGCAAGGCAGAAGGGGAAAAAATAATCTGAGGGCCTGCACACACACGATGGGGGTTGTAGCCTCACCAGAGGGATCAGGTTTCGCAACCTCCCACAGCAAAAAAAAAAAAAATACAAAGCACTTTCCGACTCCAACCACAAGATGGCGGAATATGCACAGCATAGTGAATCCAGAAAGATCTTCAAGCTGCAAAACTACACCGACAGGTAAGAAACTATTCGATACAGGTAGGGGACTAGATGGAAACGATTGATCTAAAGGACGGTTACTTGCACATCCGCGTGAACAACCGACCAAAAAACTCTATCAGATTCGTAATCAACAAAACACTACCAATACACGGTGCTAGCGTTCGGACTCAAGTCAGCACCAAGAGTGTTCACATAATGTCTAGCGCCAGTAGCAGCCCATCTAAGAAGGCAAGGAATACATGTTTACCCAAACCTAGACGACAGGTTAGTAAGAGAGGGCACATATGACCTTTGCAAACAGCACATAGAGAGGGTCATAGAGACCTTGTTCAAGCTCGGTTCCTCAATACATCGGGAAAACTCATCAATAACGCCAGAGAAGGTGAAGGTATTCCTAGGGGCAGAAATCGACACATTAGGGAAGGTTTTCCCAAACACAAAGACAAAGAGGACAGTAGCAATACTGAAGGAGACAAATCTATACAGCACGGGCAAGCTCTGACAGTGAGAACAATGGGGAAACTACTAAGGATGAGGACTTTATGCATTCATCTAGACCAAAACATTCGACTGCACATGAGACCATTCCAGGAATGGATTCAACATCAATGGTCACAGGCAAAAGGGGGTTGGGAGGATCGAGTGGTTGTCACACAAACAGTTCTTCAGGAGATGACGTGGTGGAATAGGAAGAACATAACACAGAGAAGACCTTTCACACAACCATCTCCAACAGTGACCATTACAACGTACTCCTCCCAACAGGGGTGGGGAGCCTACATGAACAACCTCAGGGTGAGGGGGTTTATGGACCCAGCAGGATGGGATAAAACGCATCAACTTCCTAGAATTAAACGTGGTGTTCCTCGCCTTAAAAACCTTTCAGAATGAGCTTTACGGAAAAAGGGTGTTGATTCAAACAGACAATAAAACCACAATATTTTACATCAACAAGCAAGGGGGAACACAATCATTAACACTGTCAACCCTAGCCCAGGAGCTATGGCGATGGGCTATCCCAAGGAACATAGACCTACTGGCAATCCATCTTCCAGGGAAGGACAATGTAGAAGCACAGACTGAGCAGACAGACATCAACATCCCACGAATGGATGAGTTGCCTATTATTATTGTTATTATTACCTTGATTATCGCACCATTCCTGTAGCGGAGCCCAGATTTTCAGGCCAGCAGTGCGTTTCTTTCTACCTTTCCCTTTATATCTGGGCTCCGCTACAGGAATGGTGCGATAATCAAGGTAATAATAACAATAATAATAGGCAACTCATTCAAACCTAATTTAGATTTATTGGTGTCACTCTTATTGAAGTCTATATGTGGGATTTAACTATTTACCCAGGTAGTAAGGAACAAAGGAACTGATAATTGCTCTTGTATTTGTAGTTCAAATGACAAAGGCCTCTGTATTCTTATTTGATGATTAGTTTTATGTTGTGCTTTTATTACACATGTGTCTAGTTTGATGTAGCTTGATTTATTATTTTCAAATGCCAGCTCTGAGATTGATTTCTGGGCACAGCACACAGTTATTATACTGGGCTAAACGATGCATAATGTGGTATCCATATATTTCATATTTTTTTTTTCTTTTTATATTTTCTCCTTTCCTATAGAAATCTGCCAGACTAAGGGGTGGGGTGGGGGGAGGGTTAGGGGGCTCTGGTGAACTCTCTCAGTGTAAATTTATGTATTCTATGATTTTATACAAAAATCAATAAAAACCATTTAAAAAAAAAACATCCCACGAATGGGAGATGAATCCATCAAATTCGGAAAATCTTCAGAAAGTGGGGGACTCGGCAAATCGACCTATTTGCAACATCCCAAAATGGAAAATGCCAACACTTCGCATCCAGACAACCATACGCACAGAACCTAGGGAATGCGCTATGGATAGATTGGTGAGGGACATTTGCTTACGCTTTTCCCCCGATACCACTGATGCACAAGGTACTCAAGTGCAGGGTCAGCCGCATGACACTGATCCTCATTGCACCACAGTGGGCCAGACAACCCTGGTTCTCTCTGATATTGGAAATGGCACCAGGCATGAGTTCCCTAACGGAAAGGACCTTCTAACTCTGCAAAATGGAAAGGTGCTACACCCAGAACCAGAAAGCCTAAGCCCAACAGCGTGGCTCCTGATGACTTTCCATTTTCTCACTTCAATTAACCAGAGAACACAATGCTTAGTACTCAGAGCGGCAAGAAGACCTACAACAAAAAAGTGTTGCACAGCAAAATGGAAACGTTTCTCTCTTTGGTGCCATAGGGAAAAACTTTCAAGAAAGATCACAAGGGATTCAACAGTACAGAAATATTGAACATATTTGCTACAGGAGAAACTAAGCTACGCATCTATAAGGGTACACTTGGCAGCCATCATAGCTTACACAAGAGAAATGGGGTAAAGTGTCTTCACATCACAAGTGGTCAAGAGGTTCCTGGAAGGAGCAAAAAGGATAGCTCCTCCAAAGAGGGTGCCACCAACCACATGGATCCTCAACGTGGTACTCGCTCAAATGATGAAGGCGCCATTCGAGCCAACACACAATGCAACTTTACAAATGCTCACGCTGAAAACAGCATTTTTAGTGGCAATAACCTCACTATGTAGAGTAAGTGAATTGCAGGCTCTAACACTACAAGAGCCTTACTTCCAAATACATAATGACAGCATCATCATGAGAACTGATCCACATTACATGCCAAAGGTGGTCTCGAAGTTCCATATTAACTAGACAATACAAATACCATGTTTTTTCCAAAACACAAGCAGAAAGAGCCTTGCACACCCTGGACGCCAGAGGGGCTGTCGTGTACTGCATTGAGCGAACAAAGAAATGCCGGAAAATAAAGCAATTCATTGGTTTATTTGCAAACCGTTTTCTGGGACTACCAGTGACCAAGAATATCATTGCAAGATTGATTGCACAAGTCATACAGTTGTGCCACAAACAGTAAGATCAAACCTTGGAAGGAGCACCCCACGCCAAAAGGAAGAAAGGAGTAACAGTGGATTTCCTAGCAAACACACCTATTCAAGACATTTGCCAAGCAGCGTCATGGTCTTCAGTGCACAAAGCACTTCTGTGTTGACATTCGGATGAACCAAGAGGCACAAGTAGGACAGCGTTAATCTTCCACCGAGCCACCACAAAACTAGCAAACCGCTACAAAGTCTATGCACAGCATAGTGAATCCAGAAAAGATTCATGCTGCAAAACGTATAGTTTCTTACCTGTCTCCACCAAGATGACGACACAGGAGGAATAAATAAAGGGAAACTAAAAGGAACAAAATAAAAATCTGAAGATGGCGACCAAAGGTGGGAGTTTCCGGAGGAAGCACATTGACGGCACAGAAGGACACCAAATGGTGGTAAAAAGAAATACTATAATTCCGGACCCTACCACCAGATTGCGGAATAATGCACAGCATAGTGAATCCAGGAAAGTCTTCAAGCTGCAAAACTATACCGACCGGTAAAAAACTGTACATTTCTGATGGATACACTATCTGCAAATTCATCACTGTCCGCCCTCTTCTGTGAATGGTCTATTTTTCTGTCTAAAAAGGTCCCTAGAGATCTTCTTACTGGTGCCTCTAATACTGTTAGGCTTTTAGTACCAGCGTGCGGACAGAATCAAGAAGAAACTGATAAGTACATGCAGAACTGGTGTTTATATGCAGTGCCATTGTCACAAGGCAAACCAAAGTCCACGTGGAGCCACTGGTACCAACTATCTGCACGTGGGAGTAATGTTTCATTCTTCCAGATCCAGTCTGGCGCCTGAGGATATTGTAAAGTACTCTAAACTATCCACCAGAAAGGGTGCCCGAAGGTATGTAACTTGTTCTTAAAATCCATCGGATTATGAGCTTTTTTGGTTCACGTTAAAGTCCGACTGGAGCACACATTAGTATGCAATGATTTCAATTACCGGCCACCAGAAAGGATTCAGTATATGAAGCAGAAGCTTCCCAACCAGTCAGGCAATACTGTCCATTGACCACGAAGTAGTCATAATTCCGTAAGAGGAAGATTATCTGAAAGAGACTATTAGTTATGGGTTCCTCACCTTGGAATTACCCCTGGCATTCAACTAGATCTAGAGAATTATTCTTCGGCTGTGCCTATGTGCGTCGGTTGGTGGCGACGGTCGACTCCGCGCTAGTTTTCGTCGTGATCGCCAGAATGATATTGATGTATCTACTTAGACACCCTCTCCTCAACCCCCCCCCCCCCCCCCCCCCCTTTCCCCCAAGCGCTCACGCCGGTACTTACTTTTTCGGTGCCAGCCAGTGCAGACCCGGAGAGAGCATTACCTCTAGTGACTTTGACTCTTTTTTTCGACTTTTTGTCAATATCTTTTTGAGTCATCCGACTCCTGTTGCACAGGGATGTCATCTCTGTGGACTCGCTTCAAGCCTTGTGGCTCCTGCCACAAGCTGATGTTAGTGACGGACCCACATCTCGTGTGCCTCTGGTGCCACGAGCGTGACCACAAACCCGAAGTCATGCCCTGACTGTGCCATGGCCCGAAGTCTTTGTTGGAGCGGTCCCGAAAGCTTCTGGAGACCTGGCAGTCTGCTCAGCTGCGCTCGATGTCCCGGCCGAGAGGCAGATTGGGGGACCGGTCATGGAGCCATCACCACCACTCTTCGTTGCAGTCTTAGTCTTTGGGTAAGTCGAAGCACAAAAAGGTGAACCCTGCCCAACTTTGTAGCTTTTACAAAGCCCTCCACTCCATCTTTGGGCAGCCTGAATCCGCCAGCATGCCTTAGGGCCCTGTGGACTCAGCTGGGGGTCCTAGGTCTTCGATGTCGGCCCCCTCCCCACCCCAGTGCTGAATCCATTGGCGGTGCCTAAGCCCCCTCCGACGCCGGTGTTGTGTCCCCAGCTGCCATCGACCCCAGCCCCCCCTTGACGTGGACACGTAGCCGGACCAACGTCTGTGCTGGTGCCGACCGGTACTTTTATACACCTGTTTTCCCCTGGTGGTCCCTTTCGCCCAGAGTGGTTACCAGAGGAGGGTGAGGAGGACTGGGCGGGGTTTGTGGGCCCTTTGGCAGACCAATTAGAAGAACAGGACTGGCGAGGAGTTGGGTGAGAATAGTCTGGACACCTCTCCGGACCTTAGCGTGCTATCTCCCCCTACCGTAGCTACGGAGGATGTTGCATCATATGCAGTGGTGTTGCATAGGGCGGCTGAGAGCTCAAACCTTGAGCTTCCTACGGTAGCGGTCAAGACTAACCTCCTGACCAAGGTGCTTCAACCGGCGGCAGCCTCTTCGGAGCCCCTGCTGGCGTTTAATGAGGCACTCATGGACATCCTTTTGGGCACTTGGTCCCAGCCCAACACAGGGGCTCCTGTGGATAGGATGATTCCCTGATGCCACCGCCCGGCCCCGGCGAACCCATTTTCCTCACTCAATCTACTACCCTCAAGAGCTTGGTGTTCCAAGCTTCGACTACCAAGGGTGCATTCTCTACTGCTCCACCTGATAGGGAATCCAAGAAGATGGACCATCTTTGGAAGAAAAGGTTCTCTTCCTCCAGCTTAGGACTGCGGTCGGTGAACCCCGCATGCTGCTTTGGCGTTACTCCCATTTGGTGTGGGACACGGTCGCGCAGGTGCTGCCACAGTGCCCGGAGGAGGCCCGGGCCGTGCTCTCCCGTGCAGCTTCCGATGGGCAAGAGGTAGCGAAGTTCGCCATACAATGAGGACTAGATACCTGACTCGCTAGGCAGGACAATTTCCATGTCAGTAACCGCAAGACAATACGTCTGGCTGAGGTCCACTGGCTTTTCGGGTGATATCCAAGCTACACTTTTGGACATGCCCTTTGATGGCCGTCGCTTGTTTGGCCACAAAGTAGACAATGTGCTCAAGCGCTTTAAGGGCTTCAGGGCTACGGCCAGATCCTTGGGCCTCGCTTCTATCTCTCTCCCCACGCAGTCTGCTTTTCACCCCTTTCGCGGCTACAGAAGGGGTGCCCCACCCCGTTATGTCCAGAGCCACAAGCCTGCGCAAGCTGTCCAGCATCTGCTTGGTCGAGGACGTGGGACCCACCGTCGTGGGTCTGGGGGCCAACAGGCAGGCTAGTCCCCAAGCACCCTCTCTGCAGCAGCCTCCAAACCCTCCTATTCTGACCTTTCAGGGCCACCAATCGCCAGTGGGCAGCAGGATTCGCAATCACCTCCCCCACTGGCTCAACATCCCGTCGGACAGGTGGGCTTTGAGACTACCCCTCCATCCTTGCCATCTCAATTCCATTGCATGTTGGAGGATCACTTGGCCATTGTCCACCAGGAAGTTGCGGCTTTCTTGGCTAAGGGAGCCATCTAGCAAGTTCCTGCCCCAGAAGTAGGTTGTGTTTGTTATTCCCACTACTTTCTGGTGCCCAGGAAGGTCAAGGGCCTGCATCCTATCTTGGATCTCAGGAACGTCAAACCACTTCCTCTGGAAGAAGTTCAAAATGTTGACATTGTCTTAGGTTTTTTCTGCCCTCGACCCTGGTGACTGGACTGTAGCGTTTGACTTGCAGAACTCTTATTTTCACATCCCCGTCCTGCCGGCCCACAGGTGTTACCTACGGTTCACGGTAGGCCACAAGCACTTTCAGTTTACTGTGCACCCCTTTGGCCTTACAAGTGTCCCTTGGGTGTTCACAAAAGTGTTGCCGGTGGTCCCAGCTCATCTGCGCAGATCAGGGGTTCTAGTCTTCGCCCTATCTCGACGACTGGCTGTTGAAGGCGGGCCCGCCCCAGGCTGTCGTCTCCCACCTCAAGACTACGGCAGACCTCCTGCATTCGCTGGGTTTCACTATCAACGTGCCAAAGTCGCACACGATTACTTCACAGAAGCAGCTTTGGGCTTATCCTCCCAAGAAGCGAGTCTGGGATATTCAGGCTGTGATTTCGATCTTGCAGCCTCTTTCCCAGGTTTATCGGATTGGCCCTGCGGCTACTGAGCCTCACGGCCTCCTGCATCCTGCTGGTGGACTATGCCAGGTGGCATTTGCGAGCTCTGAAGTGGGACCTAAAGTTCCAGTGGGCACAGCATCATGGTAATATTTCCAATTGCGACCAGATCTCAGAGAGAACTGTAGACCAATTGCAGTGGTGGCTAACGAACCAGTATTGGGTCAATGGCAGGTCCCTCTCCCTACCCCTAGCCAGAGTTCACAGTGGTGACAGATACCGCACTTCTGAAGTGGGACGGTCACATGGGGGAGGTGGAGATCAGAGGCCTTTGGTCTCTGTGGAGTCCGGGCTCCACATAAACCTTTTGGAGCTCCTGGCGATTAGTCTTGCACTGAAGGAATTCCTTCCTTCTGTCAAAGGAAGATTAGTGCAGGTGTTCACGGACAACACAACCACCATGTGGTACTGCAACAAATAGGGCGGAGTTAGATCATGAACCCGATGTTAGAAGGCCCTTCGTCCCTGAAAGTGGCTGGAACATCAGGTGTTGAACATCCCTTGTGGTTCAACACCTGGCAGGTTCTCTGATGGCTCACAAATGAGGTCTTCAATCTGAGTTGGTGGAAGGTCTTTCAGCAGTGGGGAGAGCCTTAGTTGGATCTATTCGCTACTGAAGAGAACGCACAATGTCAGCAGTTCTGCGCTTCGGAATTTCCAAGGTGGCACTCGCTAGGCGACTCTTTTCCTCGCAAGTTGAGTTGTGGTCTTCTATATGCCTTACCACCTATACCACTTCTGCCCAGAGTGCTGAAGATCAAGCGCGACTGGGCCCAAGTCATTCTTTTAGGCTCCGGACTGGGCACGAAAGGTCTGGTATCCCAAGCTCTTTCACATGGCCATCGATCCTCTTCGGGAGAATCTTCTGTCGCAGCAGCAGCGGACGGTCCTTCACCCAAACCTGACCAGCCTCCACCTCCTTGTGTGGAGATTGAGCAGCGACAGTTGACGGCTTTCAACCTTGAAATATGTAATTGTATATAATTACTACCTCAAATGTATATTAAGGTGTATCGAGGTACAAAACGTTTATTAACCAACTCTATATTGGAATAATAATGAATTCCTGAATATTTCATGTTAACAATTTTGGATCCGACACTTATAAACATATGTAAAAAAAAATCTAGTGGTGTCCACTTGGGTTAGCCAAACCCTACTGCTTTATCCAGGAAGGAGGCAAATATCTCTGGCTGTCCAGGTGGGAAAGTCTTCAGCGACGTTGGGGCCATGGACTGCAATGTGTCCTGGAGGGTGCTGCATGTGCAGTAGAAGAGATGGTCATTGTTGTAAAGTTGCAGTGCCAGCTCTGCTTGGTGATTGGACATGAGCTTGTCATTAATAACAATAAGCGGCTTTCCTTCTTCAAGGGTTTCTAAACTGCTCCCAGCTCCTGCGTGACTAATGACCAGATCTGCTCTCCTAATATCGTTTGACAAGGAATCTTTGTACCTGAAGACCTGCACACTGAACTCAGTGCTGCTAGATGGCTTCACCTCCACTTTGCCTCGACCGATTTGAAGGATAAGGTTTCTGTAGCCAAGGTCTTGGAATATCTGTTTACATTCCTCTGACGAAACGCAAGAAATCAGCTCATCAAAACTGGTTGTCCACACTGACTTCTCCATGATCTGGACATCGAGACGTTTTTTCTCCAACCCCTATTAACGTTTTAACATGCTCGGAAAAAGAAACACCTTTTCCCTTCTAAATCCACGTGCAGTTAAAGCTTTCAACCTTCCTCCTGAAGTCTGTAACGTTATCTTGGCAGCCAGGTGTCCCTCCACCAAAACAGTATACTCCTGTAGATGGAACAAATTTGTGGCATGGTGCTCAGCAATGGCTGTGGATCCCCTTTCTGCCCCTCTTTGAAAGGTTCTCCACTTCATTTTTTTCCTTGGCCCAGCAGGGCTCTGCTCTGGGGACTCTCAAGGGCTAACTTTCAGCCATTTCGGCCTCCCTTAGCCCTCCAGATCAACCTTCTCTTTTCAAGTCCCCTTTTGTAAATAGTTTCCTTAAGGGCATTACTCGTTTCCTCCTATTTCTTTTGTAATGCCCCAGTGGGTCTTGAACCGGGTTCTGACCTATCTTATGTGCACTCCATTCGAGCCGCCACATAGCTGTCTTCTCAGGCATTTGACCATCAAAACTGTCTTTTTGGTTGCCATCACCTCTGCTCGCAGGGTGAGTGAGCTTCAGGCTCTTTCTTCCAAACCAACTTTCCTGGCTGTTCCTCCTGACAATGTTGTCCTTCGACCTAGGCCTTTTTTTCTTCTCAAAGCACTTACCTTTTTCCACATAGGACAGACCATCACTTTGCCCAGCTTCTTCCCTCCCTGAATCCTTCTAAAGATTAGGAGAAGCTCTACCGTTTGGATCCAAAATGTGGGCTTCCATTTATTTATTTAGAAAGTTTTATATAGCGCGAACACGACCACCAAGGGTATCGGATCGCTTTACAGATTATGCATCACAAAGGGTATAAGCAAACCAAACCGAATAAATAAAGCTATACTTTAAACGTCTAAAATTGTCCAACATTCTCGTGATGGAAAGCAAACACAACAGAATCAACAAAGCAACAAAATCACAGTCTAGAATTGTGCAACTTATATTCATGAACCAGGTGGCTGGGCCAAACTCAACGGCTATGGACCCAGAATCAGATGAAGGAGCCAGGCTAAGGCAGAAATTTCTTCATCAGGATCCCTTTGACTTCTTTGTTGAATGAGACAGTGGAAGGGTTCACCCTGACTTCGAGGGGAAGGGAGTTCCCTATCCTCGGAGCCAACCCTGAGAAGGCTCAGTTATAGGTCTTTTTTTTATTTTTATTTTTTTATATTTTTGTGGATTAAGCAAAAGGGTACTGGTGCTTCTGGAGGCTCTAGAACCACAGGAGGGCTCCAGTTTCTGCGCACGGTACAGCGGGGTCTTGAAGTGGATGACTTTGTGAGCCATGCATGCAATTCTTTTATTGTATCCGAGCTTCATATGAAAGCCAGTTCAGGTCCCTCAAGACCGGGGAGATGTGGTGGTATTGTTTTGTGCCAGATAAGAGCATAGCAGCGGAATTGAGGGAAGCCCTAAGAGTAGCTGTCCTTACTCTAGGTAGGCCGCAAAGTGTTGTGCTACCATAGTCCAGCTTTGAGATCACTAATGCTTGTACTGCAACCTTCAGGTCATGAGCATGGAGAAAGGGATTGAGTTTCCTAAGTAAGCGGAGTTGGAAGCTCGCTACTTTGGTGAGGGAACTGATGTGCTTCTGCATGTTAAGGCTTTTGTCTAGAATGATACCCAGAGAGGATGCAGAGTCCACGAGGTGCTGTCTACAGTTAAGAACAGAAAATAACAGAAGGGAGGTAGAGTGGAGAGTTAGGATTCTTACTCCACGGGCACTGTTTATATAAACAAAAAGAATCCTACTCACAGTGGACAAGGGGGAATGTCGACCACAGATGCGGGGACATTCAGTGTTTTGTAACATACCCCTCACACACCAACAGGCCCCTTGGTGTCATGCTTCATCATTGGGGCCTTCGCACCCCTCTAACGGGATGCGGCGTGCTACGACCTACGATTACGTGGGAGCACTTATAGTAAAGACTATGTGTGGTGCGTGTGGTGGAAGTGGTAGGGTATTTTATAAAAAATGTGAGTGGGGGGATGTGGTGAAGGTTAAAAAGTACCTGGCTCGTAGGTGTTAAAAAAAAATTGTATTCAACCTCGGGCTGATACTAGTAAAAGAAGTGCAGTTTGAGGTAGTTAGCTGTCGTGATTATGGACAGTACCTCTGGTGTGCGTCCACTGTGAGTAGGATTCTTTTTGTTTACAGTTAAGAACAGTCAGCTGATTCAACCATTGTTCCATGACTAGGGATTGGTTGTGGGGTGAGATCAGTAGGAATTCAGTTTTAAGAGCATTTAGCTTCAGGTGATTACGTGTCAACCAGCTTTCTGTTTCCAGTAGGGCTGATTTGAGGGACTGAATGTCTTCGGGGGAGGCTATCTTCAGGTATAGTATCATTCTATCTGGATCGCACAAAATAATTCTGGGTGGATGGTCAGCTGTTTGTTGGCTATGTGGGCGCCAAGTAAGGTCGGGCTGTGCAAAAGCTGTCCATCACTTGATTGGTCGTTCTTCCCATCAGAACTTGTTATTCCTTAGCAAAAAAGGAACTTCCAGTAGGACTGGGCGCCCATTCCTCCAGCGTGGCGGCAGCACTACTGCTATGGTACGTGCAGTCCCCCTTTATGAAATCTGCCAGGCAGCCATGTGTGCTTAATTGCACATACCTGGACAGCCTAGTCCGGAGAGACTGCTGCTTTGGCCTTTCAGTTCTCTAGGATTTTCTGTTTCTGGTGTGAACTTAGTTGGCAGACCCACCTCCGGGTTTGGTATTGCTAGGGTATCTATTCTAAGGTTAGGAATCCATAACTAATAACCACTTTCAGATGAAGAAGTTACTAACCTTCGGTAACAGTATATCTGTAAGAGACATATATTAGTAATGGATTCCTCCCCTCCCAACCCTTCCTCCCTGTTCTGCGAACTGACTTCTAGGGTAAGGTGCACCCTTTCAGGGCCCTAGTTTTGTGCACTGGTGGTCTGCGTCTTGCATGGCTCTGCGCTGGTGGCGCGGAATGTCCTATAAATGATTGACAGCTCGCAGGGGCAGTGTTTAAGTAGTTACCGCAACATCTCTCCAGCGATCACTACTCCCAACGACAAACGCAGAGTCGACCAACGCCACCTAACGACGCGCAGGGGTACGGCCGCAGAAAAAATCTCCTGATCCAGTCTGATGCCTCGGGGTAATTCTAAGGTTAGGAATCCATAACTAATATATGTCTCTCTCAGATATATCACCGAAGGTAAGTAACTTGTTCTTTATGATGCAAGTACTCGCAACTAAATTTTTCTCAGAGCTTTGTTATTTAGGGAAGTCGGGTTGCCGTATTGTTTACTTTTTTATTTAATTGACTTCTTAACTCATTTCGGAATATACATTTCTTCATTATGGGTCTACGCCATTTAATTTCATTGTTATTTTACTTTGTGCCTGCTAAGTAAAACACTTTGAACAATGAAAAAAAATGTTGGCCACAAATGCATATTAATGTGGCTACATTTGAAGAAATGTTAATGTTGACTACCCATGTTTCATTCCGATTCATTTTAAAAACTTTCTTTGTAGGATGCTTCAAGAAGAATGTTTGGAAAACAGCGATCATATCTTGAACCTGCAAGCCAAGATGTTTACATATAACATTCCATCGTGCATGGCCATCTGGAAAATGTAATGTAACAAAATCATGCACCTTTTCTCTTCCATTATGGGGTCATTTACCACAAAAGGTTACCGTTTTTTGGGGGGTAGACATTGTAGCTTCAGTAGACTTAAGCCAGAGTCCATTTGTGAATAGTTACTAATCAAATTACTATTTTTTGCTGCTTTAACCTTTCACATTTTGTGACTTGTCATCCTTTTGTGATTCCATCATCCCCAACTTGCATTCTTTAAAAATCAAATAATTGCCAATTGTGTGTAAATGACCAGCTTTTTTTGGTATCAATATCTGTGCTTGTGTCAACGCTGTCTTTCTTTCTGTATAGAGCTATTGCTGTGGAATGCTTGCTTAAAGGACAAAAAGAGGTAGGTACCTTATGTTTTTGGTTCCATTTAGTTTTATCTAGGGATCTGTTAGCAAATATGTTTACATCAGATCTTCAAAATAGTTATGGGTTATTAAAAACAAAATCAAAATGATTGTGCACTGGCAAAGAATTTAAAGGTATGGCTGCCTTTGATGTTTGTTATTTAAACACATTTAAATATGTATTCAGTTAGTCCGATTTAGTTGAACTGAGGCTGCAATAAAATGTGGCTTTAATGACGATATACCAACTGTGGAATGTTGGGAACTGAGTTGGCTTGGTCAGAGAGCAAGCATCAAGAGAAAGTAAGTGATTACTACTTAGGCCTCATATTCAACTTTGACATTGAGATGTATGTCCGGTGGCTAAATACTAAGAAAGGGCAATCCTCCGTAATTACATTGTTGTGTTTGTTACTCTAGGTTTGAGCAGTGGTTACCTCAGCACAGATGTGTAACTGCGGAGTTACATGAACAAAACTGTAAAGAAAATATTCCAAATAAAAACAAATAGGTTCAATTTATAAGATTATGGTAAATATATTTGTTTTAGTCCAAGCCTAAGCAGTGCTTGTGCTTTCAGGTGATCTGTCTGTACTTTGTGTGGTCTGACCCATCCCACCAATTGGGATTGGCTTATGTTGTCTTATTCCAAAATCATAGACTGCAAATGGCTAATGGTTGGCACATGACCCATCTTTTCTTACAAGTTAACTCCCATGGAGTATTGCCGAGGGAAGGAGCAGAGACACGTACGCTGCTTGCATGCCTTTATCTTCTTTCTAAATTATTCCCAGAGATCGTATTTCTTCGTTGGGGGTGTGGCATACTTGTTTTGTTAACCTTCACAACGACTTCATGCTTTCTCCTGGCACATCTGTGATGCAATCTCCTCCTCTGTGCATGGCAGCCTCAAGTTTCCTTACAGCTGTCTATCGGTTCATTTAATTTACCCATGTGAATATACTTTCAGTGGCTTGACTCTGTGCGTGCCTTTAACTTGTGGACCTGGAACTACTTGTGAAGTGAGGGAATGGTTGTTCACGTTCGTGTGCAGTTGTTTATTTTAAGTGTTTTTTGTCTGTGAAAGTGATAGCACCCGTTTGTTTTTATTTGTTTTCTAATGTTGCTGTATGTGTTTTGAAAAATCTTGTTAGATGGAAGCACATTTTCAACATGGTGGTTTTGTTGGACGCAATGAATTATTTGTTCATCTGTGTTGGTTAACAGAATATTTGTCAAAGTCTTTTGGAAAATGCGTCTGTTCCCAGTTTGTGGTGGTTTTTCTTTTGCTATCCGTGTAATTAAACAACTGTCCATCAATGTGACAGAATCTCAGCCCCCCTTTCAGTAAGTTGTCATGGGTTGCATATGTTGTGCATGTGTGCATGTCTTGCTTTGCCTTTCGGATAATAAAGGATCACCCGCACAGTCGCTCAACACTCGGCAAAGCAGGAGACATTAACACAAAACAAACACCTTTAGAAAAGGGTTTTATTTTACAAAACGCAAAGACTCATTTTAGAATAAGGCTTGGTTTTATTTCACACAATGCTCTATAACAGAAAAGCTTTCCCAGATGCTAAATGCTGAACATTCTAATACACAGAGATATGTTTATATACAAGCAATAACACACTTGGTAAATGCATGAATAATACCATGAATGAAAAAACAAGCAGCAAATATTGTGAGATAAGATTCAAGCAAATATACTATGGGACGCCCTGCGAGAGAGAGAGATATATATATATATATATATATATATATATATATATATATCAAGCTCTCTTGTAGAGTGAAACGCGTCATCCTTATTAAAAATACGTCTTCCCTGCTTTCTATTGTGGATCCACTTCTTTGAGACTTAATTGATTTGCTGGTTGCGAGGTGTTGAGGTCCCGACCGCTGGTTCCTTTACTGTTTTGGAACTTGGACCGCTTTCTTCATTTATATATATATATATATATATATATATATATATATATATATATATATATATATATATATATATATATATATATATATATATATATATATATATATATATATGTATATATATATATGTATGTATGTGTGTGTGTGTGTGTGTGTGTGTGTGTGTGTGTGTGTGTATGTATGTGTATGTATGTGTATGTATATATATATATATATATATATATATATATATATATATATATATATATATATATATATATATATATTTGCATCAAATGATTACTTTGGATGTGCACCTCACTCAGTCACACTTCACAAAGAAAACACCTCAAGTGATCAAAGCCACTGGCCGCACATCACAATGGCAATAATCAAAGCTCAAACACCTCAAATGACTAGAGCCACTGGACCATGTATCACAATGGCACTAGTCAAAACAACACTTCACCTGGTGCAAATACTGCATCTTAGCCCACTCCTGACCGGGGGATTAACAGCTGTGGTTAAGAGCATCAGCAACCAGGGTTCCATACCAAAGTACACGCGTCCGTCCCCATTCGGATTCCAAAATCCTGATTTCTAAGTCGACAACCCTCAGCTTTATAATCTCAAAACACACTAGAAGGTTCGAGAGAAACCTTCCCCCTGAGCCAAAGTAATCTTACCAGAACTGGCCAGCTTCCAAGCAAGAATTCCATGGCAGGAAGGAGTTTGCACGTCCCCTCTCCAATCCTGCATGTTCCAGCCTTTATCTTGACGTAGCTCACGAAAGCCTTCCAGGGTACATTGAACAATCACTCACAAAACAATCATTGAACATGATTAACCCAAACAACTTGCAAGCGTTGCTGTACGCGCAGATAAAGCTCAAGCCAAGCAGAGTCAGAATTCAGGATGACATGAGGCCACGTCAAAGCCACTAGTAAGAACTTCATAATATTTCCAGTGTACAACACAATGCACATTTGTGCACCACTGCTTACAACACTGCAAGGCGAGACCAAAAAGTACGTTCCACATCTCTCTCATGCTTTCAAATGCACATCCCACACGTTCTGTTCTAGGCAAGGCTGTTCTACTCCGTGACAGCTCCCACTGAACGACAGCAAGATTACAAGAAATAAACCTTTAAAAGAAGCAAAGGCATATACAGAACGTTGTACATTCAGGCGATGATAAAATAACACACAAACGTCAATTAAAATAATGGTAGTCAAAGCTCATCACAGGGTGTCTGACCACAAGAGTGCCTCTAGCACTACAGTTCATCCTATTCCACCTTGTGTTTCTGCACCCGTGTGTGGGCCTGCACCTATGTATTTGCTCGCATCGCTGATAACCTGCATCATTATCTGTTCCTCCTCCCAAATGCGAGAACTATTGCATTGCAAATGCATGTTTATTTTGCCTTAATAGGTACTGTTAATATAGGGCACAAGTCTTTCACATTGTAGATGGCTTTTCAGTACGAGCTGATAGTGAAGGGTGCAGTGGAGAAGTGTCATGAGATACCAGTCATCCTAGAGAGATTTCTAAGTATTATTGTGAGTCTTTCATCTGGGTTGGCCTTTTTAGCATAAATACTGTAGCAGCTGCTTTGGTAACCTCCAGCTGGCACTAATGCACTTGCTTGCCGCATTGAATTCAGAACAGTGTCATGAATTAATAGTATGTGTAGTGTTGCTAAGCTGTAGAGAAATATAAGCTTTATTATCAGGCAGCACTAAGTAAGGTGAGAGGGCTTAACAGTGGAAATAATTGATGCTTATAGTTACATCATGTTAGTGGAGCACAGCGAGTTTTGCAACAAACTCATCCTTTTCCATTTACAGCTTGGTTTAGGTTTAATCAGCAAATTTCAGCAAGAAATATCCTCCATATAATAAAAGACCTAAAAAGACATTACATGACTATAAAGGAACAATTTATGATGTCCTTCTCACCACATAGTAAATCAGCTTGGCTTGAAATTCCAGGATAGAATCCCTTTCTTAAAACTGCTTTCATTGATGTTCAAATGTATTCTAGACTAAACTGAATTAGATGCACCATATAGAGTGCATTATTATTATATCCCAATATCTATTACTTTTCTGGAATGAACTTGAAATAGGGTCTTCAAGGAGAAGAATGGTTAGAGGACTGTATTGGGGGTGTGAGCAAATGCCCACTTTGAAACAACAAACATTCCTAAAGCTGATATGGATATGGTATTTGTTTATATGTAATGTGAATATTGCTGAAAGGTGACTGAGCACTGAACAGCTATTACTGTTAAATAAAAGAAAATAATCACAATAAACAAACAAACAATTTAGGCCAGAAACTATCAACATGTGTTCAAATGTTTCCTAAAAACCTAAACAGTGCTGCAAGTGGAAGATCCGTGTAAAGGAATTAAAAAGCCTGGGACAGCAGCATAGCAGCCTGATTGGAGACTTGTGCCTTCCTTGCTAAAGGGATTTTTACAGAAGCTTCATGTTTAAATGTAAATGTAAATGTACATGTATTTATATAGCGCAAATCGCCCACATCGCAGGCATCTATGCGCTTGCTTAGGGAACCCGTCCTGGTATTCCCCTGTGAGATACCCCGGCAGGGTATCCACAAGGTGAAAGCCAGGCATCCCGCCGCGAGGGGCCGTTGTGGAGATTAAGCAAGCTATTGCCCAGAGTCGCAGAGTGTGAACCCGTGAGTCGAGTAGGCACCGGAGTGAGAATTATCGAGTCCGTGGAATTATTGAGCCCAACCCCCGTCGGGGCGGGGAATTGAACCCTGGTCCAGGGCTGATCTCAGCTTCCGGGTCTGCCGCCTCTAACCCCTGAGCCACACTTCTTGTTGGGGAGGCACTCGTATTTCTGCAGTTTACATGCGCAATAGAATGCTTGTAAATAAAGGCTAAGTAGATCAAGCTTGAATGTAATGCTTTTCACTTTGGGCATACAGTATAATGCTTTGTGTGGCTATTATGTTTGTCATTTCTGATTCCAGTGATAAACCCAGAAGTTGAGTGCATGACTGATATACGAAAGGCAGCCCCCTGAAGATAAAGATTTTACACTCCTAAACAGAGATAAATTAAAAGTGAGCAGTCTGACATTTGTTAGCACAGTCCGTTTGACTAGCGAGCTAAGAGTCAAAACCGCATGTGGTGTTCAGAATCCGCTAGTAAAGGCTTAATGTTTCTAGGTAGAACAGACGGCCCCAGTTGGAATCACTTTTAGATAGACAAATTCTATTTAATAAGGTTGAATTTCAAGCATTCTTTTGGTCTCCAGGGCTCAGTTATTGATGGGCAACTCTGCAGTCTTGCAACACAGGCATGTAATAAAGCTCCCTCCCCTTCGAGTTTACCCATCCAGCCATGCCACCTCCATTCCATCGCATGTCGTGATATCACCTGGCCCTTCTCCAATAGGAAGTTATGGCTTTCTTGGCCAAGGGAGCCATCGAGTGCGTCCCTGCCCCAGAAGTTGGTCATGTTATCCCACTACTTTCTGGTGCCCAAGAAGGGCAAGGGCCTGTGTCCTATCTTGGATCTCAGGAATGTCAACTGCTTGCGCCGGAAGGAGAAGTTAGATGTTGACACTGGCTCAGGTCCTGTCTGCTCTCGACCCTGGAGACTGGATGGTAGCGTTGGACTTGCAGGATGCTTATTTTCACATCTCCGTCCTGTCGGCCCATCGGTGTTACCTGTGGTTCACGGTAGGCCACAACCACTTTCAGTTTACTGTGCTCCCCTTTGGCCTTACCAGCACCCCTCAGGTGTTGACGAAAGTGATGGGGGTGGGCGCAGCTCATCTGCGCAAATTAGAGGTTCCAGTCTTCCCCCCCTATCTTGATGACTGTCTTTTGAAGGCGAGCTGGCCCCAGACTGTGGTCTCCCATATCAAGACCACGTCGAACCTCCTGCATTTGCTGGGATTCACTATCAGCTTGCCGAAGTCGCACCTGATACTCTCTCTGAAGCTCCTTTTCATCGGAGCGGTTCTGGACACAGGACAGTTGGAGCTTATCCTCCCGAGCAGCGAGTCAGGGATATTCGGGATATGATTCCAATCTTTTAGCCTCTATCCTGGGTTTCGATGAGAATGAGCCTGAGGCTACTGGGCCTCATGGTCTCCTGCATCCTGCAGATGGACAATGCCATGTGGCATATGCCTCTGGAGTGGGACCTGAAGTTCAAGTGGGCACAGCATCAAGGGAATCTTTCTGATTTCGCCCTGATCTAAAAGGGCACTGCACACCAATTGCAGTGGTGGATAACGAACCAGGATTGGGTCAACAGCCGATCCCGATCCCTCACCCTTCCCCAACCACAGTGGTGACAGCTGCATCACTGCTGGGGTGGAGCGGCCACATGGGAGAGGCTCAGATCAGAGGCCTCTGGTCTCCGGCGGAGTTCGGGCTCGATATCAACATTCTGGATCTTCGAGTGATTTTCTTGCACTAAAAGCATTTCTTCCCTCTATCCGGGGAAGAGTGGTGCAGGTGTTCACAGACAACACCACCGCCATTTGGTACTGCAACTAACAGGGCGGGGTGGGGTCATGGATCCTATGACAAGACTCTCTGCCTTTGGACATGGCTGGGACATCAGGGCATATCCCTGGTGGTTCAACACCTGGCAGGCTCCCTGAACACCCGCGCGGACGAACTCCGCCACAGGTGCATGGTGGATCACAAATTACGTCTTCACTCGGAGGTGGTACAAATTTGTGGCATGGTGCGCAGCAAAGGCTTTGGATCCCCTTTTCTGCTCTCCTTTCAGAGGCTCTTCTCTTCATTCTTTCCTTGGCCCAGCAGGGCTCTGCTCTGGGCGCACTCAAAGGCTATCTTTCGGCCTTCCTTCGGCTGCCTGACCAGCCTTCTCTTTTCAAGTACCCTATTGTAAATCGCTTCCTTAAAGTCATTACTCATTTGTTTCCTCAAACTCCTTTTCTGATGCCCCAGTGGCACTTGAACCTGGTTCTCACTTTTCTGATGTGTGCTCCTTTCGAGCAGCTACATAACTGTCCTCTCAGACTTTTAACCCTTAAAACTACCTTTCTGGTTGCTATCACCTCTGTTCACAGGGTGAGTGAGCTCCAGGCTCTTTCTTCTAAGCCTCCTTTCCTATCTGATCATCCAGACAAGGTTGTCCTCAGCACTAGGCTTTCTTTCCTTCCCAAAGTGGTTACCTTTTTCCATATTTGGACAAACCATCACTTTTCCCACCTCCACATCCTTCTAAAGATGAAGAGATGCTCCTCCGTCTGGATCCAAAAAGTGCGCTTTCCTTCTGTCTGGATCTTACAAAACCATTCTAGGTGGATGACCAGCTCTTTGTCGGCTATGTGGGCGTCAAGAAAGATCTGGCCGTGCAAAAAACTAACCATCTCCTGATGGGTTGTTCTTTGCATCAAAATCTGCTATTCTTTTGCGAAAAAGGACCTCTAAGGAAGGATTCTTCTGTGACCCTGATACCGGGTGACTGGTAGCCAAGTGGCGACTGGACTTCTGCCGGGACTGAGTGCTTCAAGGGTACTTCAACCCCTGTGGCCAGGATCTCCTCACCAAGCTAATGGAGTGAGTAGTAGCCACAGGAAGAACCCCGTTGACCACATCACAATATCCTTGAGCATCTTCAGCATCCTGTATCCCTTGTATCTGGACCACTTCCATATGAGTGTATGGCAAGGAGATAAAAGTTCCAGGAACTAACTGTGGGAGTTGTTCTTTCAGCAAAGTAACTGTTTCTGAGGGCCTCGCCACTCCCCGACTGGCTCCCTGCCAGAGTTGGTTGCCGGAAGTAAGTCAGAGTACCCCATTGATACTAACCCAAGTGTCCTTTGTCAGTGCTTGTTCACAGTTAAGTAAAAAGTACCTGTTTACTGTACCTTATATAAATGATGTATTTCTGGAACTCTCTGGAGGACCTTTTACCTTTTGGTATCTAAAATACATAAAAATGCAGTTTCTTTTTATAAATTGGTGTCCGATTTTTGGGGGTGGGGGGATTTTGTGTATTTTGTTCCCTAATTGTTTTGGGTCTGTGTAAATATTTTGCAGTTGTTCTTTGTGTAAGCCTCACTGCTCAGAGCCGCAGCGACCAAAGGTTAAGTGGAGTGTTTCACAAATGAAACATACTGGTCCTAAAGGTGTTAAGTGTATTACATGGTGAGGTTGCACAACCACACCATGTAATACACCCCATTCCCTCACAACCCTCTCTGCATCAAAGCGCATCCTTCTTTCAGTGTGTGTCACACCCACCTCACAAATGTAACAATCCATCTGCTCTTCCAGTCCGCCCAGGGTCTCGTTAAATGGAACCCATAATCTTCCATGTGTTTGATCATTCAAAGGCTCTCATACATCCAGCATATGCATACTACACACATGCACTTCACAGTACTACATACTAGCTTGGTGTAGGCCAAGGGTGAGTTAAGCACACTGCAGCGCTACTCAACAGGAGTGAACCTGTGTCACACAGTTAGAAAGGCCTGTTCCCTTCTACTGATCACTACACGGTATGCTGCCACCATCGTTCATGTGCTACTTAACTCCTGGCATAGGCAGCAGTCTTTGACCACTATGGGGTAGCACTTTGGGCACCCCTACCATTCCAACAAGACCACAGTCATGGCGCACAAAAATATCATGGTCTCACTAAACAAAAAGGGCCGCTCAATAAATTTGGTCTCTAATTCTGTAGTCACCCGTCAGACCCCTAACATAGATGAATTAGCCCAGTGGAGTTGGATAGCAAAAACCCTGAATACCAACTGTCCAGAGGTAGAAAGAAGCGCTCCTTTGAGGTAGCCAGGGGGGTTTACTTCTGTCCTGGAATATGGCTGCCTTGGGTCATGACTAGGAAAAATTGAACTTTTTAAAATCTTTAAATCCTCTGATTATATGCCTACAAGAGAATTGGGCGTGCAAGGATTTTGATTGTGATGTTTTTTTTACTTTCTCTTTTTTATGCTAAGCACTCCGAAAGGGGACATGCGGGGGGGGGGGGGCGGGGTTGGAAATGGGAGGGGAAAAGGCTGGCGGACGGCTTGGTGTTTCAACATGCGAATGGGAGAGGGGCGACGGGGTCACAGTTGTTGGGGATGTTGCGGAAGGCTTTGGCTAAGGTGGGGGTCGATGGCAGTCGGTTTGGCACGCACTCATTCCGGATTGGGGCGGCGACGGAAGCACATAGACAGGGGTGTGACAAATACAAAAATAACCAATTCCGCGCAGGAAATGTATGCTACTCCAGATAAAGAGGAAATCTGGCATATTCCTGAATCCTCTTTACCGGATAAAATAAAAACGGATAAACACGGATTCCTCCTGCTCGATAGCATTTGAAGTGCAGGCTAGGTCTTTCTAAACGGGAGGAAGCCAGTCGATAAAACAGCACAATTTACTTTTCAATCTCAACGCACACAAAGCCTAATGGACTATGTAGTTCTTTCCTATCAAATGTTTGGCGCCTGCGAAACTTTTGAGTTTTCCCAGTCAGTATGGAGGGATCACAGTGTAATAAGCTTGACTTTCGCCTTCAATCTATCTGCATTGAATCAAGGGAACTGGTGCTGGGGCTCGGTGGTTTTTAATAAAGCTAATGGTTGTTCATTTTGGACACAAAAAATACCGCTAAGGTAGGTGCGATAGTAAAAAATAAACTTTTTCAGAACAGCAGGGCCATGTTTCTGCTAATATTATACAATTGTTTGAGGCCCAAATGAGGGAGATAAAAAATGTAAGCTCAGTTTCCAATGCCTCCCGAAGGGTAAATCCGGATATCCCTTTTTTGAAGGCATTAAATCGAGAAATTAACTATTTAGTTCGAAAACAACATTTTTCCATGGGTATTTAACAGGAAATTAATCACCTTAAGGGAGTTAGAAGCGGTTATAAACTCTGAGCAAAGAGAAACAGGATGGATACTAAATGGATTGGATTGAGGGCACCCGCGCGAGCCAGAGATTCAAAAAGTACTGGTACCTGATTGCAGAATATTGTGATTCTAGACAGAGGGCACTCCCTATTCCGATCCCAGAAAGTGAGTGGGTGGACTATAATTCACTATTATATCAATCTAACAGCTCCGTGCTTTTTCAGATGCCTGTAATAGAGGAGGCTGTTTTCGTTGAAAATGGTCCCCTGTCGAGGGATGAAGAGATGGGTTATATAAAGAATGCCAGAACCTCCGGCGCACAGGGACCGTATGGTATCCCGATTACGCTAATCAAAAAAGAACCAGCTGCATGGGGAGCAATTCTGGTGTCACTGTTTAACTTCTGTTTTCGAACGATTAGTATTCCCTCCACTTGGAAGGGGAGTGTTATAGTTCCGTTGTTCAAAAAGGGCCCAAAAAGGTCACCTACTAGCTTTAGACAAATCGCGCTGCTGGATGCTTCGGGCAAAGTATTTACAAAAAGTATACTTCAGCATTTGCAGCACTGGGCCCAAGATCAGAACATCTTACCACCAGAACAGGCAGGTTTCAGAAAGAACCATGGAACGCTGGATAACATTGCGGCTGGCTGTCCAGACCATCGTAGAGAAATGTTTTCTCACGAAGTATGTTAGTCTATACAGTATTCATTGATTGCTCCACGGCGTTTTATAAAGTGGATCGTCAGACGGTTTGGAGAAAGCTTTCCAACCTTGGTATGCCACACCACCTCCTGGGCCTTATAATAGAATTACACACGGACACCTGGTGTCAAGTGATGATGGGATGCTCGCAGGGGCTATCTTGTAGGATTAAGACCTATAACAGTCTTAAGCAGGGTTGCCTGTTGGCCCCTCTTTTGTTTTCCTTTTATATTCATGACCTCCCCGGTAAATTAAACTTGGTGAGGAGGGATTGCCCCAGAATTGGTACAATGTCCATTGGCTCTCTACTATATGCAGATGACTTTGCAATTTTCGATTTAACTCCTATTGGCTTGCAGCGTCATCTGGATGCCCTGACCAATTATGCGGAGGACCATTTTCTGAAAATCAACATTGCCAAAAGCAAAATTTTAGTCTTTCGCAAGAAAGGTCTCAGAATAAAGAAAGGGTATAAGGGGTCGTTGAGGCAGGAAGAACTTGAATTGGTCAATTCATATTTGTATTTGGGGAAGGTTTTTTCAAAAAACAGGCGTGACTCGGAGCACATCAAACAGTGTGTTGGTAAGGCCGCCACCCAGGCTGGAGCTTTAAATAGATTTTATAAAACGCGTGGAAGACGTCATTTTAATCATGTTCTGTCAGTATTTAAGGGTAAAATCCCTCCTACATTAACATATGCTGCAGTAGTCCTGGATAGGAATTACTGGCTTGCTTTTGAGGAGGCTGAAGGCCAGTTTTTCCACCAAATCTGTAAGCTTAATTCTTTGGCTGCCCGCATGTTTTTAGCTTGGAATTCCATCTAGTCTCTTCTTATACTTCATCCTTAGCAGCGGTCCTGGGGTGGGGGGAACTCCTTCCTTTGGGGGATGAGGGTACCCTAAGGGCTGCCTTGAAGATGGAAATCTTTGCTAACTTAAAAGAGATCATTTGCCCATGCAAACGACTCATTTGGGCTTAGTTTAAATTGTGATTGACCCATGTCTAAGCCTGTATTGAAGGCATTTCTCGAAGTTAGTAAGCACGATTAGTACAGTAAGAGACACAGCCTTAAGTCAACCTAAAGCCCGCAATGGGGAGTAGACTCCAGCCCTATCTTTCATGGAATTTCCCACATGGAATTAGAAGATTGATACTACTTTTAAGAACCAACCTGTTGCCCTTGAGAGAAGTGACGGGCATCTGGGAAAAAACTCCTAGAGACGAGAGAATTTGCGAATTGTGCTGTTCTCAAATACTGAATCTTAATCGTGTACTATTTGTGTGTCCGGAACTTCTAAGGGCAAGGTGCATGTTTTTAAGACCCTCATTAATCAAATTTAATATTCACTCTGTTCAGGAGGCTCGATCTTTTGTCTAGTCCCCACCAAATAAAATGGTTTGGCATAGACTATTTTAATTTTTTTAATCATTTTTGTCCATTTATTAGGAAATTTTTGTTGGTATATGTAATGTTTGCTGGTTGGCCAATGTAGAATGTTGTATCCGTTACAAAGTATATTTTCTTTCTTTCCTCTGTTTTTATTTATGGTGTATTAAAAAAATTATTTAAAGTATGTTTTTTTTGTTACTGTACTGGTTTACTTTTGTGGACCTCTGTAGGAGTCCCGTAACATAAAAAAATAAATTGAATTGAATGGCTCACACCTATGTTCTGTGTTCAGCCATTACAAAAAAAATCTGCATCAGGGATCTATGCATCTTTGCAGCTAGGGCACTCAGGTACACATCCATCATGCTAAGGAATTTTCCATCTCAGTCACACAAGAAAACAGTGAGGCATACCTTTTGTGCATATTCATCACAGGTTTCTGAAGGAACTGATCAACTTGTTTCCTCCCAACTTCTATGTGATTCAGTCGGACCTCAATTTAATTTTGACATTTTTGATGTCCCAATTTGAAACACTTAAGTTGTCATGATCTCTAATGTTCAAAGCTGTGTTCTTAATTTTAGTCACCTTGGCAAGGCAAGTGAGTATGCTGCAAGCACGGAGTCTCTACCCTCCACTAATTTCTTAATTGCAGTAACCTCAGCGAGACTAGTGAAGCAAGTTGCAAGCAGTGAGCATCTGCCCTCCATTTACTTGTTTTTTCCCCCTTGAGCTGCTGTCATGCATATTTCAGTCACAAATGGCTGAAGTATGCACAGCAACGACTTTGGCATCCCTTCATACCATTACAAAGCATTGCCAGAATTCAGAGGTAATAGGGTCTATATTTTGTGTCCTGTCATCCAAGAAACCCCAGCCTGACCATTCCTTCCAGACCCACCACTGAATTGTGTACTGCTTGCAAATCTATTCAGGTGAGGAATCTTCAGGTAGATGTTTTCTTCAGAAGTTGCTCACCTTTGGAAACAATCTTTCTGGTGGATATGCCGCCTACCCGCAGATTCTTCACCAACCTACCCTTCTTGATGGATGGTCAATTATTTTTTCTTATTAATAAGGTTGCAAGTTATATCATTGCAATGCACCTTATCATAATTGAGGTCACTCCAATCCTGCTTGTGTCATAGGCATTGAATATCTATAACCAGTGTTCCACCAGGAATAGTAATAAGTCTACCCGATGGGTCAATCTAAAGCTCATATGAAAATCACATGAAAATAGAAGGAAAATCTGATAGACTTCTAGCCCTATAGCTTACCTTTGGAATTCACAGGAATCAGACTGTATCCAGAAGATTTTTTGTGAGCAGTACCCCTTGCACACCGGTCGTTGGTGTCCATCTCCGCAGGTAGCGTTAGCGCAGGAAGCAGCATCGTCTATACTTATATAGGCACCACTAAGGCACTCTGGTGGCAGTGCTTTTCTTTCCGTGCCAGCCAGCGCTGAACCATGGAAGAACTATTCCTTCAGTCAGTATTTGACTGGAATTCTTTGGCTTTTTGTCTAATCATTTGAGGTTTTTTTGATCCTGGTGTGACTGAGATGTCCTCTTAAAAATCCACCTTCAGGCCCTGCGGAGCCTGTCATCATCTGAAGTCGGTGACAGATCAGCAACTTGTATACCTGTGATGTCTTGAGCGCAACCATGCTCTGACTGCTGCGCAATGAGTCCTAAGTCCTTGTAGAAGTGGTCCCTCAAGCTCATGGCATCTCCCTGGGCGGTGCCACGACACTGTAGGTCCCAGTCGAGGGGATGTTACCGGGAACAGTTGCAGAGTCTGAGAACCTCATACCACTTCTCATTCTTGGGACTCAGGAAGTTGTCAGAGGTCTTAGACTTTTTGGCCGATGAGATGAGGTAGCCTAATCATTAAAGGCCTGACTCCAAGTCTCCCTGACTTTTAAGTAGTCAGATCTGGAGTGGTGTGGCTCACTGGTTAGAGGCGGCAGACCCGTAAGCAGAGAACGTCCTGGGACCAGTGTTCAATTCCCGACGCGGCAGGTTTGTGGACAAGGGTCAAACTGACTCGATAATTCTCACCTCGGTGCCTACTCTAACCAGGAAACACACTCGGCAACTCTGGGCATTAAGCTTGCCTCATCTCTACAACGGCCCCCCACAGACGCCAGGGATGCCTGGTTTCACCTTGGAGACACCCAGAAAGAGACCATCTCACAGGGAAAACCAGGACGGGTTCCCCAGCGGTCTTCAGCGCCAGGATACTCCTTGGAGTCACAGTGAGCTTTACAAGTACACCCACATTTACATTTACATCTACACCTGCCCTACTAAGAGTTGAATAAGGCCATGCACATCTTATTTGGGCGTCCCGACCTCCACCAGCGCGCCCGCATGTTTGTAAGGAGGCCCAATCTGGTTCCTCGCCGGTGACTCTGGCCATGGCTCTAGTTGGGCCCCATGGATCTGTTCCCGGATCCAGACCAGCACCAGCTCTACCATCTTGACCTTCCCCAGACACAAGTCCTGATTTATTTATTTAAAGAGTTTTATATAGCGCTGGCTAGACCTGAAGGTATCAGAGCGCTTTTCATGAGAATCAAAAATGTAACAGACGCTACAGGCTACTCCATCACCCATTCTGATCCCCAACACTGATATGGAGCCAGAGGGGCATCATCCCACGCCTTATGCAGCGCCAGCAAGAGCCTTGCCTCCTAGATCAGATCCTAAGCTCTATTTCCTTGGGTTAGGACTCTTTGAGGAATAGGAGGGGTCGCTGGACCCTGAGGAATACTAGCCGCATGAAGAATACAATAGCATGGTCTGGTGTGAGGAACTGGGTGTAACCAGCGGACTAAATACTTCTCCAGATACTGGTATGCTTTTTTCCCCCTACCGTGGCTAGGGACAAGGTAGCTTATACAGTGGTGGTGCGGAGAACAGCCGAGGTCCTCGACCTTCAGATTCCCTCAGTGGCAGTAACGACTAACGTCTTGACAAAGGTGGTGCAACTTGGAGTACTCTCCAAGGAACCACTACTCCCTTTCAGTGACTCCCTCACGGACGTTCTTTTGGGGCACTTGTTTCAAAGCCCACACATGGGCTCCCGTGAATAGGACGATTGCCCGCCACCGTACCCAAACTTTCTCACCCAATATACTACCCCGGAGAGTTTGGTGGTCCAAGCCTTGACATCCCAAGTCGCATTGCCTACCACTCCTCCGGATAGGAAATCCAAGAGGTTGAACTCTTTGGGGAAAATATTTTCTTCTTCCAGCCTGGCATTGCAGTTCGTGAACTCCGCATGCATTTTGGACCTTTATTCCCACGCTCTGTGGGACACGGTTGCACAGGTGCTTTCAACTGTCCCAGAGGAGGCCCAGGCTGTACTCGCTCAGGCTGTTAACGATGGGAGAGTTGCAGCAAAGTTCACTTTCCATTGTGGACTTGACACAACCGACTCTCTAAGCAGAAAGGTTTTGTCGACGGCCTTGGGATTGCCACACCTGTTAGCGGAAGACTGGCTTTTGGGGGGAAAACAAATCTGCTCTTATGGACAAGCCCTTTGATGGCACCAGTCTCCTCGGAGACTCAGCAGAATCCTTGCTGGAGCACTTCAAGCCTACAGCCAGGTCCTTGGGCTATTCTATGAACCGCCCCACGTCACCCTCAATCTACCGTTTACTCCTTTCGTGGCTACGGAAGGGGCTTCCTGCTACGGCAATTTACACTCAGCCGTTCATGCTCTCTAGTGTCTGCATAGCCGAGGGTGCACTACCCACACCCTCCTAATCTTCACCATTACAAGCATGGGTATCCAGTTGGCGGCAGGATTTGCCATCAGGTGCCCCTCTGGCAGTCCCTAACATAGGACAGATCATGGGTTGTGCCAGTCGTCCAAAGGGGCTACTCACTCCCCTCCCACTCCTGCCTCCATGACACCATCTCACTACTGACTGACTGACTGAGGATCATCTATCCCTTCTCCACAGGGAAGTTGCAACTCTCTTGGCCAAAGGAGCCTTAGAAAGGGTGCTGACCCAAGAAGTAGTTTGTGGTTGCTATTCCCACTACTTACTGATCCCCAAAAATGCTGAAAGCCTTCGTCCTGTCCTAGACCTGCTGGCCCTCAGCTACTTCCTCATGAAGGAGAATTTAAAATGCTCCTGGTAGCTCAAGTCCCGGCTTCCCTGGACCCAGGAGACTGGATGGTAGTGTTGGACTTGCAGGACACCTATTTTCACATTCCTGTTCTACCTGCTCTCCAGCATTACCTACAGTTTACGGTGGACCATAAGCACTTTCAGTTCACCGTGCTCCCTTTTGGCCTTACCAGCTTCCCTGCAGGTTCACCAAGGTGATAGCGGAGGTTGCAGTTCATCTGCAGAGATCAGGGGTGTCAGTCTTCCCCTATTTTGACGGCTGGCTGTTAAAGGGGGGCTCACCCCAAGCTGTCTCCTCCCACCTCCAGACTACATTGGCCTCCGACACTTGCTGGGGTTCACTATCAACGTGCTGGTTTCCCTCTCATTGGAGCTGTTCTGGACACACTGCAGTTTCGAGGTTATCCTCATGATATTCAGACTGATACCAATGTTTAAGCCTCTATCCTGGATTTTGATGAGTTAGATCCTGAGGATGTTGGGAACTCATGATCTCCTGCTGGTAATTGATGCCCTATGGCATGTACATGCTCTGCACTGGGACTCATGTTTAAATGGGCACATTATCAGGGGAAAACTTTTCGACATGGCCCAGATCTCGGAGGGAACTACAAAATCTGCAGTGGTGGCTCACAAAACCTTAATTGGGACAGAGTAAACCCCTCTCCCTTCCCCAATCAGATTTCACTGTAGTGACCAATGTGTCACTACTGGTATGGGGCTGCCACCTGAGAGAGGTGGACATCATAGGACTTTGGTGTCCAGTGGAATTTGGAGACCACATAAACAAGATGGAGCTCGTGCAGTCCAACTGGCATTGAAAGTCTTTCTACCCTCCATCAAAGGAAGGCTAGTGCAGATGTTTACAGACACCATTGCCATGTGGTAATGCAACAAAAAGGGTGGGGTCGTTGACCCTTTGTCAAGAGGCCGGGTGCCTCTGGATCTGGCTGGAGCAGCAAGGCACATCAGTGGTGGTTCAACACTTTGTGAGGTTTCTGAACGCCAGAGCAAATGAACTCAGACGTCCATGACTAGCTAATCACGAGTGGCGTCTTCAAGCGTAGATGGTGCACAGTGTCTTTGAACAGTGGGGAGAGCCTTGGTTAGTAATGGAATGGAATGGAAAGTTTTTTTATAGAGCTCTGTAGCTACCTGGAGGCATCCTAGCGCTATGGATTAACATGTGTGGTGGTGAGAAGTGAAATATAAATCTGAAAGAGACACGTTAGTGATAGATTCCTTACCTTAGAATATCCCCAGGCGTCAGACTGGATCCGGAAACGTTTGCGTAGCAGTACCCTTGCGCGTCTGTAGGCGTCGTCTGCGGGTCCGTCGTGGGCGCCGTGATGACGTCGTCGGAGTACTTGGACGCCGCCTCCGCGTGCTGACGTCAGTTCTTCTTTTTTCGTGCCAGCCAGCGCAGATCTGGAAAGTGCAGTTACCCAAGTCAATTTTTGACTAACTTTTTGATCATTTTTTGATCATTCTTCGAAGTCTAACGACTCCGATCGGTGCCGTAGGGATGCCCGGATTTAAACACTGTGAGGAGTGCGACCGCACGATGTCGGTCACGGACCCCCACCACCTGTGTTTGACCTGTTTAGGCGTCCACCACAGTGACAAGGCCTGCTCCAACTGCCGGGCCCTATCTTCGAAAGCCAGGCGGGAGCAGTCCCTGCAGGCGACTCGAACTCAGGCAGTTGGCCCCGCGCCGCATGTGGTCCCGGTCCCACGGGAGGTCGAGGGACAGGTCGCGGGGACGGAGCCACCACAGCTCCGGGAGTCGGCACCACTCCTCCGGGTCGAAGTCGTAGTCCGGTAAGAAGCACAAGAAGTCAAAGAGGTGTCATCGCTCTTCTGACCTCCCCCGACGCTCGCGCGATGCGGCCGGGGGTTAGGGTGACACCGCCCACACGGCTCTTTCGGAGTCGCGGGCGTCTCGTCCCGCCCCACACCCTCCGGTCCCTGGGCAGGACGCGACGCCTGATGAGATTGAGCCCTTCCCTTTCTCCTCCAACGGGCTCCGCGGCGCCTTCGGGCCCAGCGGACCAGTCTGGGGGCCCTAGCGGGTCGGGGGCTTCGGCCCCGATGCCATTGGGTGCTTCGGCGCCGCAGGGCCCCACGGTCCCGACACCGCCGGCGCCTTCGGGGCCGGCGCCGCAAGGTCCAGCGGCCGCCGGCGCCTTCGGGCCCGGTGCCGCGGGACTCCGCTGGACCTTCCTCGGGCTCTGGATCGTCACCGGTGGACCTTGCGACCCCCCAGCGTCGGTCCGTCAGGTGTCGCCTCCGGCGCTGTCCTCGATACCTCCTTTGCTCCAGTTCTGCCGTCGTAGCGGCGCCGCATCCAATGCCGTTTGGAGATTTCCACTTCTACGAACCGGCCCCATTGAATGACAACCCTGAGTTTCAGGAGATGGGTGAGGAGGAGGATTGGGAGGGGTCTGAAGACCCTCTGACCAGGGAGTGTCTGTCACAAGAGGACTGGGCAGGAGACCTTGGGGAGGCCAGTGGCCTGGACACCTCTCCAGACACTGGTTTTGTATCTCCTCCTACCGTGGCTTCGGAGGAGGGGGCAAACTATGGTGTGGTGTTGACGAGGGCTGCCAAGGCCTTGGGCCTTGAGCTCCCCGTTTCGCCCGTGAGGACTAACCTCCTCACAGAGGTCCTTAAACCGCAGTCATGCTCGGCAGAGCCTCTGCTGCCTTTTAATGAGGCCTTGACAGACGTTCTTTTGGACACTTGGTCCAGGCCCGCTACGGGTTCGCCTGTAGATAGGAACGTGGCCAGACGCCGGCTCCGGGCGACCCATGTTTCCTGTCCTCCCACCCCATCCCCGAGAGTCTGGTCATCCAGGCCTCTAATTCCCAGACCGCATTCCCGACGGCTCCGCCGGACAGGGAATCCAAGAGGTATGAGAATTATGGAAGGAAGATATTCTCCTCCCTTAGTTTGGGACTGCGGTCTTCCAACACCGCATGCCTCTTGGGCCGCTACACCCACTCTCTGTGGGAGACGGTGGCGGAAGTGCTGCCAGAGTGCCCGTTGGGGGTACGGGCCAAACTCGGCCAAGCCCTTGTGGAGGGCCGGGACGCAGCCAAGTATTCGATCAGGTGTGGGCTGGATACCACCGACTCGCTGGGCAGACCGATGGCTACGACAGTGGCGGTAAGACGCCACGCCTGGCTGAGGTCCGCCAATTTTTCGGCAGATGTCCAGAACACTCTGATGGACATGCCGTTCAATGGCCGTCGCCTTTTTGGCGTCAAGGCAGACCTCACGCTTGAGCGCTTTAAGGACTCCAGGGCTACGGCCAAGTCCTTGGGCCTCTCGGCCCTCGCCAGCAAACGGGTGCCTTTCGCTCCTTTCGTGGCCAAGAAAGGGGCGTCCCCACACGTGCTGCCAGCCACTCGCCGCAGACTAACATCCACCGCGGCGCCGGCCGTTGAAACCGCAGTGGAGGTGGTCGGAGACCACGGCGAGGTCAGTCCACACCTTCCCCCACAGCATCCGCCTCTAAACCCTCCTAGTCCGTGCTTTTCGGCACATGTGACGCCAGTGGGGGGCAGGGTTCGCCATCACCACTCTCACTGGCGTACAGTCACTTCGGACAGGTGGGTGCTGCAGATCGTCCGAAGGGGCTACTCCCTCCCCTTCGAGACAACCCCTCAAGCCATGCCACCGCAACACCACCGCGTATCAGGGGATCACTTGCGGCTCCTGCAGGAGGAAGTTTCGGCCCTCTTGGCCAAGGGGGCCATCGAGCGCGTTCCTGGGCCAGAAGTAGGACGTGGTTGCTACTCCCACTACTTTCTGGTACCCAAGAAGGGCAAAGGGGGCCTACGCCCTATCTTGGATCTGGGGAACGTCAACGGCTTCCTCCGGAAGGAGAAGTTCAAAATGCTGACACTAGCTCAGGTCTTAGCTGCCCTAGACCCAGGAGACTGGATGGTAGCGTTGGACTGGCAGGACGCGTATTTCCACATCCCGGTCCTGCCGGCCCATCGGCGTTACCTGCGGTTCACGGTAGGCCACGAGCACTTTCAGTTTACCATGCTCCACTTCGGCCTTACCAGCACCCCACGGGTGTTCACGAAGGTGATGGCGATGGTCGCAGCTCATCTGCGCAGGTTAGGGGTCTCAGTCTTCCCCTACCTCGACGACTGATTGTTGAAGGCGGGCTCGCCCCAGACAGTCGTCAGCCTCCTCCAGACTACGGCGGATCTCCTGCACCAGCTGGGGTTCTCCATCAATGTGCCAAAGTCACACCTGTGTCCCTCTCAGAAGCTCCTTTTCATCGGAGCGGTTCTCGACTCGGCGTGGTTTCGGGTTTACCCACCCGAACAGCGGGTTCGGGATTTACAGGCTCTGATTCCAACCTTCCAGCCTTTATCCTGGGTTTCGGTCAGGTTGATGCTGCGGCTTCTGGGGCGGATGGCCTCCTGCATCCTTCTGGTGCATCACGCACGGTGGTGGATGCGGGCTCTGTAGTGGGACCTGAAGTTTCAGTGGGCCCAGCATCAGGGCAACCTGTCCGACCATGTCCTGATCTCGGAGGGCACTGTGAGACAGCTGCAGTGGTGGCTCACGGACCACGATTGGGTCAGCGGCAGATCCCTCTCCCTTCCCCAACCAGAGCACGTAGTTCTGACGGACACGTCCCTCCAGGGCTGGGGAGGCCACATGGGAGAGGCAATCAGAGGCCTCTGGTCTCCGGCGGAGTCCCGACTCGATATCAACCTTTTGGAGCTGCGGGCGATTCGTCTAGCACTGAGGGCATTCTTCCCGTCTGTCCGAGGGAGTGTAGTGCAGGTGTTCACGGACAACACCACCGCCATGTGGTACTGCAACAAACAGGGCGGGGTGGGGTCGTGGACCCTATGCCAGGAGGCTCTGCGCCTCTGGCAATGGCTGAAACATCAGGGCGTGACTCTGGTGGTTCAACACCTGGCAGGTTCTCTGAACGCCAGGGCGGACAAACTCAGCCGCCGGTACATGATGGATCACGAATGGCGTCTGAACTCGGACGTGGCGCAAGGTCTCTTTCTGCAGTGGGGAGAGCCTTGGTTAGAGCTATTCGCCACCGAAGAGAACGCGCAATGTCATCAGTTCTGCGCGTTGGAATTTCCAAGGCGGCACTCGCTCGGATACGCTTTTAGTCGCGAGTGGAGTTGGGGTCTGTGGTACGCCTTTCCGCCTATACCACTTCTGCCCAGAGTGCTGAAGATCAAGCTCGACCGGGTACAAGTCCTCTTTGTGGCTCTGGACTGGGCACGAAGGTACTGGTATCCCGAGCTACTCAGTATGTCAGTCGATCCCCCGGTTCGTCTTCCTCTTCAGAAGGACCTTCTGTCGCAGCAGCAGGGGACGGTCCTCCACCCGAACCTGTCCAGTCTCCACCTCCATGCTTGGAGATTGAGCGGCAACAGTTGAGTCCATTTGACTTGCCTCCTGAAGTTTGCAACATCATTCTGGCAGCCAGGCGTCCCTCCACAAAGTCGGTATACGCCTGTAGGTGGAACAGATTTGTGGCATGGTGCACAGCAAAGGCTGTGGATCCCCTTAATGCCCCTCTTTCTGTGGTTCTCCTCTTTCTTCTTTCTCTTGCCCAGCAGGGCTCTGCTCTGGGCACTATCAAGGGCAATCTTTCAGCTCTTTCAGCCTTTCTGAGGCTGCCTGATCAACCTTCTTTGTTCAAGTCCCCTATCGTTAATCGATAACTGAAGGGCATCACACATACGTTCCCTCCTGTTTCCTTCGTGATGCCTCAGTGGGACTTGAACCTGGTTCTTACATTTCTGATGTGCGCTCCCTTTGAGCCACTTCACATCTGTCCTCTTTGCCTTCTCTCCTTGAAGACTGCCTTCCTGGTAGCCATCACCTCTGCCAGGAGAGTGAGTGAGCTCCAGTCTCTATCATGTAAAACTCCTTTCCTTTCAGTCCATCCGGACAAGGTTGTGTTACGGACAAGGCCCTACTTCCTACCCAAGGTAGTAACGGCCTTCCACATAGGGCAATTTATCACCTTGCCCACCTTCTTTCCGCCTCCGCATCCCTCGAGAGAGGAAGAGAGGCTCCACCGTCTGGACCCAAAACGTGTGCTCTCATTTTATTTGAATCTCTCACAACAGTTCCGGGTGGATGACCAACTCTTTGTTGGTTACGTGGGCGCTAAGAAAGGGAAAGCGGTGCACAAGCGGACCATCTCGCGGTGGATTATCTTGTGTATCCAGGCGTGTTACTCCTTGGCTAAGAAGGAACCCCCTGTGGGGCTGAGGGCTCATTCCACTCGAGCCACAGCAACTAAAACTGCCTTGGGCCGAGGTGTGCCCTTGCAGGACATTTGCCAGGCGGCTACGTGGGCCTCGCTGCACACGTTCGCACAACATTATTGCCTGGACAGTCAAGTCCGGAGGGATGGCTACTTTGGCCGTTCCGTCCTCCAGGACTTTCTGGTGTGATTATTGGTTCGCAGACCCTCCACCACGGGGTTTTGTATTGCTGGGGTATCTATTCTAAGGTAAGGAATCTATCACTAACGTGTCTCTATCAGATGCACAAGTTACAACTTGTGCATTACCCCTTAAATAGAAAGGTTTTTAACTTTTTCCGAAAGGCCGAAAGATTGGGCTCCGAACGGAGGGAAAAGGGAAGTGAGTTCCAGAGTCTTGCCGAATTGGATGAAAAGGTTAGACCCCCGCATCTCGCTCTCCGAATCCTAGGACTTATGACTCGGAAGGCTTGCGCACATCTAAGCTGGCTGCTGGGATGATAGGGGGAGATCATAGAGTGATTAATGATTGCTCCCGTTCTCCAGAATGCACGGTGGGCGATGCACATACTTTTGAACTAGATTCTTTCCCTGATCGGTAACCAATGTAGGTCTCTAAGTTCCAATCTTACAGGACGGCAACGGGGGATTCGTAGAAGGGTGCGGGCAGCACAGTTCTGAATCACCTAAAGCCTATTAAGGGTCGATTGTGGGGCTCCCAGGTAAAGGGCGTTCCCGTAGTCTAGCTGGGACAGAATCAAGCCCTGAATCATAATCTGTCTTGCTTTAAATGGGAGGAGAGGGAGGACCTTACGTATGAGCCCGAGAATACCAAAGCAGGTGGCTGAAAGTTTAACTGCCTGGTAGTTGAATGTGAGTGTCTTGTCCATCCAGATTCCCAGGCTCTTGATTGTGTCTTTGGCTTAAGGAACAGGTCCCAGCGAGGTTGGCCATATGGATTTTAATGGTTTTTTGAGGGGAGTTGCCTAAAACCATTAACTCAGTCTTGTCTCCATTCAGTTTCTGGCAAGACAGAGTCATCCAGGAGAGGACTGCTTCTAAGGAGCCCCTTAGATCACTCGGCTGGGTTAGAGGATGGTTCAGTGTCACCACCAGCTGAGTGTCGTCAGCGTAAGATATGATTTGCACTCTGAATGGGCAGACGATCTCAGCAAGGGGGCGCATATATATATTAAACAGTGTGGAGCTCAGGGAGGAGCCCTGAGGTACCCCACAACTGAGTGATTTACTGGGTGATGTGACGTTGCCCTCACAGACTCTGAAGGAGCGATCTGACAAAGATTGAAACCAGGCTATTGCATTTGCAGCTATTCCCAGATCCGAGAGCTTACTTAGGAGGATGTTATGATTTACGGTATCAAAGGCGGCACTGAGGTCCAGCAAAATGATGGCTGCAGTGCCTCCCTGATCCGCTATCATCCAGCTAGTTAGGTTTGCCTTTTCCGAGAACGCTCCATGTCAGCAGTTTTGCACTTTGAAGTTCCCAAGACTGCTCTTACTCAAGAGATGCTCTTTGTGTCGAGTGGAACACAGCCTTCTTATACCCCTTTCTGCCCATACCTCTCCTGCCCTGAGTGCATACCTCTCCTGCCCAGAGATCATTAGAAGATCAAGAACGACCAGGCCCAAGTCATCCTTGTGGCTCCAGATTGAGCATGGAGAGTCTGATATGCCGAGCTACTGAGCATGGCCATCAATCCTCCGATCAGGATGCCCCTTTCAGGAGATCTTCGGTCACAGCAGCATAGGAGGGTTCTTTTTCTGAACCAGTCCAGTCTTTCTTGCGTGGAGATTGAGCAGCACCAGTTGACCGCCTTCGATATTCTTCCCAAAGTCTAGACCGTCATTTTGGCATCCCGCCACCAAGATAGTGTATATCAGCATCTGTAAAAAAAAAAATTGTGGTATGGTGTGCAAAAAAAGCCAATGGTTCCCCTCTGGGCACTCTTAAAAGGATATATGCCTTTTTCAGGTTCCTGGCCAACCCTCTGTTCAAATACCCTATTGTACGTAGTTTGTACTTCGGTTTCTAAAAGGTCTTATTCTTCTCTCCACCATTTTTCTTGCTGCAGTGGACTTTAATCTGGTAATAACTTTCTTGCTGTGTGCTCCTTTCGAGCTTCTTCATAATTGTCCCTGCATGCTTCTGACTATTATAACAGCCTTCCTTGTGGCTATTACATCTGCCCATAGAGCGAGCTGCAGGCCTTGTCATCTATGCCTTCTTGCTTATCAGTCTATCCTGACAAACTGGTGATGCGTACAAGGGCCTCTTTTCTACTGAAAGAAGTTACCCCTTTTCATGTAGGCTAGTCTAACTACCTACTTTTTATGTTCCTCCACATCCCTCTGAAGAAAAGGAGTGACTCCACTGTCCGGACCCAAAAAGAGGGTTCTTGTTCTACCTTGACCGCACACGAGTTCCGGGTGGTCAACCAATTCTTCTTGGGGTGTGTTATTACGAAGAAAGTCGGGCTGTGCAGTAGCAGACCATCTCCAGATGGGTTGTGCTCTGCATTAAAATCTGCTATGCCTTGGCCAAGAAGCAACCGCCAAAAGGTTTGCTAGGTCTTTCCAACAGCTAAAGCTGCAACCACTGCGTTAGCTCGCAGAGTTCTGGTCCTGTACATCTGCCAGGCAGCAACGTGGGCTTCCCTGCAGACATTCATCAAACATTACTGTCTGGAGTCGGGTCCGTAGGAATGGGCACTTTGCCGGTTTGAAACTGGCTAAAAGATCCACCACCGGTATTCCTTGGGTATCTATTCAAAGGTAAGGAATCACTGACTAGAATTTTCTAGCAGATGAACAATTTACTTACCTTTGGTAACACCTTCTCCGGTACAGACTATATCTAACCACCGATTCTTACATACCCACCAATCCTCCCCGGTCTGCGTACGGATTTCTAGGAACAGTGCTGATGTCTCCCAGTGCCCTAGTTTTCCACACCATGGTCATTATTCTTCATGGGTCCGCACTTCTGGCGTGGAAAGTCAAAAAAAGAAGCGTGCGTTAGCGTGCCTAGGTGATGCCTATATGGGTGCAGCGGATCTCTTCCGGGACAGAAGATGCTAGCGATCCGCTCTAGCTAAACAATGCCATCTACCAGTGTGCAGAGGTACTGCTCACAGAAAATCTTCCGGATCCAGTCTGACATTTGCCAAATTCAAAGATAAGGAATCTGCAGCTAGATAGTCTCTACCAGGTAAGGAGTTACTGAAGGTTTGACCAGTATCAACATAAAGGATGATAGATAACTTTTATTCCACCAATTAAACACAAGTATATAAAATGATTATTATAATGCAAACATAAGTAGGTGCTCCAAGTACCGTGGCAGTGCAGGTGCTATACAGAGCCATAAAATACAACAAGGTGTGAGGAATTAAATATTCACAATATGTGCACTGAGTCGATGCCCATAGGATACATGAATAAATCAATGGCAAACCCATTGATAGGGGCATTTTAGTTTGAAACTCCTTCAATTGAAGAAATGGGTAGACCAATGGAATGTGACATTTCAACTCCCTTAAGAATCACCTGGGGTCTTCATCAGGGCAAGCTAATGGAAGCAACCTAAAGAGTAGAGTACATAGTTATATCCTGTCAGAAAAGATGCTAGGTAGCAATACACAGAAGACAGCGTCTTACCCAATAAATCTGGATCAGACTGTCTCATAAATAGCGTGTATCAATTTCTAAATGAAAAAATAGGAAAGATACAGTCAGTTCATAATTGGGAAAGACTCCATATTAGATAAACCAGCGACGAGGCATGCTTGAACAAGTGCCACTCGCTGGAGGTGGACCTGACAAAGGGGGAGGTGAGAGTAAATGACATGCTATAGAGAAACCGCTCAAATCCATGCTTCAAAGCAAGCCAAGTGGCATGCTACTACATCGCACACACCAATCCACAATATCTCACCTGAATGAAAGTGGGGGGACATGCATCATACTAGGGTCAAAAAAGTGACCAGGCTTTGGGCAAAATCTATCCTGTATGAAGCTCCATGTGATAACAGAGACCACTACCCTAACTGCAGCGTTGATCAAAATGTAGCATGCATGCTGCATTTTGTGATAAAACAGAGGCCACTCCTCCAACTGCAGCTTGGATCCTCTTAACACAAACCGCCACTCATCTAATTGATGGCGGGTGACTGTAAACCAAGTAAAAAAGTACATCACTACCCAATAATTGCACTCTTATGCTCTGCTAAAGTGCAAGTTCTTATGTCCCCACCTGTAGAAGTCAAAAGGCATGACCGGTCCACTGCTCACTTGAGAAGAAGAAGTTGTGCGGTATTGTGACAACAGAACAGTTTAGCCACGTCAACTGATCGCCATAGATAATGAAAAACATAGAAGAATAACTGCAAAGTTGAAGGTCTCCAAACCAGACAGTGTGTGGCTACACCAATGCGCATCAAAGCGCGAAGTCAACTTTCAGATGCATGTCAGGAAAAGACTATACCAATTCTCTTCAAGAGTGTGGGTCTAGCAACACAGCTTCAAACTGAGGGGTGTGTACACCCAAAACAAACATGTGATCATAGAGAGAAAGGGACGTAGTCTAGACAGAGGTCCTGTGCCTGAAAGGAAGGGAAGTGAGCATCGATCCATAATCCAGCTGTGAGCTTACGTGTATAAGGGGGCCTGAAAAAACAAAATCATGTGTCCGTCCAGTTAACCAGAGCGAAGGGGAGGGACATACCGTCTTAGGCAGTATAAATCACTCCATCTGGGAGTAGGATGATAAATCAAGGTGGCATATCTGACTAATAAAGGTAAAACTGCAAGACTATTCACTAGAAATGCCGCACGTGCAGTGTAAGAATTCATCTGATGTCATCTGATAGAAATGACCCTTCTGAAACGCATCTTAATGGGTGAAAAGAAAACCTTTTATCCACTACATTGCTATTTAAACCGATGCGCAAGCGCAGCGGACGCGGCAGAACCCTGATTGGCCCTGCTAGCTGTGTATGTTTAACCTTCTTTGCACATTTTAAAACCTTCAGTTAACATTTATTCAGAATTTGCACTGATTAGAGATTCTTATGCTTATTTTAATGCCAAATTGCACTTTGCACAGTTCAAATCTCACCATACTTTGAAACCGCACACACGCCTGGTCCGACTCTTCAAGTGCCGTTGAGTGGAGGGAGTTCCTGGGAGGTGACTTCAAGGGCGGAACACTTCCGGCACTGGTTAGCGGACTAGCTTTTCACGCTACACCGCTATTTAAATGGATGCCGGAGCGCCAGTGCAGCGGACGAGCGCCAAAGGCACAAGCCTGTCTGCGCCCGTCCGCGATTGGACCGGGCCCAGGGCCAAGCCCCCTCTCCCTTGGCCTAATCACTTCAGCCCTGACCAGCAAGAGCATATTCTACTCAAGTACTCAATTGAAAAACTACCTCCCATTACGCAATGCACACGCATGTCTTCGCATTGGGACAGATTTGCTAATGACGAGTAGCCCCAGCCCAATTTGTCCCAATTGCACATTTAAATTTAAATTGGATGCCCACTCCAACTCTGCCCCTCTCCAGAATCCTCCCATGCACTTCAACCTGGAAAATGTTCATGCAGCGCTCATAAACGCACGATCTCTAGCTAAGCACAAATGAGATATCAGATCTCCTAAAAGACCACCATCTCGACATACCCTTCATTATGGAAACCTGGACCGGCACCTCATCTGGGCCTGACTTTGGCTCTGGCACCCCCACTGGTTATCTAGCCTACAGACAAGATAGACCCATCAAAATAGGAGGCGGATTAGCGATTATTTATCGCAACAAATACACAGCCAGTATGGACACCGTTCCCTCTCTGACCTGTGAAGCCCTCAAGTTCTCAATCATGCTTACCCCTTTCCAACCCTTCAAGGGCATTCTGCAATACCGCCCACTAGGCCCCCAGGCAGTCTTTCTCTCTACCTTGGGCAATATGCGTAGCCTTTAGCAGGCGAACCCACTATCACTATTTTAGGTGACTTTAATTTCCTCCTTAAAAACAGCTCAGATAACGATACCCACTCGCTGCTCTCAAAATTAGATACTGTAGGCCTCACGCAATTGGTGACAAGCCCCTACGCACTCCGCGGGTCACACCCTAGACGGCCTGTTCTCTAATAATCAATCTGTCTCCTTGAAGAATATCCTACATTTGATCTGGACTGACCACTGTGCTGTACTATTTAACATCATACTTAATAAAAAAGCTATCGCAAATCCTACCTCACACATACATACTTTCTTCAAGGCTTGGAACAGCAGAGACCCACAGCTCCTTAAATCGACTTTTCAATCTACACAACCTGCCCCTACACCAGATCCTGATCAGGTTTCATCAAACTACTCTGAATGGCTTCACCATGCATTGAACTCCCTGGTCCCCCCCAAAAAAGCCTCCAAAAATCGGCACTCCCCTTCTGCCCCTTGGTTTTCAGAAGCCCTCAGATTACAGATGCAACTATGTAGAAACCTTGAAAGACACTGGCAAAAAGACTACAGTAATGACAAAATCCGCTACAAACAGGCACTCCTCAAATATAAATTGCTTATAGTGCAGGAGACTAAAGTTATATCAGGTAGTAGCCAAACTATCAGGGCAATCATCGAATCTCGCCACATCCCCTTCACAAACTCTGTGACTCACTTCCCTGCTACTTCTTTGAAAAGGTAAATGACATTTATACTATCTTCGCCTCTCAACCCAAGATAGATGATCCGCTCTCGAATTATGGCATTCTTGAACCCTACCCTTCCCTCCTAGAATTTGATAGCGTCTTACCGGACCAGATTAGAAATCTAGTCTCTATCGTTAAATCAGGCTCTGCCACGGACCCCTGCCCACCTGCCATTCTAAAACCCATTGCTGACCTCATAGCTCCCAGCTTCTCTAACATCTGTAACGCAATGTTTAAGACTGGCATCTACCCCCAGATTTGGAAGAAAGCCATCATCAAACCTTTGCTAAAAAAAATATACTCTCGACCCCGCCTAAACTAAGAATTATAGACCCATAGCTAGCCTCCCATTCCTAGCTTAAATCTTCGAGAAGGTCATGAATTCCCAACTATCCAAATACATTGAAGATTACAATCTCCTGGATGACACGCAATTCGGATTCCGCAAGGGCCATGGAACCGAGACATCAGAGGAGATTAGGATGATGCTTGATCAGGGGGGCGCTGCTGTTCTTATTCTGCTTGACCTCTCTGCAGCATTTGACACGGTCGACCATGTCACCCTGATCGACTGTGTCACAAACATCGGTATAAGACACACAGCTAGAGCCCTCCTGTCCTCACCAATCGTACCCAATCAGTGAGTCTCTGCACTTTCAACTATCCACAATTCACCCTCCCGTGTGACGTCCCACAGGGATCCTCACTGAGTCCGACACTATTTAATATCTGTGTCGGACATGGCCAGAGTCATCAAAGCACACCGGATGGGTCTTACGTCTTACGCTGATGACACACAACTGGTGCTTGCGGTACATAATGATGGAGGGGCAGTAACAGCCAATTTCCAGAAAGGCATGTTGGCCATCAGCACTTGGATGGCCAATAATTGCTTAAAACTTAACTCTGAGAAAACTGAGGTAATGATTTTTGGCCAACTGTCGCCATGCTGGTCCTCCTCTTGGTGGCTCCCCCTTAAGGACCCCCTCCGCTTGCAGTATCTAAGGTCAGAAACTTAGGCGTCCTATTTGACAACAAGCTGTCCTTCGTACCAAATGTCAATGCCGTGGTCTCATCCTCATTCTATAAACTTAGAATGATAAAGAAGCTCTTACCTTTTTTACCACTCAATGCTGGAAAAACTCTAGTAAGCACCTTACTCATGTCGACCATTGACTAATGTAATGGTCTCTTCATAAATGCACAGAGTAAAGTACTCCACAAATTACAGCTGGTCCAGAATTCAGCGGCCAGAATCTTATCAGGAACCCCCAAATACAAATCCATCTCTCATATACTCCGACACTATAACTGGCTCCCGATAAAAAAAACTGCATCAAGTTCAAGGCCCTTTGTATTGCATACAAAGCCTCGCGTAACTCTGGACCTTTGTTCTTAAAGGAGGCTCTTGGTGCCTACATTTCTAACCGGGCATTACTGTCATCAACAGCTAATTTGCTAAGGGTCCCCTGCACAAAGACCGCCTCGTGGGGCGACAAGTGATTTACTGTCGCCACGGCCAAGCTATGGAATTCGCTTCCAATTCACATCAGAGCTATACTTGTCTTAAAAAATTACAAAAGCATGGCTATTCAGCCAATAGTCTACAGTCTGTTTCCTGCTCGCTGTTCATCAAAAGCAAGGAGAAAATCAGGAACAAATAAAATCAATGCAACAAGTAATGCACAATGAATCCTCACAAGTTGTTAGTCACCGGGTAGCCACCCAGTCGTCACTCATCTCATGTGTGAATGTCTCCCCATTCATCCTGGGTGTTGAGACCATCCTCCATGGAACATACCTCTTCTAACGGCATTCAAGTTCCAACAGTTTGTTGATATGATTCTCACCTAGTGGATCCTGTCTCAAGACCTTGATTACCTGGCATTAAATCTCATCTGTTGTGTGGCCTAATTCCATGTAGTGATCCACTAAATGATGCGAGCCTCGACTTTCTGCGTAGTCTGACCAATGTAGATTTTGAAGCTGGGGTACCAGATCTCATAAATTATACTTTGTAAAATTGGAGAAGCAGTTCAGTTGGTGTCACAATACCATGGACAAAAACGTTGGTCTCATTTCAAAATTTGCAAGTGGTACATTGCATTTGAAGTGGCCCTTGATTGGAGGCTGGCCCCATTGTTGTTGAATCGTGTGGACCATAGAAGCTGGTAGCACTGACCTCACTAGTTTATCCTTTAAGTTTGGGCCGTTTTTGAAGGAGCATATGGGGTAACTTTTTGTGTTTGTCAGTGTCCCAGGCCAAATGCCAGTGTTTATGAATAATGGTCCTTACAGCATTAGTCTTGGCGTGAAATTTGCTGGTAAACATAATTCAGCCACCATGTCAGAGTGTCTCTTCGGGGTCAGAAGATGTTACTTTTGTTGATACCTAGCGCTCTTCCTGGCCCTTTTGAGTAGTCTGGTAGGATATCCCTTTTCTGTCGGACATAAGATCAGATTCCCTAAAGAAATCTTCCTTCTTGGTGCAATTACTACATACTTAAAAATTGGCTGTAGGGAAGACTATCTTTTAGTCCCTTGGGATGATATTTAGAGTACATCACGAGGGGATCTCTTTCTGCCGGGTTTCTTTATAGGAAAGTATACAAAACCCCTTCCTCTGTCTTAATCATCAGATCCAAGAATGTAATGTGGATATTGCTACACTTCTTGGTAAATTGAATGTCAGATGAGCAAGAATGTATGCATGTTACAAAGTCATGAAGATGGTAGATACTGCCACCCCAAATCAAAACATCTCTGTATAGGCACCAGAAACCAATGTTGTACTTGAAAGGGTCGCTATCACTGAACAAATGATTTCCCGTAGTCATCCATGTACAAGTTTTCCAATTCCGGAGCAAATTCTGATCCCATTGCGACACCGTTCCGATATTCAATCAATCGGGAATTTGTAAAGCGCAGTAGGGTCTCAAGGCACTTGGGGGGCCGGGGGCTGCTACTGCTCAAAAAGCCAGGTCTTGAGTAGTCTCCTGAAAGTTAGTAGGTCCTGGGTCTGACGTAGGAGGATGGGGAGGTTGTTCCAGGTCTTGGCGTCGTGGTGGGTGAACGATCTGCCGCCGGTGGTCTCTTCAGATGCGGGGAACGGTGGCAAGGGCGGCGGAGAGGAGCTTGCGGTTCGGGGTGTAGGTGAGTCGTCTGTTCAGGTATGCTGGTCCGGTGTTGTGGAGTGACTTGTGTGCGAGGAGGTGAGGAGCTTGAAGGTGATCCTCTTGTTGACTGGAAACTAGTGCAGGTATCTCAGGTGGGGTGTGATGTGGCTGTGGTGGGGATGTCCAAGAGCAGAGGCGTTCTGTATGCGTTGTAGACGTTTCAGGAGTTTGGCCGAGTCTCCTGTGTAGAGAGAGTTTCCATAGTCCAGCCTGCTGCTGACGAGGGCCTGCATGACCATTCTTCTTGTTTCGGTGGGGATCCACCTGTAGATCTTGCAGAGGGTGTTACAGCAGGAAGACGAGACGGCGTTGACTTGCTTGGTCAAGGAGAGTGTTGGGTCAAGGATAAATCCCTGGTTACGTGCGTGGTCGGTGGGGGTTGGTGCTGCTCGCAGGGCAGTCGGCCACCACAAGTTGTCCCGGGCTGAGGATGAGAACCTCCATTTTGTCAGAGTTCAGTTTCAGACTGCTGTTCTTCATCCACTCGGCGACTGCTTGTATTCCTTCGTGGAGGTTGGTTTTGGTGGTGAGGGGTTCCTTGGTGAGGGAGAGGATCAGCTGGGTGTAGTCTGCGTAGGAGATAATGTTGAGGTCGTGCAGTCTGGCGACGTGAGCGAGCGGAGTCATGTAGACATTGAACAATGTTGTGCTGAGGGATGATCCTTGGGGTATGCTGCAGATGATCTCGGAGGCTTTGGAACGGAAAGAGGGGAGGCAGACGCTCTGGGTTCTGCCAGAGAGGAAGGAGGTGGTCCATTCCAGAGCCTTGTCTCTGATCCCTGCATTGTGTAGGTATGTGCTGAGGGGGCGGATGCAGACAGTGTTGGATGCGGCTGATATGTCATCGGTGGCGGCGATGAGGGCAGTTTTGGTGCTGTGGTTGCTTCTGAACCCGAACTGGGACCGGTCCAAAATGTTGTTCTCCTTGAGGTAGCGGGTCAGCTGTTGGCGGTTTTCTCGATGACCTTCGTCGGGAGCAGGGAGATGGGCCGGAGGTTCTTGAGGTCCCTCGAATCCGCCTTGGGTTTCTTGAGTAAGGCATTGATCTCGGAGTGCTTCCAGCTCTCAGGGAAGGTTGCAGTCTCGAAGGAGATGTTGATGGCCTTGCAGAGATGGGGTGCGATGGTGGTGCTAGCTTTGTTGAAGATGTGGTGCAGGCATGGGTCTGACGAAGAGCCGGAGTGGATGGTGGTCATTATTTTGATGGTGTCTTCATCGTTTGTTGGTCCAGGTGAGTAGGGGGTTGAAGTGGGTGGTTAGAAAGTATCCAAAAATGAAAAAGTTTTGTTGAGGGCAATTTTTGTCATTTGGACAATGAACGAGGTGGGAATCCAATAGGGCATTTCTCTGGTCACCAGAACACTCCCGACAGCTCTTAAGGGCCTCCTGCTGAGGGATGTTAGTATATAAGGATTGAATATCCATATTCACCAAAATCTGAGTAGTAACTGAATGCCTTCCCCTCAATTTGTTTGATCAAATCCATACTATCCCTAATAAAGGATCATGATAGGCGTACAAAAGATTTGAGGAAAATATCCACAAATTGGAAGTGTGGTTCGAAAAAGAACCACACCCAAAACAATGGGGCTTTCTGGAAACATGTTTGTATATCTTGGGCAAGGTGTACAACACAGACATTCTGGGGTGGGGAACTTTAAGAAATTATTGCTCTGATCTGGAAAGGAACCCAGCGTCGAGACCTGCAGCAGTAACACCTTTGATCAGAGATTTAACTTCAGCTGTGGGGTCACTCCTAGGTTTTTTGCTGTTCTCTTATCCTCATAGATGCTAGTAAACATCCCTCCCCAGAGCTGGGCTGTCCATTGGAACCAGTGCTGAATGGACGTCCAATGGTCGTGCGCAGCACTGGGGAGGTAGTGCTGCCGTCGGCCAACGCACCGATGCAGCACTTAAGGGGTTAAATAGAAATCTGCCTCAGTACTCTGCACAGTAAGATTTCTTATCCCCCACCCCCAACCCCTGTCCACTGGTTTCATTACAGTTTCTTGGTATAGGGCCAGGAGTTCACAATGCTTCACTCTCCTTTGCAGAGACGTGCCTGATGTAGATCCTGGTGTTCTGAAGGTTTTCTACATCTCTGCTGACTACTCTCTTTGTAAGCCACTATTTCTGCTGCAATAAAGCTCTTCGAGAGGTTGAATGGGGTGTAACCCTGTGACACTTTCCCTCCCCTCATATCTGTTGGTTAAAAAGAAATTCCTCAATCTTAATTTCCTGAAGAATTTTTGGGAGTTATAATTTGTCGAAGAAAGGATCAGTTCTATTGGTGGGAACAAAATCCAATCCCTTTTTGAGCAGAATGATCTCGTTGGTCCTCAGTTTTTTTTGGAACATATTCAACACTGGAACTATGTCAGTAGTATTGCTAGGTGTGGTTCCTACCATTTCGTATCTGTCTCCTTGTTTGTCATTATCCATGGTAGTTGTCTTGTCCTCTACCCCTCTGGCCTGTGTAACCATGGGAGGTAACTATCCCTGGTGTCCCTTGTCTCGATCTTGTGTCTCAACCTAAAAAAAAGTCAATTGTTCAGAGTTGGAAGACCAGCTATTGTGTGGAGCTCTGCTGGAAATGGGCTCGGAATCAGAATAATTGGATGCTGAAGTGTCTGGAAAAGTTTCAAACTTGTGTGAATGCTGTTGTCCCCGATTGACGAATCTCTCCTTAGAACCCAGCTAAAAATAGCCTTATGTGAAATAGAGGTAGGTGATCTCTTTTCCATCATTCTTGATGTCTTTGTCCAATTTATCCAATTACTTTTTTTGTGTGATAATCCTGAACTCAGAAATAGTTTCCCTAAGGTCGTAAGGGCCTTCTTAGTATTTGTCAATGCTTGACCATCCAAAATCTCCTTGACCAAGTCTGCTATCTCCTACTGTAGTCTCTTGACTTGCTCCAAGGCTGTTTCAATACCTAGGGCCATCCAGTGTTGAACTTTTGTTCCCTATAAAGCTGAAATTTCCCCGGTACTTGGGGTCATCAACAAATAGTCTGCTCATTCCTGACCTGTAAGCCTAGCAAGATTTTATTTGAATGTAGGTATTGTGGCATCAATTGTCCATCAATCTGTGTGCCGAGGAGTTTTTTTTATTGATTTTCTCTAATTTGTCAATCTTTTGGCTTAATACATTATCTATTGGATTGGGGACAGAACTCAAAGGATGGTTTCGTTTCCGACATACCATAAGTCAAACAGAAAAGTAGAACTCTAATCTACTATCAAAACAATATTTAAGAAAAATAACAAGCCCTCGCGGCTGCCCTCAAAATTACACCCTAAAAATGGGGCAACCCGTATTGCCTAGAACAAGGGTAGACACGTGCATTCATAAAAAGTGTTCTGCCAGTAGTAGTTAAAAGTAATGGATCTAAAGCACATATAAAAAGAGAAGGAAAGACAAGTATCAACATTCCCATAGTGCATTATGCATGATAGATTTTGCCCAATGTTTTGTCGCTTTTTTGAGCCTAGTACCACCAATAAAGCCAAGAGTTTGGGGGTCATCTTGGATGATAAATAAAATTTAGGTAAATAAATTAATGCAATGATTTCAACCTCTTACTACACACGTAGAAACCCTAGGGAAAATATTTAATGTCCTCCCCATCAGTGCCAAGAAGACTGATATCTCCAGCTTAATACTGTCTAAATTGGACTACTGCAACAACTTCTACAACTGCCTGATGGTCTAATATGCCAACAAACTGCATGTTTTGCAGAATTCAGGCACAAGACTACTACTACTAGGACTGCCCAGGCACCACTCTGTCACTTGCCATTAAAGATCTTCACTGGCTAAATGTAAAAAATAGGATCAAATTCAAATCGATCTATAAGGCCCTTCATGACTCTGGACCACTCCTTTTTGAAGAAAGCTTTTTCCTGGTACACCCCCACCAGAAATCTAAAAACATTGGGATCCTTCAAAATAAACACTGTTGGATATAAAAAATCCAAATTAGGAGGAAGCAGTTTCCTGGTACCTTTGCCCATCACATCAGCCCACTCCCTCGTACAATTAAGGAAAGCCCTAAGAACCTGACTTTTTAATCAGTAGCTTCTCCTTCTGCTCTGCACTCTGACTAGCGCCAAGAAACCTCTGGGTATACGTTGCACTTTACAAGTTTTTTTAACATAACATATGATGCATGTCCCCCACTTTCATTCAGTAGTAGTATTGTATCCTTTGAAGCGTAGGTTTGAACAGTTTCCCTCTTTTTCTCGCCCACCACCTGAGTGGCACTTGTTCAATCATGCCTCGTTCTTGGTTTATCTAATGTGGATTCTTTCCAAATCATAAACTGTATGGGTTTTCTTCTTTTTTTTCCTTTTAGAAATTGATGCACGCTGTTTCTGTGATTACTGATCCAGATTGGTCTGGTTGAATAACACATTGCCATCTATGTATTTCTACCAAGCATCTTTTCTGACAGGATATAATTGACTGTCTGGACTCTACTCTGTGGGTTGCTACCATTGCTCCTATACTGATGAAGACCATACTGATTAAGGATGTCGAAATGTCTACGTGCACCGCACCCCCTTCCCACTGGAACTGCCCCAGCACCGAATTCACCAGCAGGAACCATCTAGGTGCGATCGGGTACGGGTGATTCTGTAGCTGGTAAAGCAAACTGGGGAGCGCAACCATTTAAAAAATCGCTGATCTGACATGTATTGTCAAGGGCATACGTGACCGCCTGAAGGCGCTCCCAAATCGGTGCCAGTTTTCGCTCCGGATATGGCTGGCACATCCAATAGGAATATCCCCAGATACTTGAGGCCCCCAACTGCCACCTGAATCGTGGACGCCCACGTGTCCACTCTCCCCCTGTCTCCTAGAACCCACAGTGTGGATTTGCGGGGATTCATGTAGAGCCCAGACGATTCCCCGAATATTAGCAAGATGTGCAAGAGTCGCAGCCCCAATCTATCCAATGCTGTAAGGGAAAAAAGGACATCTGTGTACAATGCTATCCTGTCACAGACCTGATTCCCACTCCAAGCCCCTAATCTGAGCGTCAATGCGCACCCAGGCCGCTAGCGGCTCCATGGCCAGGAAAAATAAGTAAGGTGACAGTAGGCACCCCTGCCTGATGCCTCATCTGATGGGAAAGCTGGAGGAAACCGCTCCTGCCATCCGTATTGACGCAGTCAGATCAGTATAGAGCAGCATCAGGTACGATTAAAACCATGGGCCAAAATTGAGTCTATGCAAGAGGGCGAACAAGTAAACCCAACTCAGGTAATCAAAGGCCCTGTCCATGTCCGCCAGTAATAGTGCAGCTGGCTCCCCGGTCTGTTGTATAGCCGCCATCGCCATATGCGCCCGCCTTACGTTATGTCTTGTCACCCTCTGGGGCATTAACCTGGCCTGTTCCCGGTGCGCCAGTGCCGAGATTGCAGGTAGGAGACAGTTGACCAACGCTTTGGCCTAAACCTTAGCCTCCACATTTAGGAGGGAGATGGGGCGGTAGGAAGCGTGCTGTTCTGGGGACCGGCCGGGCTTATGGAACACGACCACCTCCGCATGTCTCCAGTCAGGGGGGAGCCTGCCTGCCGCCCTAGCCTCTTCCAGCGGCGTCCGATAATGAGGGGCTAGCTGTAGGTTGTACCTGTGAAAAAACTCACTAGGGAACCCATCGTGTCCGGGCGCGTTCCCCGAGTTGAGGTCCCCCAGAGCCTTGCCCAGCTCCTCATCCGTCAGTGGGAGCTCCAGCTGTCGACGTCTCATCCGACACCGCCTTGGGCGGGAAATCAAGTATAAATTGTGTAAAGGTCCGCATAATATGCGGCGAAGCTCTCTGCTATGGCCGCAGGGTCCGTCATCAACGCCCCCCCTTCATCCAGCACCCCCGAAATAGACTGGGGGTGAAAGGTGCCCTGGCAGAGCTGGTGGAGCATCTTACCAAACTTGTCACCCCACTGACATATCCTGCTATGCGTTGCCAGCCAAATCTGCCGGGCCTCATCCATCAGGAGAGGCGTGTAGGACTGCCTCCCAGCTCTGACACTCGAGCGCTTCTACTTCAGCTTCTGCCTGAATCCATTCTTCTCTGCGCTTTCTGCAGGCCGCCACACACCAGGCTATATCCACCCCACGTAGTGTGGGCTTCAGCGCTTCCCACAGGGTCACGGCACTGGAGACGGACCCTTCGTTGACAGTCAGATAATGAGCGATTGCTTCCCTCATGTGTTTCCCATATTCATCATCCTGCAAATTCCATACTGAGAGGCGCCAGCGGAAGGGCTGCCGCTCCCTGCCCAGCTGCAGCTCAACAGACACCAGTGAGTGATACGAGAGCCCCCGAGGGAGAATCTCAGCCGAACCTACCGTGGGCGCTGTCACCCGGGGAACAAATATGTAGTCTATCCTAGAGAATGACTTGTGTACAGCCGAAAGGTAGGTAAAATCCCGCCTGTCCCCATGCATGCGCCGCCATGTGTCCCCCCAGTCGAGGCTTGTCACCAGAGTGCAATTTCGTGGGCTGGCCGCCAACCCGACCAACCCTGCTCCTGTCTTTGCTCACATCCAACACCTCGTTCCAGTCCCCACCCACCACCGAGGCAACATCTGGCATATCGGCCCATAGGGAAACAACCGCTCCACCAGAGACCACTGTAGTGGGGCGGTGGGGCATATACACAACCCAGCACTATGGGGTCCTCCCCACCATGCACCGGATAAACAGGTAGCGCCCCTGCGCATCAACCCATTGCTGCGTATGTATGTATGGGAACCTGCGGTGCACCAGGATCGCAACCCCCCTGAGAGAGAGCCCCTCCGATGTCGGCCGGCTATCACACCTCAGGCCCACCCACAGTCTGGGCGCCCACTGCTGACCCGAATCACCAGAAGTCCATTGGGTGCCTCATCCCCGCGCCAGGGCTCCTGCCAACCGCACGGGCCTCCTTATCAACCCCAACACTGAAATGGCGGGCGAACCTCAACTCCTCCAGCCGCTGCTGCTCTCTATCCTGGGGGGAGAAAGTCAGAGATGGGCGGTGATGTAACGGCAGGACGTCAACGCCCCTCAGATATCCCCCCCACCCCCACGTGGCCCAATCCAGCCACCGATCCCCGGGCATAGGCGCAAGCCCCGGTTAGGGGGGGGGGGGGCATTGGGAGATCCGCAGGGAGGGAGAAGCAAGGATCTCCCGCTGGAGGCCTGCCTGGGCGCTGACACTACCAGCCACTCTGTGGCAGCTGATCACACCAGTAACGGGTGCCCCAGCCCTCGGGACACTCTGCAGCAGACCTCCGCCCCAGTCCCAACACTCCGCTCCTCACCGGCCTGTCGAGAGTGCAGCCCGCTTCCTCCTCACGACTCGTCTGAGGAGCTGCAGAGCGCCATGGGGCCGATCTGCTCTCCGATCTCCGCCTAAGTTGATCACCCGGGGGGGGGGGGGCACACAGGACAGCGCCTGCAGGCTCAGGCAAGCGACACTTGCGGCCCTCCTCACACTCCGGGCACGCCAAACTCCACGCCCCGGCTCCGCCGCCCACCTCCAGGCCGCTCCTCGCAGGAACACAGGCTCCGGATCCAAGCTGCTCCAGACACCACAATTTCACCTCTGATCACTGCGGTAAGCTAACCGCGCCAAAATGCCTCCCACTGGACTGCTCGAGGGTTTGAGGGAGATAGGATAAATGTAGGATGAGTATCTGGCTCAACGGAGCTGGCTAGCACACGTCCGCCATGATGGCCTGCTCATCCACGCCCCCCTTTCCTTCTATTTTAGCGTGATTTTCATGTGTGCTTTAGATGGACCCATCTGTAGACTTATTATTTGAACTATTCCTGGTAGAACGCTTTTTATATATGTACTTGATTATTCTTGTTTATAGGAATACAGGGTTAAAAATGTTTCGGTTTTATTCGTTGGCATTAAAAATGGATGTTATGGTGTGCATTCTCAATTGCCCTTGTGACATTACAATGGGGAGAGGAGTTGGCCTAACGACAAAGGCGGGCGACCTTGAATCAGGGGTACTGGGTTCAAGTCTCGGCAATGATGCTGAACATCTTGTGACTCTGGGCAAATAACTTAATGTCCCGTGCCTAACAAAAACAAATGTGTCCTCATATAACGCAACTGGTGCCATGTAAAGCGCTCTGATACCCGATGCCTTCAGGCCAAGTTTGCGCTACATAAAACTCTGTAAAATAAAAAAAATGAAATCGCTGCTGGTGTCTACAAGGAGCAAGCAACCCCCTACTGGCAAGGACGGGTTATTGAAATGTTTTGGATCCAGTCAGGTGCCTCAAAAATTCAGATGGTGAGGAACCTCCGTCCTATCTCTCTCCTGCCCCTCCTGACGAAATTGGCTGAGAAACATGTCAACACCCAGATCTCCAGCTTCATCGAAGCGACAGGAGGCCTGGACCAATCCCAATCTGGGTTCAGGCCCAACTACAGCACCGAATCTGCACTCCTCTCCGTGACCGATAACATCAAGATGTCACAGGATAGAGGAGGCTCGATGATTCTGGTGCTGTTAGACCTGTCAGCTGCCTTCGATACTGTTTCTCATAAGATCTTGCTGAACCGGCTACAAGGAGTGGGCATCAGAGGTCAGGCACTTGCATGGCTGGAGAGTTTCCTTTCCGGGCGCTCACAATCTGTCAGCCTGGGCCCCTACCATTCCATCTCTAGGGCGCTCACTAAGGGGGTGCCACAGGGCTCATGCCTAAGCCCCACATTATTTAATATATATGTGGCCCCCCTTGCTGAGATTGTGAGGAAGTACGGGTTCACCCCAGTGTCGTATGCCGACGACACTCAACTCCTCTACCCTTTCCATGCCCCCGACCCTAATGTTAGGGGAAATTTTGCGGAAGGTATGAGGGCCATCTCCAACTGGATGACTGCCAACTACCTCCAGTGCAACGTCGGAAAGACCGAAGTAATGTGTTTTGGGAAGGCCAGCATGCTTTGGTCTCCCGACTGGTGGCCCCAAGACTTGGGACCTGTACCCTCCCCTAAACCTATTATCAAAAATCTGGGTGTGAAACTAGACCAAAGCCTAACCCTCAAAGAACATGCAAATGTAATTGCTGGTGCTTGTTTTCGCACTATTGGATTACTCAGGCGAGTCTTTCCCCTGCTGCCTGACACCTACAGAAAGACTCTGGTGCAAGCCCTTGTAATAAGTCGCCTTGACTATTGCAACGGGCTTCTGATACAAGCCAATGAGGATGCCATCAATCGTCTGCAGGTGGTCCAGAACACGGCGGCAAGACTGATCCTGAATGCCCCACCCAGAACATCTTCTGGACCCCTGTTAAATAAACTACATTGGCTTCCAATACGCCAACGGGTTAAATTTAAAATTTGCTGCACTGTACATAAGTGCTTATTTGGAAACGGCCCCAAATACTTAGCCAAATTATTTCAACCCTACAAACCTGAACGAGAATTACGGTCAAGCAATCTTCTCCTGCTCAACACACCTTTCGTCAAAAAAACCAGACAAGGCGGCTGAGCCCTCTCATTTGTGGGGCCGGCCCTGTGGAACAATTTGCCCCTCAACTTAAGACAGGTCCCCGAACACCTTGCCTTTAGAAAAATGCTGAAGACGAAGCTGTTTGAGGAGATATAACTTTTGGATTGCTGTCTCTACAGTTTCCTGCGACTTGCTGTTGTCAAAGCGCGGAGATAACCCTTTCGGGCTGGATTCTTGCGCTATACAAGCATATAAATAAATAAAATAAAATAAATCTGTAGGTAGTGTATTCACTAACCCTGGGGGTAGTTTGCGAAGTAGTGCTACACGTAGCACTATGCGAACTGCGTAGTACCCTGTTCCCGAGCATAGTACCCTGTTCGCGATGATTGCACAGTGTCGGATACTTGTCCGCACTGTGCAATCGTTGAAAACTGGATCTTGCACATTGCGAGGTGTCTTTTACTGCCGCTAGAGTAGATTTTTACTCGATGCAGCTTTCTCAACGCAGACTGGTAGTTTCTCATCGGGAGCATATGCGACCACTCGCAATGAGAAACCTGACCTCCTCGCGTTGAGAATCTTGCCGGGAGGTTTATTTTTCTCGCTTGCGATCGCCAACTTGATGTTGCTGATCGCGAATGAGGAAAGTCTCGCCGGGATGTCATTTTGCTTGCTTGCGGTCGCTGACTAGACGTTGAGGACCGCGAGTCAGCACAAAATGACCGCTATGCTATGTGTTTGCTTAGTGCTACCTGCAGTGCGAAGTAGCACAAACTACACGAAGGGACCTCTGAGCATCTTCTGTTTTCCCAGGAGCATTATCTTATCCGCCTTTCTGAACCCAAAAAATATGCTGCAGGGGTTGGGATGGAGCTGGACTCTGCTCTGGTAAGTTTCAAATCTTTTTATCCAATTCCGTGGAGGAAAACGTTTATCACTGGAATGGGGAATAATTTCTTCGACTCAAGATACCAGATCCTTTACCCCGGCAGTTTCTCATTCCATTTTTTTTTAAACTGCTCACTTTTTCCATCTGCTCTGAACAGACCATATCCGTGGGAGGGCTGCTGGGTTGTGGCACCTGGGAAGGGTACTGGAGCAGACTTCTCCTTGTCCAGAGAGGAGCATTGTCTTCTACCCCAAGATGTCCCACCCAACCCAAAAAATACCTTGGTCCAGGTTTTGCTGCTGCCTGCAGCCCCTGCCACTACAGCAGCATAGTCTTGTGCGGTGTCTCCAGGACCAACTTTATCAGTTCTGGATTTTGCGGACCTAACAATTCCAGGCCTTTTGAGCAGTGTCACCCAAAGTTATTGCGCCAATTAAATAATCATACTAATAATGAGGGCCAAAGTATGGATCAGCTTCCGTAAATTTGAAACCATGTGCACATTTCTAGTTAAATCTTTAGAATAAAACACCAATAATTCATGGTTTGTGGGAGTGGAGAGTTCTGGCTTCTGCCAACATTTATAGATTTGTTACAGGTTATCGGATACACACAGCCTTTACTAGCATTGTGCTCGCCAATTCATGTGGGTCAGATTTTGACATGGTCGTGGATTGGTCACTGGCGAAACTACTTGTATCTTTATCAAGCATCATTAATGTATTTATTGCTCTGCAGGCTGCTTATAATCATTGGTTGTTGCCCAATTTTGCTTTGTCTGCTAACCCAAACACTTTGGGACTCGCCTGTTTCTTTGTTTTTCAGGTTCATCGTTTATACCAGAAGGCCCTCCAGAAGTTACCTTTGTGTGCAGCACTTTGGAAAGATGTAATGTTTTCAAATTTTAATTAATTTTGAGGTTTTCTAAATGTGATTTATGAATTTGCCTTGCCCATTAATGTGGTGATTAGAAATCTGTGCTAATTCGTAATTGTCTGCTTCCCCGTCTCTTGCAGCAACTCTTATTTGAAGCTTCAGAAGGAGGTAAAACTGATAACCTGAGAAAAATAGTTTCCAAGTGCCAAGAGGTTGGAGTCAGCCTAGATGAGCTCTTAAATTTAAACATTTCCAGCACAGAAAGCAGGAATCACTGAACAATTGGTGTATTCAGTCCTGAGTTTGCTTATTAACAAAACGTATTGAATGATTCACAATTAGGCTGAGCACTTGCTAGTCTGTGTAAGACAAGCATAACTGACCGTATCAAGTTTCTACACTCGTCTGTCCATCAGCCTGGAAAAAATTAATATGATCCTGTAAATGGATAAATGAATTGCCACCTGGCCCAGCTTCTGGGCCCAGCAAGATTCTCGTAACATCACGTACGTAAGTATAGTTCTTCAAAATGCCTGACATTTTATTGGTTTATTTTTGTTGTGTGCTTGATTTCCCTCTTAATTTGCGTGTCCCTTATTTTTTGCTGCTCCTGGTTCCCTTGACACTCACTGATGCCAGGGAGAATTTGCGGGGATTACATGCTCAGGCTGTTTAGTTATGCAAAAAGTCCACAAGGGGATTCCTTTATCTTTTAATGTTTTTTTAAACTTTTTGAGGCTCTTTATTACAGGATTTGTCAAACATCAGCTGGTCTTCATGAAAATGCAACTGTCAGGAACAGTTGTCTGCTGTTGCACTTGAAGGCTCCCTGAGAGTTACTCACTGCCATTTCTGCATTCTGGTCTCGCTGCAAAGACTGTTAAACTCAAGAAATTGCAAACGCCAGTGCATCAGAACCCGAGAGTGGTCAATATTATGTGCAATTTTTTTTGTAAAGAAATTTAATTTATAATAAAAGTTTAACAGTTGGAATGATAGTAAATATTTGAACTGCTTTGTATTAAAATACTACACTCTAGTATTACAGTTGTTTATACAAATATTTTCAATATAATTTAATTTTTTTAAAAACACAAGTGTGGTCTCTTTATTTGTGTGCCCTTGTTTAATTTGAAGACTTGTATTTTATGCAGTCTGGAGAAGATTTGCTTAATTCCTAGCAGATTCATTACCTGTCCTGCATTGTTTACCTATCCATTTGAAATATACAACCTCATGTGTGGTGTTCTACTCTAAAGCAATCCCAAATAGATTAGCATCGGTCTTTACCAACAATTTGCTAAACCATGTAAATACCTTTTATTTTACTGTGATCACATCATCACTTAAGTCTTAGTTCTTGTAAAGCTGATATTTGTGAGTGTAAGAAATGGAAATGTCTTTTGTTAGAGGCTAATGCTTTGGGAAGGATTGAAGTCAAAGGTAGGAAGAAGACAGTCCTTCAGCCGGAAGTATATTTTAGGGGGGTTAGCCATTAACAAAGCTGTGCAAAGATACAGTATACAATGCTTTAAAGCGCTCCGTGCTTTTTGTAGCTTTTTTATTAATGATGTGATTAGTTGTGTGTATATGTATATGTATATATGTATGTGTATATATGTATGTATATATATATATATATATATATATATTATATATATATATATATATATATATATATATATATATATATATATATATATATATATATATATATATATAATCTCCAACCCCCATACCTGATCCCTCCTGAATCTTGTAGCACAAAAGTATGTAGGACAGAATACTGAAACAGAAGTGCCTATAGGAAAGTATAGATTTACTATTCCTAGCTCCACATCTACTTACCTTGAATATATATGTGTAGGTATATATATATGTAGGTATATATAGCTAGGACCTAGTTACCATAGGAAATCCCCAACATTCTATTGGGAATAACTTTGGCGCCGATTGAGGAATCTGTGTTTAATTTTCCTTCAAATTGCCTCCCTCTGTTCCTTCCTTGAAAGTTTCGGGGGGATTAGTCAAGCGGGGGGCCGAGAAAAAAGGGGGTCCCAAAACGTGTTTTTCCCATGTTAATTTCCATAGGAAACTTTAGACACGGCTACAGCCCGAACGGCTGAATGGAATTACACCAAACTTGGCAAAATGGTAGGGACTGGTATGGAGATGTGCCTTTGCTATGTTTGGTGAAAATCCCTCCAGTAGTTTTTGAAAAAATTTAATGTGAAATGTAGCCCAATGCAATTTTCCAAAGGACCTTTAGACACGGCTACAGCCCGAACGGCTGAATGGAACTACACCAAACTTGGCAAAATGGTAGGGACTGGTATGCAGTAGTGCCTTTTTATATTTGGTGAAAATCGCTCTAGTAGTTGTTGAGAAAATTGAATTTTCCCAAATTATATATCTATGGGTGGGACACCGTGAGTGCACTGTAAGCTTACTGTACTCTGTACCTTCCCGAGTATGAGCTGCATGCTGATTGGCTGCCACTGTCTGTCAACACTCCAAAACAGAAATTGTTGGCAGCCATCTTGTGCCTCGGTAGACTGAGGCACAGGAAAGCAGAAAAACAAACGTGTAGAACTCAAAAAGGGGGCAGGGTAGAAGCACCCTGACCCCCTAGGCCTGCTCAGGGGGTCCCACAAGCCCCCCCCACTCCCGCCCCCCCAAAAAAAATCCGGAAAATCGCGGGTTTTCTCGATTTTATTTTTATTTATTTTTTTAATTATTATCGGTCCCGGGGGACCTTGTGGGACCCCCCTGAGCAGGACTAGGGGGTCAGGGTGCTTCTACCCTGCCCCCTTTGCGTGTTGTGCACCTTTGTTTCACTGCTTTCTTGTGCCTTAGTTCTACCGAGGCACAAGATGGCTGCCAACACTTCCTGGTTTGGAGTGTTGACAGACAGTGGCAGCCAATCAGCATGCCTTTCACAGGAAAGCAGCATGCTCATTGGCTGTCAACACTTCTAACCAGGAAGTGTTGGCATTCATCTTGTGCTAGGTAGACCGAGGCACAAAAGAAGCAGAAAAACAGCATTTAAAAAACCATTGAAATTGCTAAACCTTTGAAATTCACTGAAAAAACCATAGGTTTCAGGCCTTGTATAGTTAGGAATTAGCATTTAAAAAACCATTGAAATTGCTCCTATACAGTTAGTTGTACTAACTATATTTCGCGCACCCGCAATCCACTGCTGATAATGTCACATATTACATCATTCATGACATGGTCAGTGACATCACTGACGACATAATTCATGTGATATGATGCATCCATACACTCTAATATAACCTTTGATACACCCAGTGTTAAATCCAGACTACCATTCTTGAAACCATTGACACACCAATACCAGTTACTACATACGCACTCACTGACTGCTGGGTTTACACACACATCCACTTATTCACCCATAGAATCACTCATACATACAGTCATTCATCAATACAACACTAACATATGCACTCATACCCCTATACAGACACTCACACACTGCCACTCATCCATGGAGTTACTCACACACCTAGTCAGTCATGCAAAGAATCAATCACACTTCAATTTCCTCAACTATACAGTTATACACACAACACCTTACTTATTCAAACATATACTATCTGAAAGAAACACGTTAGTGTTAGATTCCTTACCTTAGAATATCCCCAGGCGTCAGTCTGGATCCGGAAACTTTTGCGTAGCAGTACCCCTGCGCGTCGGTAGGCGTCGTCTGCAGGCGTCCCCTGCGGCTCCGCGTCCGTCGTCGGCGTCGTGCGCCGTGATGACGTCGCTGGAGTATATAGACGCCGCCTCCGCGCGCTGACGTCAGTTCTTCTTTTTTCCGCGCCAGTAAGCGCAGATCCGAAGAGCAGTACTCCGGTCTTTTGACCAACTTTGTTATAACTTCTATCTCTTTTTGGTGCCTGGTAGGATGCCTGGTTTCAAGAATTGTGACGGGTGTGACCGCACGATGTCGGTCACGGACCATCACCGATTCTGTCTCCGGTGCCTGGGCCTCGACCACGACGTGGACGCCTGCGTCGACTGCCGGGCTCTCACTGGCAAGGCTAGACGGGAGCGGTCCCGCAAGCTGCTTGAGCTCCGGGTGTCGGCCCCGCGTCGGGAGCGGTCCCGGTCCGGCCGGAGGTCCAGGGAGCGTTCGAGGGAGCGGTCGCGGGAGCGTTCGAGGGAGCGGTCGCGGAGCCGCGCCGAGCGCTCCGGAAGTAGTCACCATTCGTCGGGCTCCTCAGGTAAGAAACACAAGAAGTCGGGGCGTCGTCATCGTACCCCCGACTCCCCCCGACGCTCGCGTGACGCGGCCGGGGGTTCGGGTGACCCCAACTCCGCGGCTCCGCGAGAGTCGCTGGCGCGGCCTCCCCCATACCCTCCGGTCCCTGGGCACGGTGCGACGCCTGAGGAGATTTAGGCGTTCCTCATGGCCATGAGGGCGCTCAGTTCTCCAACGGAGCCTACGGCGCCTTCGGGCCCAGTGCTACCGTCCGGGGGCCCTGGCGGGTCGGGTGTCCTTGGCTCGACGCCATCGGGTGCTTCGGCCCCGGTGCCGCCGACGGCTCCGACCCCGGCACCGCAAGGGCCTTCGGGGTCGATGCCGGCTGGCCTACCGGCTGGTCCGGCGCCGATCCCATCGGGGTTACCCCCGACACCGCCCCCGCGCGGCGCCGGTCCTCCTGTGCCGGACCCCCGGCTCCGGGCGGCGCCGTCCCCATTCCTTCCCCGAATCCGGACGCGGAGTCGGACCGGCGTCGATTGACGCCGGGCTCAACGCCGATGGGGCCTGTGAACCCCGAGGAGCCGGTCTACATCGTTGACTCAGAGTATGGAGATGATAAAGAGTACGGGGAAGGTTGGGAGGGGTCTGAGGACCCTCTGTCACGTGAGTGCCAGTATGACCCGGACTGGACAGGTGATTTGGGGGACGCCCGTGGTCTGGACGACTCTCCTAACCCTGGCTTTGTCTCTCCTCCTTCCGTGGCGTCGGAGGAGGGAGCTGCATATTCAGTGGTGCTGATGAGGCCTGCCAAGGCCTTACACCTTGAGCTCCCCGTCGCGGCCGTGAGGCCTAACATCCTCACTGAGGTCTTCAAACCGCAGTCATGCCCACAGGAGCCACTGCTGCCGTTTAACGAAGCCTTGTCAGACGTTCTGTTGGGCACGTGGTCCAGGCCCGCTTCAGGTTCGCCTGTTGATCGGAACGTGGCCAGGCTCCACCGTCCTTGTCCGGACGACCCCAAGTTCCTGTCCACCCATCCCACCCCCGAGAGTCTGGTGATCCAGGCCTCTACCTCCCAGACCGCATTCCCGTCGGCCCCGCCCGATCGGGAATCCAAGAGGTATGACCAGTATGGTAAGAAGGTCTTCTCGACCCTGAGTCTGGGACTGCGGTCTTGCAACACCGCATGCCTCTTGGGCCGCTACACCCACTCTGTGTGGGACACGGTCGCAGAACTGCTGCCTGAATGCCCCATGGAGGTGCGGGCAAAGCTCGGCAAGGCTGTGGCTGAGGGCCGAGACGCAGCTAAATATTCCATAGGGTGTGGTCTTGATACGACCGACTCGCTGGGCAGAGCTATGTCAACGACGGTGGCGATTCGTCGCCACGCCTGGCTGAGATCCGCCAACTTTTCGGCAGACGTCCAAAATGCCTTGATGGACATGCCGTTCGATGGCTGTCGCCTCTTTGGTGACAAGGCGGACCACGCGCTGGAACGCTTCAAGGACTCCAGGGTCACGGCCAAGTCCTTGAGTCTTTCGACCCAGCGCCAGCAAACGGGTTCGTTTCGCTCCTTTCGTGGCCAAGGAAGGGGCGTCCCCACACGTGCTGCCAGCCACGCGCCGCAACAATCCTTTCAACGCGGTGGCGGCCGTGGAAACCGCCGTTGCGGCGGTAGGGGTCAACAGCGGGGTCAGGCCACACCTCCCCCCGCAGCATCCGCCTCCAAATCCTCCTAGTCCGTGCTTTCGGCCCCATGTGACGCCAGTGGGTGGCAGGGTTCGCCATCACCACGCTCACTGGCGCACAATTACGTCGGACAGGTGGGTGCTGCAGCTCGTCCGAAGGGGCTACTCCCTCCCCTTCGAGACTACTCCTCCAGCCATGCCACCGCAGAACCACCGTGTGTCGGGGGACCACTTGACACTTCTGCAGGAGGAAGTTACGGCCCTCTTGGCCAAGGGGGCCATCGAGCGCGTTCCTGGGCCAGAAGTAGGGCGTGGTTGCTATTCCCACTACTTTCTGGTACCCAAGAAGGACAAGGGGGGCCTACGTCCTAGCTTGGATCTACGGAACGTCAACGGCTTCCTCCGGAAGGAGAAGTTCAAGATGTTGACTTTGGCTCAGGTCTTGGCTGCTCTAGACCCGCAAGACTGGATGGTAGCGTTGGACTTGCAGGATGCGTATTTTCACATCCCCGTCCTGCCGGCCCACCGGCATTACCTGCGGTTCACGGTAGGCCAGGAGCACTTTCAGTTTATCGTGCTCCCCTTCGGCCTTACCAGCGCCCCACGGGTGTTCACAAAGGTGATGGCGGTGGTTGCAGCCCATCTGCGCAGGTTAGGGGTTTCAGTTTTCCACTACCTCGACGACTGGCTGTTGAAGGCGGGCTCGCCCCAGACAGTCGTCCACCACCTTCAGATGACGGCAGACCTCTTGCACGACCTGGGGTTCTCCATCAATGTGCCGAAATCACACCTGTGTCCCTCCCAAAAGCTCCTTTTCATCGGAGCGGTTCTGGACTCTGCGCAGTTTCGGGTTTATCCTCCGGAACGGCGGGTCCGGGATATACAGGCTTTGATTCCCATCTTTCAGCCGCTATCCCGGGTTTCGGTCAGGTTGACGCTGCGGCTGCTGGGACTGATGGCTTCCTGCATCCTTCTGGTGCATCACGCCCGGTGGCGGATGCGGGCTCTGCAGTGGGACCTGAAGTTTCAGTGGGCCCAGCATCAGGGCAACTTGTCCGACCACGTCTTGATCTCGGAGGGCACTGCGAGACAACTGCAGTGGTGGCTTACGGACCGCGATTGGGTCAGAGGCAGATCCCTCTCCCTTCCCCAACCGGAGCACGTTGTCATGACGGACGCGTCCCTCCAGGGCTGGGGTGGCCACTTGGGAGAGGCAGAGATCAGAGGCATCTGGTCTCCGGCGGAGTCCCGGCTCCATATCAACCTGTTGGAGCTACGGGCGATTCGTCTAGCGCTGAAGGCATTCCTCCCCTTTGTCAACGGGAGTGTGGTGCAGGTGTTCACAGACAACACCACCGCCATGTGGTATTGCAACAAACAGGGCGGGGTGGGGTCGTGGACCCTTTGCCAGGAGGCTCTGCGCCTCTGGCAGTGGCTGGAACGTCAGGGCGTGACTCTGACGGTTCAACACCTGGCAGGTTCTCTGAACGCCAGGGCGGACGAACTCAGCCGTCGGTGCTCGATGGATCACGAATGGCGTCTGAACTCGGACGTGGCGCAAGGCATCTTTCTGCAATGGGGAGAGCCTTGGTTAGATCTATTCGCCACAGAAGAGAACGCGCAATGTCATCAGTTCTGCGCGTTGGAGTTTCCAAGACGGCACTCGCACGGCGACGCCTTTTGGCGCGAGTGGAGTTGCAGTCTGTTATACGCCTTTCCGCCTATACCACTTCTGCCCAGAGTGCTGAAGAAGATCAGGCGCGACCGGGCCCAAGTTATCCTTGTGACTCCGGACTGGGCTCGAAGGTACTGGTATCCTGAGCTACTCAGCATGTCAGTCGGTCCCCCGATCCGCCTGCCCCTTCAGGAGGACCTTCTGTCGCAGCAGCAGGGGACGGTCCTCCACCCGAACCTGTCCAGTCTCCACCTCCATGCTTGGAGATTGAGCGGCGGCAGTTGAGGCCATTTGACTTGCCTCCTGAAGTCTGTGATGTGATTCTGACAGCCAGGCGTCCCTCCACTAAGTCGGTATACGCCTGTCGGTGGAACAGATTTGTGGCATGGTGCACAGCAAAGGCTGTGGATCCTCTTTCTGCCCCTCTTTCAGAGGTTCTTCTGTTTCTTCTTTCTCTTGCCCAGCAGGGCTCTGCTCTGGGCACTATCAAGGGCTACCTTTCTGCCCTTTCAGCCTTTCTTAGGCTTCCTGATCAGCCTTCTTTGTTCAAGTCCCCGATTGTAACGAGATTCTTGAAGGGCATCACACACATGTATCCACCTGTTCAGTTTGTGATGCCTCAGTGGGACTTGAACCTGGTTCTTACCTTTCTGATGTGTGCTCCCTTTGAGCCCCTTCATTCTTGTCCTCTTCGTCTCCTGACTTTGAAGACGGCTTTCCTGGTTGCCATCACCTCTGCCAGGAGAGTGAGTGAGCTCCAGGCTCTTTCTGTCCAACCTCCTTTCCTGTCCATTCATCCTGACAAGGTGGTTCTAAGGACTAGACCTTCTTTCCTGCCCAAAGTAGTTTCTGCTTTTCACATCGGGCAGTCCATCACCCTCCCCTCCTTCTTCCCGCCTCCGCATCCCTCAAAGGATGAAGAGCGGCTCCATCATCTGGACCCAAAACGTGCGCTTTCATTTTATATGGATCGCACACGCCAGTTCCGGGTGGATGACCAACTGTTTGTTGGCTACGTGGGTGCGAAGAATGGGCGGGCGGTGTGTAAACGAACCATCTCTCGGTGGGTCGTTCTGTGCATCAAAGCGTGCTACTCTTTGGCTCGGAGGGAGCCTCCTGTTGGGCTGAGGGCCCATTCCACTCGGGCCACGGCGGCTACTACTGCCCTGGGCCGGGGAGTCCCTTTGCAGGACATTTGCCGGGTGGCTACGTGGGCCTCGCTGCACACCTTTGCGAGGCACTACTGCCTGGACAGTCAAGTCCGGAGGGATGGCTTCTTTGGCCGTTCTGTCCTCCAGGACTTTCTGGTGTAGGAATGTATTGGTTCGCAGACCCACCACCGGGGTTGGTATTGCTGGGGTATCTATTCTAAGGTAAGGAATCTAACACTAACGTGTTTCTTTCAGATGAACAAGTTACTTACCTTCGGTAACAATATATCTGTAAGAAACATTAGTTAGTGTTAGATTCCTTACCGAACCCACCCATCCTCCCCGTTCTGCGAACTGATACCTAGGGTTAAGGACATCCTTTTCAGGGCCCTAGTTTCAAATGGCACCAGTGTTGGTTCTCTCATGGCTCTGCGTTTTCTGGCGCGGAAAAGCTGTGTACAAAGAACTGACGTCAGCGCGCGGAGGCGGCGTCTATATACTCCAGCGACGTCATCACGGCGCACGACGACGGACGCGGAGCCGCAGGGGACGCCTGCAGACGACGCCTACCGACGCGCAGGGGTACTGCTACGCAAAAGTTTCCGGATCCAGACTGACGCCTGGGGATATTCTAAGGTAAGGAATCTAACACTAACTAATGTTTCTTACAGATCTATCGTTACCGAAGGTAAGTAAATTGTTCAACACATACTTACTCTCTTATACAATCACTGATACAAGTGCACAATGATCCATACAGCCACTCGCACAATCACTAGCTCTCATGTATAGCCATTTATATATGCCAACTCTCACATGCACTGTGTTTTACATATGTACTTACTTGGACATGTAGCACTGAGATATCCATTCACTCACCAACACACACATGCACACAGTCAACCGCCCATACACCTGTTTCCACATGCACTCTTGAACCCATACACCTAGTGAATCAACTGCTCACACATCTACGCACAGAGTCACAGACCTCCCAGCCACCCACACACACACACAGTCTCCCATACAAATACTTGGGCAACCAATCAATAACCCATATAGCCACTCATATAGCTACTGATCAACACATGCAGCAGCTTACACAACAACAGACATACTGATGCATACATTCAGAGAGTTTAGTCACTAACCCATGCATTTAGTAAGACCCAATTAATCACCTACAGTAAGTCACGGACCTACTAAATCCTTCATCCAGACACTTATACATCCACTCATTCTTCAATATGTAAAACATATTTAAACTTTACAGAAACATAGTCACTCGATGTCATCAGTGATGTCACCGACCATGTCATGAATGATATAATATGCGACATCATCAGCAGTGGATTGCGGGTGCGCGAAATATAGTTAGTATAACTAACTATATAGGAACAATTTCAATGGTTTTTTAAAATGCTAATTCCTAACTATATAAGCCCTGAAACCTATGGTTTTTTCAGTGAATTTCAAAGGTTTTGTATATGCTGATTCCTAACTATATAAGGTCTGAAACCTATGTTTTTTTCAGTGAATGTATGTATGTATATATATATATATATATATATATATATATCATAGATACTTGTATGTGGAGTAAGGTATAGAAAAGTCTATGCTCAATTTTTTCAATTTTACAATTTACATTTAGTTTATTTGTTACGGAACTACAACGGAGGTCCACAAAAATACATCAATACAGTAAGAGACATACTTTATAACAAATACAGGATTCTAACTTAAGTAGTCAGTATAAAAAAAAAATTATAATAAATAACCAGAATTGTTTAAAGAATTTAAATATTCTATAACAAATCATTTCATTTGGAGGGGACAACACAAAAGATTGTGCCTCCTAAGCAGAACTAATATTAAATTTGATAAATAAGGGTCACAGAAACATACGCCTTGCCCTTAGAAGTTCTGGACACACACATAGCACATGATTGAGATCCTGTATTTGGGAACAACACAATTCACAAATTCTCTCCTCTCTAGGAGTATTTTCCCAAATGCCCGTTACTTCTCTCAGGGGCAACAGGTTAGTTCTTAAAAGAAGTATTAGCCTTCTGATTCCATGAAAGATAGGGCTGGGGTCTGCTCCCAGTCGCACTCACACATCACCCCGTTACGGGCTTTAAGATGACTTAAAGCTGTATATCTTGCTGTACTAATCGTGCTTTTTGACTTCTTTAGAAATGACTTCTATACAGGCTTTGGCATGGGTAAATCACAGTTTAAATTAAGCCCAAATAGATGGTTTGCATGGGCAAATGATCTAAAAGAAAGCTGATTTATCTTTTAATTTTACAAAAATTTCCAACTTCAAGGTGGCCCTTAGAGTGCCCTCATCCCCCCCAAAAAAGTGAGTTCCCCCACCTCAAAACCGCTGCCAAAGAAGAAGTATAAGAAGAAACCAAATGGAATTCCAAACGAAGAACATGTGGAGCAGCCAAGGAATTTAAATTAAAAATTTGACAGAAAAACCGGCCTTCAGCCTTATCAAAAGAGCCAGTAATTCCTATCCAAAACTTCTGCAGCATAAGTTAATGTCGGGGGGATTTTAACCTTAAATACTGTCAGAACATGATTAGAATGACGTCTCACACAGGTCTTATAAAATCTATTTAGAACTCCAGCCTGGGAGGCGGCCTTACCAACACACCGTTTGATGTGCTCTAAGTCACGCCCGTTTTTTTTTAGAAAACCTTCCCCAGATACAGATAAGTATTGACCAATTAAAGTTCTTCCTGCCCCAACAGCCACTTATACCCTTTCTTTATTGGGAAACCTTTCTTGCGAAAGACTAAGTCAGAACATCCAGACGACGCTGCAAGCCAATGGGGGTTAAATCAAAAATTGCAACGGTATCTACATATAGTAGAGAGCCAATGAACATTGTGCCTATTTTAGGGGCATCCCCCTTCACTGAGTTTAATTTCTCGGGGAGGTCTCAAATATAAAGAGAAAACAAAAGAGGGGCCAACAGGCAACCCTGCTTGAGTCCGTTATGTGTATTAATCCTACAGGACAGCCCAGCGAGCCACCCATCGTCACTTGACACCAAGTGTCTGTGTGTAATTCTATTATGAGGCCCAGGAGATGGTGTGGCATACCAAGATGAGAGAGCTTTCTCCACAGCGTCTGACGATCCACTTTGTCAAACGCCGTGGAGAAATCAATAAAAGCTGTATAGACTGACATGCTTTTTGAGAGAACATATTTCTCCACAATGGTCTGTACGACCGCCATGTTATCCAGCGTTCCGTGGTTCTTTCTGAAACCTGCCTGTTCTGGCGGTAGGATGTTCTGGTCTTGAGCCCACTGCTGCAAATGCTGAAGTATAATTTTTGCAAATAATTTGCCCGCAGCGTCCAGCAGAGTGATCTGTCTAAAGCTAGTAGGTGACCATTTTGAGCCCTTTTTCTACAGCGGAGCTATAATACTCCCCTTCCAAGAGGAGGGAATACTAATCGATTGAAAGCAGTAGTTAAATAATGGCACCAGGAAGGCTCCCCATGCAGCTGGATCCTTTTTAATTAGCATTGGTATACCATCCGGTCCTTGTGCACCAGAGGTTCTAGCGTTCTTTATATAGCCCATAACTTCAGCCCTTGACGGGGGACCATAATCAACACAGACAGCCTCCTCTATTACAGGCATCTGAAAAGGGACTGAGCTGTTAGATTTATATAGTAGTGAAATGTAGGCTACCCACTAACTTTCTGGAATCGGAATGGGGAGTACCCTCTGTCTAGAATCACAATACTCTGCGATCAGGTGCCAATACTTTTTTGTATCTTTGGCTCGCGATGCTTCTCTCAACCCTATCCATTTTGCTTCCATCTCAACTCTACTCTTAATTTAGAACGCCCTGTAACTCGCTTTAGGCGATTAATTTCCTGTTGCATAACTGTAGAAAATTGTTTATATTGCTTCCGAACTAAATTGTTGATTTCATAATTCAAAGCCTTCAGGATAGAGGGAACCTGATTTACTCTGTCAGCCAGAGGGTACTGAGCTTAAATATTTTATCTCCCTCATTTGTGCCTCAAAAAATTGCATAATATTAACAGAAAGGTACCATGCTGTTCTGGAAACGTTTTTTTCACTATCGCGTCTACCTCAATGATATTTATTTGTGTCCAAAATGAACGACCATTAGATTTATTAAAAACAATCGTGCCCTGGCACAAGTGCCCTTGATTCATTGTGGATGAGTTAAAGGCCAAAGTCAAACATATTACACTGTGATGTCTCCATACAGATGGAATAACCTCTAGATTTTCACAGGCCCGAACATTTGATACGAAATGGCTACATAGTCCAATAGGCTTTGTGTACGAGAAGACTAAGGTAAATTGAGCTGTTTTATCGACTAGCATCCTCCCATTTAGGATGATCAAATCTGCGCTTCTAATGCTATCGAGCAGAAGGAATCCCCGCTTGTCCGTTTTTATTTTATCCGGTAAAAAGGACTCCGGAATGTGCCAAATTTCCTCTTTGTCTGGGTTACCATATATTACCTGCGACGAATTAGAAATGTTTGCATTTAAATCTCCCACTAATACCACCAGAGGGCATTCTCAATGGTGGCTATCTCATTAATATATTAAAAAAAGTGTACTCAACAGATGGTCGTAATTTTCCCTGGGGGGGATATAGAGATTTGCCACCAGGAAGAAGGTGGGCCTACCGAAGTCTCCCAGGCATGCCAGCTTGAGGCAAATACAGAGATTTGATGAATGGTAAAAACTTTCTGATTCCAATTAATACTGTTCTTAAGCAAAATGGACACCCCCCTCACTAGCGTGTCCCCTTTCAAAGTGCTTAGCGTAACATGAAAAAGTTAAAAAAAAAAAAAAACATTACAATCAAGATCTTTGCACGCCCAAGTCTCTTGTAGGCACATAATCAGAGGGATTAAAGATTTTAAATAATTCAATTTTTTCCTCATCATGCCCCAGACCGGCCATGTTTCAGGATAGAAGTAGCCCCCCTGGCTACCTCAGATGAGCACTTCTTTCTACCTCTGGGCAGTTGGTGTTCAGGGATTTTGCTACCGAACTCCACTGGGCTTAGTCATCTTCTTTATTAGGGGAATGACGCGCAACTACAGAATCAGACACCAAATGTATTGAACTGCCTTTTTTATTTAATTAAACCATAATATTTTTAGCGTTGACCATAGGAAACTAGAGGTCGGGGCCCATGGCGTCCAACACCACGGAATTACCCGGCCTCAGATCTTGTGGGCGTAGGATTGTACTGCACCTGGTAGAATGATCCTCAGAATTTGATACAGAAGTTATATCTAAACCTCGTTTTAAAAAGTGCTCACAGTTCTGTATGGCTAAGTTGGCCACTAACAAAGAACAGAAGGTGACTCTGGAGAAGGAAACATTCTTGTGCTGGATAATATTCACATTAAGAATATCCCTGCTTTCGAACCACTTCAATGCCTCTATTTCAGAAAAGAGTTTGAGAAGGAGTCCTCTATTTATCGGATCAGATTCAGTCTCAAATAATCAGATGAAATCCACTATGAGCGATGAAGCAGTCTGCACCTTATCACCATTATTAACCACCTGTACCTTCACATTGGGCTCAATCTGCGAGTGAGACCCCACCTCTAGTTTACCATCTGGTTTAACCCCCTGAACTGTGGACCATGTTTGAAATATAGGGTCTCCACCTCCCAATATTTTTCTCCTTCCCAAGGGTTCATCATTCACACTAGGCAGAAGAGGATGAGGTACTAAAAGGGACTGCAGCGGAAGACTTGATGATGCCGCTACTGCTCCAGTAGCCCCAACTCTCCCATTAGGAGAGGACAGTACTGCAACTAGGTTCCTGGGTGCACCTTCCCCAGTAAGCAGTTGATAACCACCCTCCTCCGTTGCAGTCTAAGCAACACTGGCTATCTGAGATCTGTCGAAAGTGTAACTTTGACATTTTTCATTTAGGTAATAGTCTTCTTTTTTGTTTCGTCTTCCTATTTTCCCCTTTGCAGTTTTACGAGCCCTCCCCTCTTCCCTCCTTTCGTTCCCAAGTTCGCCAGAGGGTTCGGAGGTTGGCCTGAGGGGCAGATGGAATTGGGGCCTCCCCCTCTGTCCCTCCTCCGCCTTCTTACCCAACATAACCCTTGGTTTTCTCTGCTTCCTTAGTGGCTTCACCGGCCCCCCTTTTCCCCTTAATAAATAAAGGGTAAAGTTTTAGTGGGGCATGTCCCAGAGGAAGGCCCACTGCAGCTTCCTCAAAGAGTGTGCTTAAACGAAGTTCTTCATTTTCAAGATTGCAGGAAGATTCTATTGGGGACAATGAGAAAAGAGGTGTACCTGCTTGAACAGACACATCTCTCTGCTCTACACAGGGCGCAAGTAAAGAGGGGACTAACATCAGTTTGTTCATCCAATCGCACTGGTATAGTAGAGGGGGGAATAATGGTGCCTAATTTATTTACTTTTTGTACTTCAAACAACATTACGCAGATCATTTCCAGCATATGATCTGAACTAAAAACAGATTTCTCAAATAAAGACAAAATAGAACTTATGAGTCTTTCAATGCATACAAAGAATTCCGAAGGCACACCATCCCTCTCGTTGCCCAGTTTTGGTTGTGAACAAGGCAAAAATACATGAGCATCGTAGACGGACTCCACAGAATTACCATTCAGGGGACTTGTACTACAGTATAATAGGTGCAAGTGTTCTTCTCCTTCGGACTGCTCATTGGATACCCACTCTTCAGAGTTCTTCACAGGGTGTACGTTATTGGCTCCCCACCCCCTTGTTTGAGCATCAATGTCCATGTCTGGGAGTGTAAAATCTTCCCTTAAATTGGGTTCTCCACAAAATGAAGCCTTTTCCACTGTTACAACAATATCCTTCCCGGCATCCTCCCTAATTCCTCCAACACCCCCAAGCACACCCTCTACACTGAGTCCCTTGCCGATGTTCCCCTCCAACATATGCACCCTCAGTCTTACTGGATGATTTTTTTCTGCTCAATGAAGTGGATTCCTGATTCTGCTGGTTAAGAGGATGATCTGAACCCATGACTACGTGCAGAGCAGTGTCCAAAGCAACAGGTATACCAACAGCAGGAAACTCCATTTCTGATGGATTCGAAGGGGTGTATAGGCTATGTTTGGACCGTTGGATTGAATCATTACCACATGGGCCAGGGACCAAGTTTGACCTTGAAGATATATCCGGTAATGAGCTAATTGAGTCATCTTCCGTGCCTGATCTTATCTGGCCCCTTGCCCCTTCTTGGGTCATTTTCAGACTCCCCGTCGAACCATAAGGGTTTCCCTGAGCTTCCCCTGTAGACAGGAGGGGCGATGTTACTGAGGCAAACTTGGAATGCATATTCTTTTGCCCCAATATTGCCTCCGCAGGAACAGTCAAGGGAGCTTTCCGAAAGAAACCCGTGATAGTTGATTGAGATCGGGATTTATACCAAAGGTGTTGTACATTTTTGGTTCCACTATACAATCTCCTCAATTTCCTTATACAGCTAGGAGATGAGGCAAGTACGTGGCCAGAGCGTAATTTTCTTGAAGTCATCTCGCGCATAGACTTACGCCTCTCACCCACTACCACCACCTCGACCACTGAAATGCTCTTGAAGTATAGAATGTCCTCCTGTAGACTTCGACCAGGCAGTGGCGTGATGTGTAGTGATGGGCTGAGATAGTCTGTAAATACAAAACTTAGCTCAGTAGCTCGTCAATTTCCACATACATCCGCCATCCACCAGCGTCTGTAGCCTTCGCAACGGGCTCTCAGCAGGCTCTCAGGGAGCGTAGAAAATCCTGGACTAGAACTGCGGCAGGGGTCTCAACTGCGGGTATAACGATATGTTCGAGGCATGTGGGCTGCTGAATTTATATCTGTGCATAGATCGCCGCCTAGTGTTGGGTCTGAATGATTGCATATTGTTGTCCAGGAAGAATCTTCGAAGTATCACGAGATAGGTGGCTCCTCCGTTGGACTACAATGCGCATGGGCATCCTCTCCATCCTCAGATTGTTTTTTTCCGCCATTGGGTTCGGATGTACTTTCCAGCACTCCCAAGTTCGGAATCAGAAAAAACTTTTCAAAGGCCTTCGGGTCCGTCGGTATTGTTAAGCGTTCGGCTCCGATACACTTCTTGAATATCTGTTGCACTCCGGTCGTCGAATCGGCCCGTTGGACCGACCGTCTATGGAACGAAGTCCATTCAAATACTGCCCGCAGTGCAACTCCAAGTTCCTGCACACAGATAAGCATCCAGTGTGCAACAAATGCCTATCTCCAGATCACAATGAATATAGCTGTCTAGCCTGTGCCCAGTTCCGGTCAAAAAAGACTATCCGGAATCGACGGGCGGCGAGGCAAGAAATGCAGAGGTCGGCACCAGAGCCCGATAATATCTTCGACAATGAGGAAGACCTAGTTAACGCCGAAGACTCTGATCAAGACGAAGAACAATACTCGAGCATGACTCTGATTATTACTTCGAAGAGCTAGAACAAATCGTCGATCTTGAGGAATACGATCAAGACATCGTAGCTGTTGAAGACGACTCCGATGACGACGAGAGGCGAACAGTGAGTACACCGCCCCATATAGACACTACACCCATATCAGAGACTCAGGTCGAGGCATCGCCAACTGGCCGTAGCCAAGATCAAAATTCTGGTTCTACAGCCCCGCCATACTGCCCGGCTAAGAACATACAAAAAGAGCCTTCTGACAAACGACGTACGACACCGGTTCAATCGAAACCGAAACTCATCGACGATACTGTCTTCGGACCGAACGTTGTCGAACCGAAGGTGACTAAGCCAAGGGGCGTCGACCCGAAGGCCACAGTTCCAATACAACCTTCGAAGCCAAAGAACGTTGAGTCGACCTCGAAAACCAAAGCTGTCGAGTCGACCCCGAAGTCAAAAACAGTCTAGTCCACCTCAAAATCAAAACATGCCGAATCGACCCCCAAACAAAAGCACGTCGACTCTACCCCCAAGACAAAGCACGTCGAATCGAGCAAATCAGGCTCTACTATCGACAAGGGGAAAAAACAGGTCGACGAAAGCAAAAGGCCTACGCCCAAAACAAACGTCGAACCGAAAGTGAAACCAAGGGTGGACCAAAGCAAATCGGTTGAGCCGAAGCCAGTCGATCCGGAAAGGGTCATCGACCCAAAACCGCGGGCTCCGAAAAAACGTCTAACACCAAAAGACACTTCCGAACCGACAAAACCGCTCGGTCCGAAAACAGTGGTGAAGCCTGCCAAAGACTTACAACCTACGAAACCGGTCGAAAAACCTCAAAACACGATCCAAACACCAAAATCGGTCGAACCCATTAAAGGCATCGAGCCGAAACAAGCCAGACCAAAAGCTACGGCACCAAGACCAAAAACTGTGGAAGAAGAGATAATACAGCCAGACCCTTCCACAGAAGACCAATCAAAACTATATATTGACCCGAATACTGGAAAGGTGACTGTTTATACAAAAAAGAAAAGACCTCTGCAAACTGGAGACTTTCCAAAAATTCCACTAAAGAAAGACTGTGCTACCTCACCAATACACTTTGAGCCTATCACTCCAGCTATGCTTACTCCATATGCCACAAACTCACCTGCACGCTCTGACTACAACCCAGATGAAGATCAGGATGCAGATGTGTGGTTTGGTTATCCACAAAACCCATATGTAGACCTCAACTCACAACCATGGGGCGTGGGAGGTGAACCAAACACTGACTGGACTCTGCCCATTACAGACCCTACAGTATACCCAACAAAGCCATCCCCCGCAGAAGATGCAGTGGCTTTTAACTCTCTACTAGATAGAGCAGCAACCTACCATAATATAGAGATGCATTCTGATGCTATTGAAGAATACTTTCTCTTTGATACACTAACAACATCAGAAAGACATGTAAAAACACTCCCCATGTTAAAGGGCGTCTTAAAGCACGCAAACAACATTTTTAAGGCCGATGCTAGGGCACGTGTCATAAACCCTAGAAGTGAGAAAAAATATAGGGCTGGCCCTATCGACCCTACATATATCAATGGACAACTACCTCTAGACTCCTTAGTGGTGTCTATTGCACGAAAACGTGCAAATTCACAAACTACTGGTGAGGCTACCCCTCCAGACAAGGAATCAAAGATCTTAGAGGCATCAGGCAAAAGAGTAGCAGCGCAGGGAGCAAACTCATGGAGAATAGCCAATACACAGGCCTTGCTGGCCAGGTATGACAGGGCGCACTACGACAGTTAAGAGGTAATTCTCCAACACTTACCTGAGCCTTACTAAAATCAGGCAGATGAACTCATACAAGAGGGAAAGCTCATCACAAATGCCTCGATTAAATGTGCCCTAGACACGGCAGACACAGCTGCCAGATCCATCAACACAAGCGTGCTGCTTAGGAGACACGCATGGCTTCGCTTATCGGGCTTCAAGAATGAAGTCCAATCCACTATTCTTAATCAGCCCAGAAACCCAGATTTTTTGTTTGGTCCAGCAGTTGACTCAATTCTGGACAAAATGAAAAAGGATGCTGAAACAGCAAAATCCATGGGAGCCCTTCAGTCCCAACAACACAGAGGCTCCTTTCGTATCTCCAATTATAGAGGAGGAGCGCGAAGTAATACATCACAGCAATCCTCCACCTACAAAGGTAACACGCAATCCACATATAACAAGAACACAAACGGGTGGATACAGAGGTAACAATACCAAGGGAAGAGGTTGTGGAGGCAATGCAAATAGATCCTCCACTAACGCCAAACATTGACTTCCAGACCATATAACACTGGTCCGGGGAAGACTACAACAATTTCTGCCAGTCTGGTTCATCACTACAGACAAGTGGGTCATGCAAATTATCCAACATGGCTATTGCCTCGAACTCACCTCAACACCACCCAACATACCACCCGTGAACCGTCCAATGTCACAGGAACATATAACACTTCTACAGCAAGAGGTCATCAGTATGCTGAAAAAGGGGGCCATAGAACCTGTCCCACTACAACATCAAGGATCTGAAAGAGACACGTTAGTGATAGGTTCCTTACCTTAGAATATCCCCAGGCGTCAGACTGGATCCGGAAACATTTGCGTAGCAGTACCCTTGCGCGTCGGTAGGCGTCGTCTGCGGCTCCGCGTCCGTCGTCTGCGGCTCCGCGTCCGTCGTCTGCGGCTCCGCGTCCGTCTGCGTCGTGGGCGCCGTGATGACGTCGTCGGAGTACTTAGATGCAGCCTCCGCGTGCTGTCAGTTCTTTTTTCCGCGCCAGCCCGCGCAGATCTGGAAAGAGCAGTTACCCAAGTCAATTTTTGCCTAACTTTTTGGATCAATTTTTGATCATTTGTCGTAGTCTAACGACTCCGATCGGTGCCGTAGGGATGCCTGGATTTAAGCACTGTGAGGAGTGCGACCGCACGATGTCGGTCACGGACCCTCACCGACTGTGCCTAACTTGTCTAGGTGTCGACCACGACGACGAGGCCTGCCCCGACTGTCTGGACCTCTCTAGGAAAGCCAGGCGGGAGCGGTCCCGCAGGCGGCTCAAACTCCGGCAGTCGGCCCCGCGCCGAGTGAGGTCCCGGTCCCACGGGAGGTCGAGGGACAGGTCGCGGGGACGGAGCCGGCACCACTCCTCCGGGTCCAAGTCGTCAGGTAAGAAGCACAAGAAGTCGAAGAGACGTCATCGCTCTTCTGACTCCCCCCGACGCTCGCTCGATGCGGCCGGGGGTTGGGGTGACACCGCCCACGCGGCTCCTTCGGAGTCACGGGCGTCTCGTCCCGCCCCACACCCTCCGGTCCCTGGGCAGGACGCGACGCCGGAGGAGATTGAGCGCTTCCTCGTGGCAGTGAGGTCCCTTTCTCCTCTGACGGGCTCCGCAGTGCCTTCGGACCCAGCAGACCCGTCTAGGGGCCCTAGCGGGTCGGGGGCTTCGACCCAGACGCCGTTGGGTGCTTCGGCCCGACGCCGCAAGGAACAGCGCCTTTGGGCCCGTGCCGCGGGACGCCGCTGGCCCTTCCTCGGGCTGTGGATCGTCACCGGCGGACCTTACGACCCCCCCCCCTCCCCGGCGCCGGTCCGTTAGGTGTCACCTCCGGTGCCGTCCTCGGGCGGCGGCGCCCCCGATACCTTCTTTGCTTCGGTTCCGACATCAGAGCAGCACCGCTGGGCGCCGCACCCGACGCCGTTTGGAGATTTCCACTTCTACGAACCGACCCCATTCAATTACAACCCTGAGTCTCAGGAGATGGGTGAAGAGGATGATTGGGAGGGGTCTGAGGACCCTCTGACCAAGGAGTGTCAGTCACATGAGGACTGGGCAGGAGACCTTGGGGAGGCCAGTGGCCTGGACACCTCTCCAGACACTGGTTTTGTCTCTCCTCCTCCTGCAGTGGCTTCGGAGGAGGGGACTATCTATGGTGTGGTGTTGACGAGGGCTGCCAAGGCCAGGCCTTGGGCCTTGAGCTCCCCGTCGCGGCCGTGAGGACTAACCTCATCACAGAGGTCCTTTAACTGCAGTCCTGCTCGGCCTAGCCTCTGCTGCCCTTTAATGAGGCCTTGACCGACGTTCTTTTGGGCACTTGGTCCAGGCCCGCTACGGGTTTGCCGTAGATATGAACGTGGCCAGACTCCACCGCCCAGCTCCGGGCGACCCATGTTTCCTGTCCTTCCACCCCACCCCTTCGAGACTCCGGTCATCCTGGCCTCTAATTCCCAGACCGCATTCCCGACTGCTCCGCCGGACAGGCAATCCAAGAGGTATGAGAATTATGGTAAAGATATTCTCCTCCCTTAGTTTGGGACTGCGGTCTTCCAACACTGCATGCCTCTTGGGCTGCTACACCCACTCTCTGTGGGAGACGGTGGCGGAAGTGCTGCCAGAGTGTCCGTTGGAGGTACGGGCCAAACTCGGCCAAGCCCTTGTGGTGGGCCGGGACGCAGCCAAGTATTCAATCAGGTGTGGACTGGATACTACTGACTCGCTGGGCAGAGCGATGGCTACGACGGTGGCGGTACAACGCCACGCCTGGCTGAGATCCGCAAATGTTTCGGCAGACGTCCAAAACACCCTCATGGACATGCCGTTTGATGGCCGTCGCCTCTTTGGCTACAAGGCAGACCACGCGCTTGAGCGCTTTAAGGACTCCAGGGCTACGGCCAAGTCCTTGGGCCTCTCTGCCCCGCGTCAGCAAATGGGTGCCTTTCGCTCCTTTCGTGGCCAAGGAAGGGGCGCCCCCACACGTGCCGCCAGCCACTCGCCGCAAACTGTCGTCCAGCGCGGCGGCGGCCGTGGAAACCGCCGTGGAGGCGGTCGGGGGAACAAGCGGAGTCAGTCCACACCTGCCCCCGCGGCATCCACCTCTAAACCCTCCTAGTCCGTGCTTTTCGGCCCATGTGACGCCAGTGGGAGGCAGGGTTCGCTATCACCACTCTCACTGGCGCACTGTCACTTCGGACGGGTGGGTGCTGCAGATCGTCCGAAGGGGCTACTCCCTCCCCTTCGAGACGACCCCTCAAGCCATGCCACCGCAACACCACCGCGTATCGGGGGATCACTTGCGGCTCCTGCAGGAGGAAGTTTCGGCCCTCTTGGCCAAGGGGGCCATCGAGCGCGTTCCTGGGCCAGAAGTAAGACGTGGTTGCTACTCCCACTACTTCCTGGTACCCAAGAAGGGCAAAGGGGGCCTACGTCCTATCTTGGATCAGAGGAACGTCAACGGTTCCTCCGGAAGGAGAAGTTCAAAATGCTGACACTAGCTCAGGTCTTAGCTGCCCTAGACCCAGGAGACTGGATGGTAGCGTTGGACTTGCAGGACGCGTATTTCCACATCCCCGTCCTGCCGGCCCACCGGCGTTACCTGCGGTTCACGGGAGGCCACGAGCACTTTCAGTTTAGCGTGCTCCCCTTCGGCCTTAACAGCGCCCCACGGGTGTTCACGAAGGTGATGGCGGTGGTCGCAGCTCATCTGCGCAGGTTAGGGGTGTCAGTCTTCCCCTACCTAGACGACTGGTTGTTGAAGGCGGGCTCGCCCCAGACAGTCGTCAGCCACCTCCAGACTACGGCAGATATCCTGCACCAGCTGGGATTTTCCATCAATGTGCCGAAGTCACACCTGTGCCCCTCTCAGAAGCTCCTTTTCATCGGAGCGGTTCTCGACTCAGCGCTGTTTCGGGTTTACCCGCCCGAACAGCGGGTTCGGGATATACAGGCTCTGATTCCAATCTTCCGGCCTTTATCCCGGGTTTCTGTCAGGTTGACGCTGCGGCTTCTGGGGCTGATGGCCTCCTGCATCCTTCTGGTGCATCATGCCAGATAGCGGATGCGGGCTCTGCAGTGGGACCTGAAGATTCAGTGGGCCCAGCATCAGGGCAACCTGTCCGACCATGTCCTGATCTCGGAGGGCACTGCGAGACAACTGCAGTGGTGGCTCACGGACCGCGATTGGGTCAACGGCAGATCCCTCTCCCTTCCCCAACCGGAGCACGTAGTTGTGACGGACGCGTCCCTCAAGGACTGGGGAGGCCACATGGGAGAGGCGGAGATCAGAGGCCTCTGGTCTCCGGCGGAGTCCCGGCTCCATATCAATCTGTTGGAGCTGCGGGCGATTCGTCTGGCACTGAAGGCATTCCTCCCATCTGTCCGAGGGAGTGCAGTGCAAGTGTTCACGGACAACACCACCGCCATGTGGTACTGCAACAAACAGGGCGGAGTGGGGTCGTGGACCCTTTGCCAGGAGGCTCTGCGTCTCTGGCAATGGCTGGAACATCAGGGCGTGACTCTGATGGTTCAACACCTGGCAGGTTCTCTGAACGCCCGGGCGGACGAACTCAGCCGTTGGTGCTTGATGGATCACGAATGGCGTCTGAACTCGGACGTGGCGCAAGGTCTCTTTCTGCGATGGGGAGAGCCTTGGTTAGATCTATTCACCACCGAAGAGAACGCGCAATGTCATCAGTTCTGCGCGTTGGAATTTCCAAGGCGGCCCTCGCTCGGAGATGCTTTTTGTCGCGAGTGGAGCTGCGGTCTGTTGTACGCCTTTCCGCCTATACCACTTCTGCCCAGAGTGCTGAAGAAGATCAAGCACGACCGGGCACAAGTCATCCTTGTGGCTCCGGACTGGGCTTGAAGGTTCTGGTATCCCGAGCTACTCAGTATGTCAGTCGATCCCCCGGTTCGTCTGCCTCTTCAGGAGGACCTTCTGTCGCAGCTGCATGGGACGGTCCTCCACCCGAACCTGTCCAATCTCCACCTCCATGCTTGGAGATTAAGCGGCGACAGTTGAGGCCATTTGACTTGCCTCCTGAAGTTTGCAACATCATTCTGGCAGCCAGGCGTCCCTCCACAAAGTCTGTATACGCCTGCAGGTGGAACAGATTTGTGGCATGGTGCACAGCAAAGGCTGTGGATCTCCTCAATGCTCTGCTCTGGGCACTATCAAGGGCTATCTTTCTGCTCTTTCAGCCTTTCTGAGGCTGCCTGACCAACCTTTTTTGTTCAAGTCCCCTATCGTTAATCGATTCCTGAAGGGCATCTCTCATACCTTTCCTCCGGTTCCCTTTGTGATGCCTTCTTTCTTTGAAGACTGCCTTCCTGGTAGCCATCACCTCTGCCAGGAGAGTGAGTGAGCTCCAGGCTCTGTCTTGTAAGCCTCCTTTCCTTTCAGTCCATCCGGACAAGGTTGTGTTACGGACAAGGCCCTCCTTCCTACCCAAGGTAGTCACGGCCTTCCACATTGGGCAATCCATCACGTTGCCCACCTTCTTTCCGCCTCCGCATCCCCCGACAGAGGAGGAGAGGCTCCACCGTCTGGACCCAAAACGTGCGCTCTCCTTTTATCTGAATCGCACACAACAGTTCCAGGTGGATGATCAACTCTTTGTTGGGTACGCGGGCGCTAAGAAAGGGAAAGCGGTGCACAAGCGGACCATCTCCAGGTGGATTATCTTGTGCATCCAGGCGTGTTACTCCTTGGCTAAGAAGGAACCCCCTGTTGGGCTGAGGGCTCATTCCACTCGAGCCATGGCCACTACTACTGCCTTGGGCCGAGGTGTGCCCTTGCAGGACATTTGCCAGGCAGCTACGTGGGCCTCGCTGCACACGTTTGCAAGACACTATTGGCTGGACAGTCCAGTCCGGAGGGACGGCTACTTTGGCCGTTCCGTCCTCCAGGACTTTCTGGTGTGATTATTGGTTCGCAGACCCACCACCACGGGGATGGTATTGCTGGGGTATCTATTCTAAGGTAAGGAATTTATCACTAACGTGTCTCTTTCAGATGCACAAGTTACTACTTGTGTAACGATATATCTGTAAGAGACATTAGTTAGTGATAGATTCCTTACCGACCCACCCATCCTCCCCGTTCTGCGAACCGATATCTAGGGTTAAGGTCATCCCCCTTTCAGGGCCCTAGTTTCTTGGCACCAGTGTTGGTTTTTGTCATGGCTCTGCGCTTCTGGCGTGGAAAAGCTGTCGCTAAGAACTGACGTCAGCACGCGGAGGCGGCGTATAAGTACTCCGACGACGTCATCACGGCGCCCACGATGCCGACGACGGACGCTGAGCTGCAGACGCCTACCGACGCCCAAGGGTACTGCTACGCAAAAGTTTCCGGATCCAGTCTGACGCCTGGGGATATTCTAAGGTAAGGAATCTATCACTAACTAATGTCTCTTACAGATATATTGTTACACAAGTAGTAACTTGTGCGTTAATGTCATCCCCTTTCAGAGCCCTAGTTTCATGGCACCAGTGTTTGTTTTTGGCATGGCTCTGCGCTTCTGGTGCGGGAAAGCTGTGTGTAAGAACTGAGGCCGGCACGCGGAGGCGGCGTCTAAGTACTCAGACTACATCATCACTGCGCCGACGACTGACGCGGAGCCGCAGACGACGCCTACCGACGCGCAAGGGTACTGCTACGCAAAAGTTTCCGGATCCAGTCTGACGCCTGGGGATATTCTAAGGTAAGGAATCTATCACTAACTAATGTCTCTTACCGATATATCGTTACACAAGTAGTAACTTGTGCAACAGGACTATACTTCCTATACTTCCTTATTCCAAAGAGGTACGGGTCTCTAAGACCAATATTGGACCTCAGGTCCCTCAACCTGTACATTTTGTCAGAGCATTTTCATATGCTCACTCTCCAACAAGTCTTACCATTGCTTCGCCAGTGAGACTTCCTGGCTACTCTAGACCTCAAGGACGCAGACTTTCATATACCAATACACCCTGCTCACAGAAAGTATTTAAGGTTCATCATTCAAGGACAGCACTACCAGTTCATAGTCCTACCATTTGTTGTCACAACAGCTCCACGAGTGTTCACCAAATGCCTAGCTACAGTGGCAGCACATCTGAGTAGGCAACACATACATGTGTACCCATATCTGGACGATTGGCTAATACACGCGCCATCAGCCCAGCAATGTGCCAACCACATGTCAAAGACCATGCATCTCCTGCACAGTTTAGGCTTCTCCCTAAACTACCCAAAATCGCATCTGCAACCCGCACACGTCCCTCAGTACCTGGGAGCAACAATAGATACACTGGCAGCAAAAGCACGCAGCACGGATCAACGGAATGCAAACATTGATCCAAAAGTTCAGACCACAACACATTATCAGCTCGAGTGTTTATGCAACTAATAGGCATGATGGTCCCGTGCATATTCATAGTCCCTCATGACAGGCTACATATGCGTCCGCTCCAAGAGTGCCTAGCAAGGCAGTGGAATCAGGCTCAACGGAGATTACAGGACCTAGTGTTGGTGACCAGTCGAGCATACAACTCTCTGCATTGGTGGAATCCAGAAAACCTTTGTAAAGGGCGACTGTTCCAAGAGCCTGTCCCACAAATAGTGTTAACCGCGGACGCATCCCTACTAGGATGGGGAGCCCATGTCCTAAATTACACAGTCCAAGGACTCTGGACTGTACAACAAAAGAAAATGCGCATCAACCTTTTGGAATTGATGGCAATCTTTCTAGCCCTAAAAGCGTTCAAGACACACTTATGCAACAAAGCTGTGTTGATCCGGACGGACAACATGACAGCTATGTATTATATTCAAAAATGGGGAGGAACACACTCACCACAGCTATCGCACCTAGCTCAAACAATGTGGAAATGGGCCATTCAAAGGAACATGTTTCTCATGGCAGAACACCACCCCGGTAAGGACAATCAAGTAGCCGACCTGCTCAGCAAGCACAGCCAACAGATGCACGAATGGGAAATTCACCCTAAAGTGCTCCAACCTTTCTTCCGAAAGTGAGGACACCCGGAGATAGATCTGTTTGCCACAAGCGAAAACGCAAAATGCCAGTACTTTGCCGCCAGGTTCCCACATCCACAGTCGCAAGGCAATGCGATATGGATGAACTGGTCAGGCAAATTTGCGTACGCTTTTCCCCCAGCTCCATTAATACCGCTATTGGCACGCAAACTACGCCAACATTCACTGACGCTAATCCTAGTTGCTCCCACATGGGCGAGGCAACCATGGTACACAGCGTTCCTAGAACTGTCAGTGGTGCCTCATCAAAGACTGAGACTCACACTCAATCTTCTAACTCAGAGCCATGGAGAAATCCAACACCCAGATCCGCAACAGCTTAACCTCGCGATCTGGCTCCTGAAACTCCTAGAGTTTGGATACCTGAACTTGCCTCCAGACTGTGTGAATATTATCAAAGAGGCAAGAAAACCCACTACCAGAGCATGTTATGCAGCTAAGTGGAAACGTTTCGTCATTTACTGCAGTAACAATAATATAAACCGACTTGATGCTTTACTCAAAACATCATTTGCTATCTATTGCACCTACAACTTTGCAATTTAGCCTACTCATCCATCAGGATACATTTAGCGGCGTTAGCAGCATATCTTCAAAACAGGCAACACCTTTCACTATTTAGGGTGCCAGTAATTAAAGCGTTCATGGAAGGACTTAAACGTGTAATTCCTCCAAGACACCCACCTTCACCTGTCTGGAATCTAAACATTGTTTTAACCAGACTTATGGGACCACCTTTTGAACCACTACACTCAAGCGAACTACAATTTATTACTTGGAAGATGGCTTTTCTTATTGCCATTACTTCAATTCGAAGAGTTAGCGAGCTGCAAGCACTAACTATTCAAGCACCATTCATTCAAGTACATGCAAATAGAGTAGTTCTCAGAACAAACCCTAAATTCATGCCAAAGGTGGTATCCCATTTTCATATAAATCAAACAATAGAACGGCCAGTGTTCTTTCAAAACCCACAAACAGTAGCTGAAAGGGCCTTGCATACTCTAGATGTCAAAAGAACTCTGCTATACTTTATAGATAGAACCAAGGCATTTCGAAAGACAAAACAGTTGTTTGTTGCTTTCTCACTGCAACACAAAGGCAACCCTATTTCAAAATCAGTTTATAGCCAGATGGATCGTTAAGTGCATCCAAATATGTTATTTAAAAGCAAAACGCACTTTAACAGTTCCCCCTAGGGTGCATTCCACACGCAAGTTAGGGGTATCCATGGCTTTCCTGGGTAATATTCCTTTACACGAAATTTGTAGAGCAGCCACATGGACAACAACACATACATTTACAAAACACTATTGTGTAGATGTACATTCAAAACAGCAAGCTGCTGTAGGACAGGCTGTTCTCAAAACTCTTTTTCAGACTGCTGCAGCTGACACAGGTAGCCAACGCTAAGGGAGATACTGCTATACATTCTATGCACAGATATGAATTCAGCAGCCCACATGCCTCGAACGGAATATGCTACTTACCAGTATGCATCTGTTCTTGGCATGTAGGGCTGCTGACATTCATATCTCCCACCCACCTCCCCGGTGCCTGTCGCAGCTGCAGCATTCACTCTTTGCATGGACATCTCTTATTGTACTATACTCCATCTCTGCCACAATGACGAAAAACAATCTAAGGATGGAGAGGATGCCCATGCGCACTGTAGTCCAAGGGAGGAGCCACCTATCTTGTGATACTTCGAAGACTCTTCCAGGACAACAATATGCAATCATCTGGACCCAACTCTAGGCGGCGATCTATGCACGGATATGTATGTCAGCAGCCCTACATGCCAAGAACAGTTGCATACTGGTAAGTAGCATATTCTTTCTCCTCGCAAACACAGCAGCACAGGTGAAGTAAGACAAGATGGACAAGAGGTGCCAGCTGGAGTGGTAGCGACCCACACCTGTACCGGCACCACAAGCAGAGCTTCAGGCACCACCAGCTCTCTGAATACAAGCGGAACTCACTCACCTCCCCTGCCGAAGGCGACGTGACAACCGAAGGCGACGTGACAAAACGCTGCCTCAAGTGCTGCGCACCTCACTGGGGCTCAATCAACTGCTAGTGCCTAGGCTGCATGGCGCCAGAGCTTTCCCGCTGCCCCCGTGGTGCCAGAGCAAGCTCTCCTGCGGCCTCCGGGATGCGGGATTACGAGTTGCGGTTACCGGTGTTGTGGTTTCTCTGATCCGATCCCGCCAAGTACCGCTGCCGCTCTCACTCTGTTCCGCTTCCCGCTCACACTCTCTTGCTCCTGCAAAACCAGGACTGGATCTGCTGTAACAGCACATCAAAATCAATGCAATAAATCTATTCTTGCCTGTCAGTACTTTGGATTCAAGTGCTCAATGTTCTGTGCCATCAATATTCTGGGAGCATACCATGTGATTTTATGTGAATGAATGCGTTTGTTTTTTAAGGCATATATGAAAGTGCACTCAATCAATTTTCCGCAATCCAACATTAAATCCTATAAATTAGATGGGATTAAAGTACAGGCGTGTACAATTGTAGGGGTTGCTGACTCCCAAATGTGTGTATTTTCTAAACTGTTCACATTTTGTGAAAAGCAAATCTTATGAAGTTCTCTTTTAAACAAAAAACAGATGGCCTCCGCTCCAAGCCCTCCCTCCCATACCTCTTGCCGGAGGTGTTGGATTTCTTTAGACTCAAGACAATTTAAAAAAAAAATTTTGCTCAATGATGTGTTCTCTGAGGATTCTGCATCAGTAAATCATCACAACTGAAAGGCCTGAAGGAATAAACCTTATCTTAATTTAAGCTAGGAAATGTAATATTTTTCATAAAGTGTAGGGTTTTCTAATCCCGCCCATTTTTTTTAGCGACTAATTTAAAATAACTTTACAGAAATCTTAGGGATATATCCATCAAGGTCATTTTGGGAAATTAGTGGCAAACAGTGGTTTTAAAACATTTTATGACTGAAACAATTCGGAAACTCAGTGAATTTAAATGTCATTTCACAGGGGGAGGTGGCAACATCCCACAATGAATGTAACTGTTAGGTTGTGGCAAAAGATGGATAGTTCAACAGTATTTGATCAAAAGAACCAGTCACAACTGCATGGACTTGAAACAAGTTCCAACGTTACCATGCACGTCTCATAGTTGCAGGCAGGTTGTGCAAAAGGTACTTGGAGACCTTAGTCTGACATTGACAAGCAAGATTAGGTAGGTAGTAAATAGGTGATTTTGTGACCCTTGGATGGGTCCATTTGAGGCCTGTGGTGTGGCTCAGGATACTTGTTTTATCTCCACTGATGAGCTGAAGATGGGCACGCAGCAGCACTGCATCTCGGATCCTACTCGGTCATAACCTCTGATGATGCTTGTATGGCACCTCCCATTTAGATGCTAGAGTCCTCCACTTCTGTAATTATGAACATTCTCCTCTCACATGCAATGGACTCCTTGCATAGAATCTTCACATGGCACTAAGTGCATAACATTGCTTGGGTGAGAATGTCGAGTGGTGAATGTAGAAAGCATGGATGCCTGCCATTTGTGCAAGAAAAGGAAAACATTAACTGTCTGTGGAATTGTTTTCTATTCTTACTGATCCAGATAAGTCAAGCGTCATGTTATAAAACTGTTAATTAACTGCCTTATTTAAAAGTATGCTAGAAAGCCAAATCACCTCCATAATAGAAACCGGACTTCTAAGCAGGTAGGTTGTACTTTACAGTGGCTATGCCAGCAAATGTATATAATTGTGCATTGAAATCACTTTCGGCCAGCTGTATTGGCAAACCACTCCTTATCCCTGTTCCCACTGCCCTTCACCCTTTCCCACATTACTAGTTTGTTTCCGCTGCATCTTCCACTTCCTTTCCCTCCTGCTTTTTCTCTTTACTTTCTTCTCGTTCTCACGTTTTCCTCTCCTTCTCTAGTACCTCTTCTCTTTACCTTCTCTGTATTTATCAATAATTTGTATTCCCTTCCTAGCCATCTTCTCCATAGACCATGTATGGCACCAAAGGTTTTCTTGGGTGTGCATGGCAATAAGCCGCAGCTGCCACATTTATTTGGCCACTGGTCTTTTCACAGTTCCCGTATCAACTGGATAAGTCTCACAGGGCGATGAAACAGAAGTTAGTGCAATGAGTCCATCTATTCCTGCAGCTTGATGTCCATTCTTTGGGACAGGACATCAGACTGCATGGTTCTGGTGGGTTTTAACTGATTTAGGGCAGAAGACACCCTTATGACGTCCACTGCACTTCTTTACAGTGCTGTGGACTTAAACAGGTCGTCCACAGTACTGGAAAAGAAAATGTTTCTGGTAAAAACACCAGTAACCTTTTCTTTTTCAAAATCAGTTTGGACGTGAATCAAATGTGACCCTCGAGCACAATGGTTGTTTTTTTGGGAGGGTTGGTATTGCATTGCACTCTATGCATTCTGATGTCACAGCAAAACAAAAGTTGAAGCAGACTGTGCTAATTGAATCTACGTGGCGCCCGGCTCAGTCTTGACGTCGTCCATGGTCATGACGTCAGTGAAGCCATATATGCCCCTCCTGGCGTGCTGAGGTCAGTTTTCTTCTTTTCCGTATCAAAACGCGGATCCTGGAAAACCAGCAGTTCCTTGGCCTGGTTTTTGGGCCTTCTCGACTCTTCGGTGTCGAGTGGAACAGAGTGCAATTCCTTCGGCTTTAAAGCCTGTGAAGCCAGTGCGCGTCAGATGTCTCGGACTGACCAGCATTTCGTTTGTATGTGGTGCTTAGGCGTGCACCACGACTCTAAGGACTGTGATGCCTTTCAGCGGATGAAGCCAAAGCCCTTGAGGGAGCGTCGTATGAAGTTGCTGGCCGCACGGGTGTCTGGTCCGGCTCCCTCCCGTCGCTGCTCCTCTTCTCGAAATCGGGCTAGTTCCCGTGGTCGTTCCTGCAACCGGCGTGTGACTACTGGTAAGCGTAAGGTGTCACTGACTGATTTCTTCTTCCGCTTCCTGTGCTGCTGCCACCCATTCCTCTCGCACTGAGTTGGGTACAGACGCACAGCAGCCTCATCCTTCGTATCCACCCTTACCGGGTGTTGGGGGCAATGCTGCCCAAATGGAGGCCTATTGTAAGGCGCTACATGCTTGTTTGAAGTTGCCCCCTCTCCCTGGTGCGCCTTCGGGCCCCACAAAGGTTGCAGGCACTCATACCGGGTCCTCCTCTGCGGACGTTTCCTCGGCGCCGGCTGTGTGTCTCGACTCAGATTCCGAAGCAAACACTACGCCACCAAGCCCGAACCCAGAGGCCAGCCAACCCGTCAGTCAGCGCATAGCCCCGTGCTGCTTACGGCGACGCCCGGGTCGACGCCAGCTACTACCCCAGGCTTGACACCAGCTCTGGCATCTCTTGCTCTGGGATCGGTGTCCAGGTCAAATCCTCTGTGGAGGTCATCGACATCCAGGCGACTCCGATACGACGTCGGGACCGGCGTTGAGTCCGCCTCCTTTGGTGGTTGCTCCCCCAGTACTCGGGCAGCAATAGGTCAATGCGACGTCTGTTGACGCCTCTGCTTCCATTTACGCCTCCTTATTTGGAGCCTGATGCTTCCCTGTGATGAAGGGGCCAGGGTGCAAGTACCCTGTGTCGCCTGGCCTTCAGGACAGTCTCAGGCTGCTTCACTCCTCCTGTCCAGTGGTAGGATTAGCCTTCAACCATCCCCTACTGACCATTTATGGTCACCTACACGGATAGCAGATTAATCTAGTGCTGCCTTTGCACGCGCTATTCATGGGCTGGCTAATGTGCTTGGCTTTCAGCCGCCTATGGTGCCATTGCTTTCTGATCCTTTAATGGATCTGCTCCATTTGGAGCCTATTAAAGTTGAACCTTTGCTGCCCTTCGGAGATTCCCTTCTTGACGTCCTCCGTGGAACTTGGTCAAAGCCAGCTTCTGGTGGCCCCGTTGAGCGCACTATTGCTCGTAGGCACCGCCCTGCTCCGGGTGATCCTGTTTGTCTCTTCACCAAACTTCTCAGGGCATGGTTGTTCAGGCAGCCTTTAGTTTTAAGTCTTCACCATCGTTACCTCCCACTAGGGAATCATGGTGGCTAGATGATTGTGGCCACCGGCTTTTTGCCTCTGCTAGCGCAGGCGTCTGGGATTTAAATACAGCCTGTCTGTTCACCGGTGCATACTCTGCCTTTTGGGACTCACTTACCCCCCTTCTCACTTCTATTCTAGAAGGGCCACGGACGAGTTGCTCCGCCTACTTCTGCATGGCAGAAGCATGGCACAGTTTTCCATTAGGTCCTCTCTGGATGCCACTGACTCTATGGGGTGGGTCCTGGCTCGCGCTGTGGCTTTACGCCGCCATACTTGGCTTCATGACAGTTGCTTCCCGGAATATGTTCGAGATGCCCTCAGGGATCTTTCATTTAATGGGGTAGATCCGTTTGACCGCCACGCGGATTCAGCGGTCTCCCGTCTCTTATCAGGGCTGAGATAAATCTTGTTGCTATCTCTCTGCGTTATTTTCTGGTGCCCAACCTGATGCACAGGTTGGTTTTTAGTGGCAGATTCCTGTTCCTGGCTGGTTAGCCCTTTATCTGTTGATTCATTACAGCCATTTGGCTGCTTTTCTTCTTTTCAGTCCTCTGACTGTGCTTAGCCCAAGAGGACAACCCTGCTGGGGATTTGCCTTACCCTATGTGGGGTATTCATGGCATTCGGATCTGCCATTGCCTTGGTATGCTCCTATGGAGTCTCCGAGCACACATTCTGCTCGGTGTCACATGTCCATTCCTACAGAGTTCCTAGTGTGACTTGCTTCATGCATGTTGGGTTTCTCTGTATTGCATTGGAATTTGGCATGAGTACCCTGCTGTGTGGTGTCTATCCCACATGCCTAGTGAAACACCGGTTTGTAGCAATTCTTTCGCTATAAGGCATCCTATTGCCGCTATGTTGCGTTCTAAATTGTTCTTCTTGGTGCGACTTGGGCATACAACCCCTTCTGGTTCGTACTCTAAGCGAGTGGTTTAGGAGGTGTTCTCTGTTATCTGTGGTAATAGATTCTCTTCAGCAGCTTGGGCTATGGTGGTGTCCATATTTCCTGCTTTTTCAGTATGATTGTTCCCATGCTTTCTTTGCCTTCATACTGTCCTCACTTCGATCACGACAAGGACTTGTTCTCCTCATCTGTCTTGCAGAGGGCAGTTGTTCCGCTTAGGCAGGGAGTATTGGTTACTGCTCTGGACGTTATCCTACCCAATTTACAAATTTATGCGAGTATGTCTAGCATACTCTAGGCTCTTGTTGGGTCACTTTTTCATTGTTTCAACGTTTTTCTTCCTGCTATGGATCTGCTTGGTGTGCGTACCCTGCAGATTCGTGCGGGCTCCTTCATTCACACAGTGTCTGTGGTCCCTGCCCCGGTCTACTTATTCCACCAGCTCTCGGAGTTCTCGGCCGTCTGGTGCCCTTTTTGAGACCTTGACTTCTAGCCTTCTTACTATTAGGTGCCTCAGGCTACTAAGCGACCCTACGGAAAGTCTTTGCTTCCTTCATATTGCTCCAGGTCCACATGCCATACTTGGGTCCCTTCCGATCTTCGCTGGTGGTTAACTCAACTACTTGTCTTTGGCAGTTCACATATTATAACAATATCACCTAGGCCTGACGTGTTTGTTTTCCTGCTGTCAGCATTTTGTTGTCATAGACTGGCATTTTGCCACTGCTGTCACTCGTGTCTTGCTGGTGCCGGTTTCAACAAGGCTATTTGTTCTTGTACATATTGGACCGGTGTACAATGTCTGTTATACCAGCTGCCATCTTTTTAAACTTGGCTGCGGTCGGCATACTGCGCCCGGCGGTTTTTCCAGTCCTTCTGTTTAGCTGCACTTCTTGCGAAGTCATTGCCTCCCTTTTACTCCTATCATATCTGTTATATGGTTACTTTTCCATGCTGGCACTTGTGGGGTAAGGGTTTCCCAATTGCCTCTGCTATTCCACTTGCCTTGCAAGTACAGGTGCCTCATTGTTTTTTGACACTATTTCCTTCCTCGACTGGTGACTGCTTGCTTCTCTTGCCAGTTCGGATCCTGTGGATCTTTCACATTCTGGGTTGGTTCATCTTCTTTTGACGTATGAACTCTTATTTCACCAAGGGCATCTGGCTTGTGTCTTTCTCTCAACCCAGTGTACATAAAGGGGTCTTCCGTACTGTTCTTCATGATTCCTATTTCCTTTGCCTCCTATTGCTTTCTGCTCTCCTTAGAGCTTCATGGCCTGAAGGTAGACTGCGCTGCCTTTCATAGCCTCATTATACTTCGTCTCGAAGGTTAACAGTGCTGTTAAGTCACCTTACGGATGGCTAAGTTCATTCACAAACTTGATGGGGTTCGGTCGCAGACCAGTCTCCTCTATGGGTATGGCTTTGTTAGCTATTCTAAGTTGAGGAATCTGTGGATAGACGTCTATCAGATGAACCAGTTACTAACCTTCCGTAACGTATCTGGTAGAGACATAATCTAGCCGCACATTCCTTAAAGCCCACCGAACCTCCCCCTTCTGCAAGAACCTTTTCTGGTTGAAGTTTTCTATACTCTCCTCCTTTAGGGTGGCTTGCCCCTTCCTGGGTGCTCTGCTCTCACTCCAATAGAGAATGATTCATTGTGTTTCTCTGCTGCTTCCCGACATTCTCTGAAATTAGGCTGTATGTTCATACTCATATGTTCCTTCCTGTCCTAGACCTGGATTGTACGGTGTGAAATCTATTCAAGCTTTATCCCGCTTTCCCCTTCTACATGGCCTTGTGGTCGTTGCCGCCTGACGGGCTTTTCCTCCAGGCCTATTGGCCATGTCCAATTATGGGTCTTTAATGGAGATTGCAACGTCTCCTTCTGGTGATGTCTTGTGGTGCACTCTCCTTACTCTACTGTTCCGGACTCGTACTCCTTCAGTTTTACTTTCCAGATGTGGATTTTCTTCCTCTGCCAGGCTGTTTTTCCTCATCCTTGTCTTTCTTTAACATTGATGGAGCTTACGCACTTGCGGGGTGGCTTTTCAGAGTGCTGCTCTCTCACCTGTCCATTTCTTATATTTTTTCATTGTTTTTGCACACTGTTCCCATATTCTCCGTTTTTTGGTGATGGCTCTGCGTTCTGACGCGGAAAAGTTTCTCCAACGAAAACTGACGTAAGCGCTCCGGGAGAGGAATATATGGCTCCACTGTCTGTGGACGACGTCCGCGCGGAGTGTGAACCTGCAGCCATCTTAGAAATGTTAGAGGGTAGTAAAGACAAGTAAAGGATTTTGCCCAATCTTTATTTTTTTCACGAAATTAGAGACTAGAAGTGAGGCAGTTGCCGTGGGAAAAGATATGCGACTGACCTGGTGAGGCTTCCACGGTGGGTTGGGGGGGGGGGGGGGGGGAGGAACAAGGCCCGAGGCTGAGCAGAAGTCTTGTGTAAAGGAAACTGACAAAGCTGCCATGTAAGAAGAGCTCCTCATGTCAGCAGTAGCTAGTCAGAGTAGCTACGGAGTCCCATAGTAGCCTCTAATCTGTGGGGTTTAAAAGATTAAGGATAAAAATATTTTAGAATAAAAGTGAGAGGATGACAATATAAATCCTTAAACAGGTGGAAATGAGGGGTAAAGTGTTAAATCCTGACTCAAACATGCAGGGACATTAAACCACCCGAACAGTCAGCCAGTTGGACATGCATCCTGTGAGTAATGTGGTAACTTGTGGTAGCTAAAGTACCTAATATGTAGTGGGCATACCAAAGAGGCAAATGTAAAACCACAAGGGTATTCCCTAAACCATATTGTAATGTGGGTAATCATTTTTCTAATGATAGCAATGACCCTGGAAATACGGAGGAAGTTAGTTTTCCCTACGCTCCAGGTGGTACCATATTTTAACCTGTTTATGCGTTGACAAAAAAAAAAATATATAGTTTGTTCCCTCCGGAACAAAGTGTGTTTATCCATATGTGGGTGTGCTTCTAAGATGGTCCAACACACTTCAGGAGTGTAATTCTGCCTGAGGTAGTGAGTACTCATTTTAGTAGTGGATCTTTTACGAGTGCCACTCCAATATCCTCACTTCCACATGTCTAGTAGTCCATCAGATGTATCGTTTGGCACATGGGCATGTAATCATGTATTTGTAATTTTTTTTTTTGCGGTTAGTATCGTTTTTTCGTAGCCAGGTGTGGGTCTGAGCAAGGGTTATTACTTTTGTGCGTTCAGTTAGTATGCAGACACCACACAAGCCACATAGATAATGTTCTGTGACGTGGGCAGATCCCAGAGTGATCGTTGTTCAGTTCTGGTAACCCTCCGTGGTCTAGTGTGCATTGTCATATCTTTTATGTTTGTGTGTTTGAAGGCAAAGATTGGGATAGGGAACCCAAGGGAGCTTGTCTGTAAAATGGCCCAATGCTGCAGTAATGGTGTTATCCCATGTACTGGTCCATGGTTCCAGTAAGGCAGCCTGATTATTGTTGCTTGCCCTCTTACGTGCTAAGTTGATATGAAGTCGGTAGTGGCATGCTTGCAAATTTGAAGCAAGTTGTTGTGCCTGCAGATCAAAGTTAGTAGTTGTACTACAGTTGTGCGTAGTTGCAGAAACTGTCAGTGGTTGTTATCGCTCAGCCATTTAGGATGATGGCTATTATGCAACAGTAAACTGTTGCAATTGGTTGTTTTTTTAGTAAGTGGTAATCATCAGTTCGCTTCTATGACTGTTGTGGACATCTAGGGGAGGCTCTTATCAGAAATATTTTTGGGTGAATTTTAAGAAGGGGTTTAGTGTTATGATTCAGTTGCAAAAGTTGTCACATTTTCCCCTTGTCTCCTTGCCAGAAGACCAATATGTCCTCGATGTACTAACCTCATATCAGAATGTGGTAAGTGTAAGGATTGGAGTTACAATTAATGGTCTTCTTTTCAAAGTTTGCCATATACAAGCATTCCAGACTGAATGTGCTCCCCATGGAAGTTCCCTTGGTTTGGTGGTACAGTTGTCTCCCAAATAGAAAAAAAGTTGTGTTTGAATGCCCAAGATGCACATTCTGTAACATAGCTGACCGATGTGGGTGACCAATCTTCGGACATGAGGGTACTCACTATCACCTCCAGAGTGGCATCTTGTTGGGATGTTGGTGTAGAGAGCCACTGTCAAGGGTCACTAGGAGGTCAATGTGACTCCGATTGTTTGATTTCTCAATAAGGTTTAGGACATCTCTTGCATCTGTTTAAACAGATGGTGTTTTGTGACAAATGGTTGCAAGATTTCGACAGTGGGTTCCAGCAAGGGACATATTCTTGACACAGTGGGTCTGTCGGGCGGTGGGGTGTTGTGTATTTTGATGACAATGTAGAAGTAGGAAATCTTGAGTTGGGTGTTTTCCGAAATGTTTGCCTCCATATTACTTACCCTCCTTGAGATTCTGCAGAAGAAATATTACTGCACAGTCTTGCTGTGGGATCGTGGCTGATGGGATTGTAATATATCCAATCTGTGAGTTGACAGACATTCATTGTTGTAGCAATGGTGTACATGATCACAATCACCCCTCCTTTGTATGCTTGTTTAATAGTGATATTAGTGTTGTTTGCAAAGGACTTCACTGCTGCCAGTTCCTGTGTAGACATATTGTAAAAAATAGGCCCCTGGTTAGATTCACCTACTTTTAGTACTGGCTGTTTAATTGTAAGAATTTCATATGGTATGCCTGATGAGGGAGTAAACCTTGATGGGTTCTGGAGTATGTTCCCTCAGGTGTGGGTTTATTTTTAATGAAAGGCTGAAGTCTGATTTTCTGAAAAGTTTTGTAATTTATAGTTGTGGTTAAATTTCTTTCCTAGGTGTATGAAAAGAGCTAAGTCCTTTCTAGAGGACATTAGTCTCTACGATTGATGGTGTTCTAGTTGAAAGATTCACTATCAATTTCTTTGAGTTTGGCTCCTCATTTGCATTTGAGGTTCTGGTTGCTGCCATTGCACTCTTTTTGTCCCCCTCTTTTTCTTCCTCTGACCAAGCCTCTGCCTAAAAAAGTGGCGTTAAAGGGTTGTGGGAGGCTTGAAGGAGGCCTTGAGGGTATATGTGGTATTGTCTGGACCACATTGGCAGCAGTCCCAGGTAAGGGGTCATACCGTAACCAAATAATGGAGGTTGTGGACCTCTTCTGACAGTTTCTCACCCAGCTGTCTGTACTGGAGTTATTGCTGAATGAAGCATTCTGCGTCTGCGAGGAACTACCCTTGTCTGACCATGGATTCAGAGTTGTACTTAATGCCATATCATAATAACGTTACATAGTGTGTTCCTTTGCCTTGATGCCAGGTCCAGCAGGATAGATGCTTTGGCTGCTCCGTTCTACAAGACTTTTCCCATACTCTGGATGCCAACAGAAACTGAATGCCATTCTCACACTAAAAATCTCCAATTCACCAGGTCAACAGCCTATACCTTGGCAAACCTGCAGTTTCTTTTGCAAAAGGCAACTCGTCCAAATGCTGCCTTGAAACTTCTCCACCTTTACCACAGGGAACACATGACTTCAGACTTGCACTACAGCTAGAAGAGTGTCATTAAGGGCACTTTGCATTGTTTACAGAACCTCTCAAGAAAAAGGAACACAATACCTACAAGTTTAATTTAAGCATACAAAGAACACAGGACACTGCTCCAGGCTTGGACAGCTTACTATACCATCTTACCATAAGAAATCTATAGGAGGCACTATGTCAGTTCAGGGTCCAAGGCTCTGGAACTCACTGACCGCACTTGTGACATCCAGAAACATACACTTCAGAAGACGGTTGAAAACATGTCTATTTCCAAGATAACTACACCACTCTACATCCTAACAGAACCTGGAAAGACAGTCACACCCTCATACTCCATCTTCAGCTTACAATCCACAGAAGGGAAGGAACACAGCCAGCAAACTACTTTTGATGGGCAAGTAAGTTAAGGAGTGCTGAACTATGGTTCCACGGATTATTATATTATATGTAACTACATCGCCTCCAATAAAGACACCAGTGGGGCAGTCTCGGATGTACAGGTTGGTGACAACATCAGACTCCACTTCCAAGGACGGGGCCCAGAATAAAGACCACACCATGAATACAATTTCCCCACCCCATGTTAAGATCTTATACAGCCCTCCACATCAACACCACTGCAAGCCTCCGCTCTGGTCGACTCCGGAAGCGAACCTTGAGCCAAGAAGGGATGAAAACGTGCTCAATCCCAATCGGGTGACCAGGTCAACCAGGAGAGAGGAACCAGATACAAGGTGCCCAGACAGACATCAACCTCCACACAAGTCGGAGCTGACAAAACGCAAAGGGCATTGGCACCAGACAGAGTTGAAGCCGATAAAGCTGTTAGCATCGACAGATCCAAAGAACACGTCAACTTCGACAAGGGAAACTATTTGGTGCCGAAGAAGATCTTGCAGGCACTTACACCAAAAACCAGACGCTTCTCTTAGCAACATCTTTAAAGATGTCAGAGAAGCAGGTAAAAATTAGACAAACGCAATCCTAACAAAGAAGAGAACAATGTTTTTGAAGGACTGCCCAATAGTATGCAGGACAGAAACGAAGCCATCCAAAAGACGGGGTCAACAGTTGGCCACAGCCAATAACCAGACGGGTGTGAGAAGTTGGCCTGATATGCAGTGCTCACTATTCTAGTGATCACTATGTATCAGTCCAAACAACCCTTATTGATGATTGGTTGTAAGTCAACCGTAGACCAGCTATCTTAGTAGCATGGACAAGAGCAGTCTTTAGGCTAGACTCTAGAGGGCGTGTTAAGCCAGCTGTTATACCATCACATATACCCCTTGAACACCAAGTGAAAGGACACCACACAAGTTGTTATGAAAATAAAAGGATATTTATTTAGAACACAACAGCCCTGGTCTCTTTATGAGGACAGGGCGCTAAGCACAATACAAAGCTCTTATGAAAATACTGAGTCGCACAATTTACACAAATGCCCGAGGGGCACGAAAAACCATATACTCTAAAAGTGGAATGCGAAATTACTAGCAGGTAAGTACTACTCTAATAGGCTTTAGGATCGCTAGGACTGGACTACTGAACCTTGAGATTACGAGCAGGAGGCCTAGGGAGATCGGGTGCAGAGTGTGCACTCTCACGCGGGATGCGGGACAAAGTCTATGGATGCTAGATTTCGTAAAGTTAGTGTTATCGGACGAATCCGACTAGGTAGAGCTGAAACGAAAAAGGATCTGGACACTTAGATAGTTAAGCTATGCTGGAACACCGAAATGTATGAAAACAACAGGAGAGGACCCATAAACCACGTTGGGATGGGTGTATCATGTGAGTAAAAACAGTTCCCAACAGGTATTATGCGGAGACAATTTTGAAAACGTATGCAATATGCATTACAAAGAAAGGAAAGCCAAGGAGTCAAGGAATTTTCAGAGAAGGTAGTCTTATTTTCATGAGTGATAAGAAAAAAACTTTCAAGGGTCAATACAGTTAAAGCAGCACTGTACAGAGTGGATCTTGTGACAACCCGGTGACACTTGGTGCAGGTGCTATATACAATCAGTGACAAGTGAGTGTGCAAGTGTTTAAAAACAACAGCAAAGGTGACGCATTAATCAAGATTTAAACATCAGATGATGGCCCCAACAGAGACAAGTAACCATTACTTGAAACACAATTATTAGTATGGGAGCACAAGACGTGAGATGCGTCGTGAAATTCAAGCTGTCTAGTCAAAACCGTGCAGCAAACCGCAGTGTTCTTAGTTGGTGCCCGCAGATGCAGGGTGACTACTCCTTAGTCACAAGGGAGAAATCTTGAGAAGAAGTCTTGAGTTCCTTTCGTAGAAAGTAGGTTCAGGATTTAAAGATGATCTAATTTGGAAGGGTCCCCGCTCCCACCTTTATACTAAATAAAGGGGCTGGTACCGGACTAGGTCCTGCCCATGGGTGGGACCAGGAAGGGGGGTGGTTACACCCCTCTCCCATGCCGGACTTTCCCCAGCTCAGGGGCTGGTGTGCCCCTGGAACTGGTTCAAGCCGGCCTATGCATAGTGAGCCATAGAAGGTGCCACTTGCAGTCACCTTCCTATTCAGCCCTGCCTACCCAGGATACACAAAACCCTGTCTGGGATGGTGCTAGCACCGCCCCTGACAGGAAACCCTTTGTCCAAGCTCTCCTCGCTGGAAGGACTCCCAGCAGCAGGAGTTCAGACTTGTGTCTGTGGTGGCAGCATCCATTTTGTGATGCTGAGGCTCGAGTTAACTTTAACCGGGGTTCACAGTTACATACATGTCGTGTCCCTCTAGAAGGGTGGAATGCTAACCCCGTCGCCAGAATTGGCGAGGGGTTAGTATTACAATTCGTATGACGCCTTACTCGACATGTTTTGATAAAGCGATACCAGAGTTGGCATATAACCGCGAGGATTATAATGCACTTAGGAGTATATGGTATGCGTTATCATGGAACAGCTATTAGGACTTGGTTCCGCAAGCTGCAAACGGGCTCAGCTCATGCCAGAGCACCATCTCACATGATTCCAAGCACTCTGCCATCAGGATTGTTAAGGCCTGCCATAGGAGTGACTGATAGGAATACATGTGTCCATTTTAGGGTTAGATATAGGTATACCATATCTACAGCAAAGGGTGATTACACCACCTTGCCCCAGCTGTCGTGCAGCCGGTTGTGTCAGATTTAGATGGCCAGCCAGGGGTGGCATAATACATGCTGCAGCCCCTGGTAGGTCCTGGGTACACCTATGCCCTGAGTGACAGGGTCTGATAAGGTGGCCCAGTACCAATTGGTATATGCACCTAAGGTACATGGAATCCATTTTACAGAGAGAGCAGTAGGCCTGGGGTCCTGAATAGCAGGGTCCCAGGTCAACTAAGTCGGAAAACCAGCAAAGCACCAGGCAAAAAGTTGGGGGCAACCATAGTCGGGTATCCACCTTCCTACATAACCTCCCCCCCCACCCCCCCAATGAAAGGAGATAAGGCTATCCTTGACCAGGTAAGCCTATATTGCCTGAGTGGCCATATGAGGTGGTACATGCACTGGCATGGTTACCCCCTGTATCATGGTCCACTAAGCAATCCCTCAACCTAAGGGTATCTGAGGGTCTCCGCCATAGGGAATCTCTACCTGTGGTGTGTTTTGGCAAAGTAAAAGGCTGATGCTGGGATTGAGTACTGAAGTGAGGCTCCACTAAGGTTGGGCTCAACTTCCTCCAATCACTATCCACCATATGTGCCTTTCTTTCCAGGACTGAGTTGCTGTGAGCTCTCAGGGTCAACCTCTGGCTACCTAAAGCTGGAGGCTGAGTCCCTCTGTTTGGCTTACTGGAGGGACAGGTCAGGTTTGGGGTTTTTAGGCCCCAGGTTTGGCTGTGCCCAACAGTGTCCAGTTGTGGGAGGTCCCTAGCTAATTTTAAGGGGGATCCCTCAGGAGTTTGTTTCATTTTCACTGGGCTAGGATCACTAGCTTCAGCGCCCTTAATCTGCTGACTGGGGAGTTATTTTGGACAGGGGGCCCTTTGGGGTCCACCACTGGCCTCCCTGACCTCTACAGCCCTGGGCTGACTGAGGCAGGGTAGAGAGGGGCTGGTTACCTGCTCCAGACTGGGTCCCACCTTGGAAGGGTCCACTGACATCAGGGGCTCTGCCAGGCTAGGCCTGACTACCTCTGGGGCAGTTCCTTCACAAGGGGTCAGATCAGTTCCCTGAGGAGGGTGATCCTTTCCTAAAGTCTGGTGGGAGGGAGATTTCTCTTCCTCCTCAATGCTCTCTGTCTGAGTGGAGTGATCCATAGTTTCAGGCTTCACAACACTATTATCTGTCTGAGTTTGAGCTGTGGCCATCACAACTCCACCAACCTTTTCAGGAAGGGACTCAGTTTGGGTATGACCTGTGACCATCACAGCCTTGCCAACCTGTTCAGGAAAGGCATCTTTCTGGGATAGGGCTGTGACTGGCATAGCCCTCCTGACCTGTTCAGGGAGGACATCTTGGACTGGGGCTGTGGCTATCACTGCCCCACTAACCTTACCATGGAGGTATACCATTTTAAAATGGGTTTCTTGCTCTACCTCAGCCCAGGCTGAGATCTCTAAATCATTCCCTAGTAGGCAATCTACAGGCAGGTTTGGTGACACTGCCACTCTCTTGTGGCCAGCGACACCTCCCCAGCTGAGATTGACCACTGCTATGGGATGATCTCTCTGCACTCCATCAATGTTGGTTACCTGGTATGTGGCTCCAGGTATAAGTTGCCTTGAGGGGACTAGGCTCTCAGCCACCATGATGATGCTAGCCCCTGTGTCTCTGTAGGCCTCAACTTTTGTACCATTGATGAGGGGCTCCTGTCTGTACTTGCCCAAAGTGTTGGGACAAGTTGTGAAGTTGGCAAACCCCATGCCAGTCTCACAGACAAGAGTATCTAAGTTTGGGGACCTGGTTAGGCCAGAGTCCCCAGGAACTCAAAGTAAATGCACCCAGATTCTTGGGGGCACTCCCACCACCTGGGGGATTACTACTAGTAGCAACAGGAGGATGGGAAGTTTTACCTGGGGGTATGTTCTCCTTATTGTTGTTGGCCTTTGGGCAACTGCTGTCACTTTTGTAATGGCCTACCTGTTTGCAGGTATGACAATATGGTTTCTTTTGGGTATTAGAAGGATTTTGGGACCCGCCCTTTTCAGAGGAGTTTTGGGGCCCTGGGGTTTGATCAGAAGATTTATTCCCACCCTTCTCTTGAGGCTTGGTTGATTCCTTCTTTTGGTCACCACCCTGGTTCTTAGGCCTAATCCTGGTTCTGACCCATTTGTCTGCCCTCTTACCCAATTCCTGTGGAGAGGTTAGATCAGAGTCTACCAGGTGCTGGTGTAATAACTGGTTCTGACAATTACTTAAGACTTGCTCTCTCATAATTAGATTATACAATCCTTTGAAATCAGTAACCTTACTTCCCAGTAGCCAGCCTTCAAAAGCCTTAGTGGCACAATCAACAAAGTCAGCCCAATCCTGAGACTGAGTTTTCTGGGTGTCTCTGAACATCAACCTGTACTGTTCAGTTGTTAAGCCAAACCCATCAACCAGTGTATTTTTCAGGACTTGGTAATTGTTAGCATCCTCAGCTCTAGTAGTGAGGAGCTTATCTCTACCTTTGCCTTCAAAGGAGAGCCACAAGATAGCTGCCCACCCACTCTGGGGGATGCACTGGACAGTGCAGGCCCTCTCCAAAGCAGTCATCCATTTGTGGATGTCATCCCCTTGTTTAAAGGGGGGCACTATCTTACTCAGGTGTCTAGTGTCTAAACTCCTGTCCTTTTCTCTAGGTAAAATGCTGCCACCAGTGGGGTCTACCCCACTCAATTTCTGCTCTCTAGCAAAGGCAAGTCTTTCTTTGGCCAGGGCAAGTTCTTCCCTTTCAATCCTCAGATGACTTCCCTCATTTTAGCTTCATGCTCTCTTCTCTGAGGGGATGTCATCCCTCTGTGAGAAGAGGTCTGAGAGCCATTGGTTCGAATGGATCTGTTAGAGCCTCTGGATAGAGACCTATCTCGTCCATTCCCAATGTTAAGCCTGCCTGAGAGTGGCCCTGGGGATCCCCCAAATCCATTCTCATGCCTGCTTAAGTTGGTCCTGGTGAGTCTACTGACTTCTTCCTGACCCTTGTCTGCCTCATCCCCTGACCACTCCTGTTCCTCCTCCTCTCCTTCACTAACTGTTCCATTGAGTTGGAGGTCAGGGTCCCCAAGTGTTCCCTCTAAGAGGGGCATGTTCCCATCTGGATTAGAAGGGCCTGTGTTAGAAGCCCTCCTGGCATCATAAGTCTCTAAGAGACCAATCAGGAATGGGATTGTAGGGTTAGAACCCTGTTTTAGCTTCTTGGAGGTACACACTTGTCTCATCTCCTGGAAGCGAAGAGCTGCATATCTTGAAATGACCTGTGGAGGGTCAACTGACACAAGGGGGGTCTCTGCGTTCCCTCCTTTGTCTGACATGCTTCTAGTGTGGTGTAAGTGGTGCACTTACCTACACTATTTGTTTGCCTACTGATCCCTTGCTAAGAGTTTTAGTTAGGGTGTGCCAAGCCCTGTTGAACTAAAACACCTGGTTCAGTAGAACTCAGAGTATTCAAAGCTAAGTTATATGTACCTTTGTACTTATGTGATCTTTCAAATGATATTCTTGGGATACGTGTGGTAAAACAACAGCAAGCTCAAATCCCAACCGCTGCCCACCAATGTGAGAAGTTGGCCTGATATGCAGTGCTCACTATTCTAGTGATCACTATGTATCAGTCCAAACAACCCTTATTGATGATTGGTTGCAAGTCAACCGTAGACCAGCTATCCTAGTAGCATGGACAAGAGCAGTCTTTAGGCTAGACTCTAGAGGGCGTGTTAAGCCAGCTGTTATACCATCACATATACCCCTTGAACACCAAGTGAAAGGACACCACACAAGTTGTTATGAAAATAAAAGGATATTTATTTAGAACACAACAGCCCTGGTCTCTTTATGAGGACAGGGCGCTAAGCACAATACAAAGCTCTTATGAAAATACTGAAAGTCGCACAATTTACACAAATGCCCGAGGGGCACGAAAAACCATATACTCTAAAAGTGGAATGCGAAATTACTAGCAGGTAAGTACTACTCTAATAGGCTTTAGGATCGCTAGGACTGGACTACTGAACCTTGAGATTACGAGCAGGAGGCCTAGGGAGATTGGGTGCAGAGTGTGCACTCTCACGCGGGATGCGGGACAAAGTCTATGGATGCTAGATTTCGTAAAGTTAGTGTTATCGGACGCATCCGACTAGGTAGAGCTGAAACGAAAAAGGATCTGGACACTTAGATAGTTAAGCTATGCTGGAGCACCGAATTGCTCAGGTTACCTAGCCCAGGGGCTGCGGCTGCATAGGGCTGAAAAGACGTCAGGAATCCTCGTTGCAGTCTATGGAGCCTGAAAGAAGAAGTTGCTGGCAGGCGACCAGTGATGAAGTTCGATGTGATCCAAGCCTGGATCGATGATGGAGGATACCTGTAAGCAGAGGGGACCAAGTTCTGAATCACTAGCCAGTGATTAGATGGGCACCAGGATGGCACCGGACGAAGTCACCTCGACCAGGTGAGTGGGCGACGCTGAGCTCTGCAGTCTCTCGGACCAGGAGGCGTTGTCGGCGACCAGGATGGAGGTGCGAGCTGTCCCACGAAGGTATCTGCTGTTGACGTCGCTGGACCCAGCATTGAGGCAACAACTCTTGGCAAATGCAAGCCCACGCGGTGGACTCAAAATGGCGTCTGGAGTGGACCAGGAGGGTCCGGGGTACTTCTCTGTTGGAGGGAAGCAAGGGCCAGTCTGGAGCAACCAGACCAGCGTTGAAGATGTCGTCATTCGTCGTCAAGAGGGCTACAAGCCAGCAGGCAAGTGGCCGGACAACGTGGTGAGCAGCAAAGAGCAGAAGGGCCCCACGCAGATCTTGTGGATGCTGGGGGGCTGCACTTCGGTGCTGGAGCTGCTCAGGGTTAGGGCTTCTCAAACCCCAAAGCACTCACTCGAGGATCCCTCGGCGGACGTGCTGTATAAGCGTCGTGCAGTTCTGAAGATGGCCGGTCCCTTGATGTCTTGTCACACCCGAGAATCTCAGCTGAGCTGACGATGTAGGTAGAGGTCAGAGGTGCCAGGGAAGCCGCGTCTCGTCATGCTGGTCGGTCTGGTTCCGGAGGAAGGACGTGCAGCAAACCGCAGTGTTCTTAGTTGGTGCCCGCAGATGCAGGGTGACAACTCCTTAGTCACAAGGGAGAAATCTTGAGAAGAAGTCTTGAGTTCCTTTCGTAGAAAGTAGTTTCAGGATTCAAAGATGATCTAATTTGGAAGGGTCCCCGCTCCCACCTTTATACTAAAGAAAGGGGCTGGTACGGGACTAGGTCCTGCCCATGGGTGGGACCAGGAAGGGGGGTGGTTACACCCCTCTCCCATGCCGGACTTTCCCCAGCTCAGGGGCTGGTGTGCCCCTGGAACTGGTTCAAGCCGGCCTATGCATAGTGAGCACCGGGGTGCCACTTGCAGTCACCTTCCTATTCAGCCCTGCCTACGCAGGATACACAAAACCCTGTCTGGGATGGTGCTAGCACCGCCTCTGACAGGAAACCCTTTGTCCAAGCTCTCCTCGCTGGAAGGACTCCCAGTAGCAGGAGGTCAGACTTGTGTCTGTGGTGGCAGCATCCATTTTGTGATGCTGAGGCTCGAGTTAACTTTAACCGGGGTTCACAGTTACATACATGTCGTGTCCCTCTAGAAGGGTGGAATGCTAACCCTGTCGCCAGAATTGGCGAGGGGTTAGTATTACAATTCGTATGACGCCTTACTCGACATGTTTTGATAAAGCGATACCAGAGTTGGCATATAACCGCGAGGATTATAATGCACTTAGGAGTATATGGTATGCGTTATCATGGAACAGCTATTAGGACTTGGTTCCGCAAGCTGCAAACGGGCTCAGCTCATGCCAGAGCACCATCTCACATGATTCCAAGCACTCTGCCATCATGATTTTTTAAGGCCTGCCGTAGGAGTGACTGATAGGAATACATGTGTCCATTTTAGGGTTGGATATAGGTATACCATATCTACAGCAAAGGGTGATTACACCACCTTGCCCTAGCTGTCGTGCAGCCAGTTGTGTCAGATTTAGATGGCCAGCCAGGGGTGGCATAATACATGCTGCAGCCCCTGGTAGGCCCTGGGTACACCTATGCCCTGAGTGACAGGGTCTGATAAGGTGGCCCAGTACCAATTGGTATATGCACCTAAGGTACATGGAATCCATTTTACAGAGAGAGCAGTAGGCCTGGGGCCCTGAATAGCAGGGTCCCAGGTCAACTAAGTCGGAAAACCAGCAAAGCACCAGGCAAAAAGTTGGGGGCAACCATAGTCAGGTATCCACCTTCCCGCAACGGGTAGCAACAAAGCATAGGGCCACAAGCCCCATACCCATTAGTCGTCCTCAATCCCTTCATACAAGGTCACAAACACAAGAATATTGGGGAGGCGAAGAAAGCCAAGAACACTAGCAGGTAGATTACTTCTCTGATTCACAAAGGGATACTCAACTGAGCCCAGATCCACGGGATGACTGACGTCCATCCAGACATGAATCCCAAAACACCAAGTAAGGCATCCCCACAAGATGACACCTTCTTATACCATAGTGTGGTACAAAGAGCAGCTGAATATCATAAACTGCAGATAACAGAGGAGACCGATTTCCTAATGAACACTTTAAAAAACAGAGGACTGTGCAATACTTACCTGTGATTGGATCAATGTTAATGGTATCCAAAGAGATTTTTAAAGAATTGGTCAAGTGAAGTACTTACCCAAGAATTGAGACAAGTACAAACCTTCCCAATTAGACTCACTAAATATTAAGGGACACATGTAGGAAAGCAGGATCTGCTTTCATGATCTGAAAGAGAAGCATTAGTGATAGATTCCTTATCTTAGAATATCCCCAGGCGTCAGACTGGATCTGGAAATTTTTTGCGTAGCATAACCCTTGCGCATCGGTTGCCGTCGTCTGCGGCTCCGCAGCGTCGTGGGTGCCGTGATGACGTCGTCGGAGTACTTAGACGCCGCCTCCACGTGCTGACGTCAGTTCTTTTTTCCGCGCCAGCTAGCGCAGATCTGGAAAAAGTTGTACCCAAGTCACTTTTTGACTAACCTTTTGACATCCTTTTTGATCCATTTTTCGAAGTCTATCGACTCCGACGATGCCGGTAGGGATGCCCGGGTTCAAGCCCTGCGCCAACTGTAACCGACTGATGTCGGTTACCGACCCCCATCGCCGGTGCCTGCACTGCTTGGGCCTGGACCATGATGACAAGGCCTGCTCCGACTGCCGGGCCCTGATGACTAATGCTTGACGGGAGCGGTGAGGTAATAGAAAATTCCAGGTAACCAATGTGTCCCCCACTCGCACCCTATCCATGCACCCATGTTCCTTGTATGTCGTGTAACTTCTTTTCTGTTCTTGCCAGAGAGACTCAAATACATTTGCGTCCAACGTTAACATGTCAGCTATCCAACCATGCATGAATATCCCATTAATTAGGCTTCTAGGCCTATGGTGCCAACGTCTGTACATGGTGCATTTTCACGTTTTTCCTCCACGTTTTCTGGTCCAGTCGAGTTAGGCCCTTAAACGAGGCTCCGAGTTCATTCTCCCTCTGAAAGCTGCCGTTTAGCTATGCATCCCTGACCTCTGCCTTACTTCCTGCCTCAGATGAGCGGTGCCCGGCTCGACCTGGTTCGCTTGCCAAGATGATGTTTTACCTACAAGTTATCTGTTCAGCCTCCTCAAACACATTCCAGTCTAGTGAAATAGGTAAACATATTCCCGGCTGCAGAGCAAAGGGCCCTGCCTCCCTGCTTTCCCGTCTCCATGCAAGTAATTTACTGCTCCTGTTACCATGGTAGGCCCATGGCCCCCGCACTCTACATGAAGATCCGTATGCACGCACTAGCATTCAGTGTTGAACGGCCCCTGCCCGAGAGACCTTTTACTCCAGACACTACATCCTCCAAACATACGATATCAGATATGCTATAGGTACAGGTCGTTTTGACACCCCAGACATTAGTCTCCTCTACTCGTGCAAAAGTCAAAGCCCCCAGTTCTCCCCGGTTACACGTCATGCTCAGCTGCGCGCTCATATAGGTCATAAGTTTCTGCTGATTCTGCAACTTTCTCTATACATCCACCCACGTGTGACGTTTTATGTGACGATTCTCTGACATGTCCAGTGCACGCCCATGTGTACGCCTTCTTACACGCCTCCTGTTACGCACATGTGTTCTTATCACCTCTTTTCACCTGTTACGCCTACTGTATTCACTTCCATGTATACTGTTTTACTATATATAATGTGTGATGCTAATAAAATGTTGAATGTCCCTTCCTGAACCTGAGTGGTGATGGAACCCGATGTCCCATGCTTCGAAGCATTATATTAAAGCCCGTATGACTCAGATACCACTGACTCTGCCTCTCATTTGAGCTATCCTTATGACTTGTAATTATATGGCAAAAACTATACGGTAATATACAATTTACCACATAATTTGGCGCCCGAAGGGGGCGTGGCTTGGGCGCCGATGGCGATGGTCGCCTGAGAGCTCGGCTCCGGGACTGAGCCCGGGATTATCCTGTTAATCGGAGGCCGCGGGGCACCCTAGCCCCCGCAAATCGTCGCTCGGCCCAACTGGACCCCACTGAGACGCCCGGCGCGGCCTGGACGAGGGGTGATCTGCCCGAAACACGAAGTTTGAGGTCCCGGGGAGAGCGACCCAATATGGCGTCCGGACCCCTTTGTCCCCTTGGACGGGGCCATTAGCCTGGATGAACGCTGGTCATAACGTGCCCTCCGCTCTTGTGTCTTCCAGGAGAGTGAGAAGCTGGACTCTGCCCTGCTGAGACCCTG